>NW_027461806.1:373941-747882 GCF_050947455.1 Rhinoderma darwinii | reverse complement strand
AGGCAACACTGAGTGACTGACTGAGCCTCACCGTCTTATATAAAGTTCAGACGGAACTTTGCACGTGTCATAGTGGAGCCCTCAGGATTCCAGAGCCAGCTTTCTGACATCATAATGGGGCCTCAGAGATAAAAGCCTGGGCCCAGGCAGTGTTGGTCAGTGCTGCTCAGCAGGCAGCACTGGACTGGACTGGATTACAGCTGATACAAGGTGTGAAGGAACAAGGGGTGGCTGTGGGCATGCACTTGCTGCCGCTGCCAGTGTTTATCTGCATGGCAGCAGGGCATTTGGGCGTTGCCAGGAAGGCGTTTTTATGTAGATTCCTCCTCTTTCAGCACTGCATTGTGGTGCAAGCAAAAGAAGCAAATCCTGTCTGGCTTCCTCTCCGGCCTTTATTCACCTCCCGTGTAGCTGTGAGTGTGTGAGCCTGCAGGGCCCCATGGAATTGCCTAGAAGTAGGCTGAATCGCTGCAAGGGCTGAACAGCAGTATCGGGCAGGCTCGGGCAACGCGCGGCCCGTTCGGGTTATCGCTTCTCGGCCTTTTGGCTAAGATCAAGTGTAGTATCTGTTCTTATCAGTTTAATATCTGATACGTCCCCTATCTGGGGACCATATATTAAATGGATTTTTAGAACAGGGAGATGGAAATAGAGCTTGCTCTGTCCACTCCACGCATTGACCTGGTATTGCAGTATTTCCAGGACCGGTGCACCCTTTCCTTATGTGTTGACTAAAAGCAGATTCCAAAAGTGTTTTTTGTCTTTGCTATTGTTTCTGTCTTTCTGAAGGGATCTCCCCTTTTAATCCCATTATTTCAACACCTGTTGGACAATGCATGAGTGATAATGAGCTCATTGATTAAATGCAATTAATGAATAGATTGCCACCTCTTGTTGTGTGTCGTCTGTGTTTCTGTGTTTCCGGCATTTCACATTGGAACACCTCATTCACCTTCCTTGTCTTCTCTCCGCCCTCCCTTTTAGGTAAGTTAAAGAGCTGCACCTGAGCCAGCCACTGATTGATTGATTGATTGATTGATTGATTGATTGATTGATTGATTGATTGATTGATGCAGCACAACAGTCAAATAGTGGAGTGGAGTAGGGGAACAGCAAACAGCCAATAAAGCAGCCCGCCCGCTCGCCTGCCCGCCACAATGGACCTACCTGTGTACACTAGATGGGTGTGATGGAATGTACTGTCGTCCCTACATTTCAAGAAGAAGTAAGAATTGCAGTTGCAACAAAGCCTTGCTTGCCTACAAAGAGAGCAGCAATTTGGATTTGTTACTATGTTACCTAGAAGAATAACAAACTGTGCAAGGATGGAGGTTGTAGGAGCAAGGAGAAGTTGTCTGTAAAGTTGGTGGATGCCTATTTTCCATTTTGCAGTCCCTTGTCTCCCTCTTGTGGCCTCCTGGAGGCAACTAGCTGTGCAAAAAAAAGACAGCCTGGCGGCCGGCTGTTGCAGTGTTGCCCTCTCAGGCAACACTGAGTGACTGACTGAGCCTCACCGTCTTATATAAAGTTCAGACGGAACTTTGCACGTGTCATAGTGGAGCCCTCAGGATTCCAGAGCCAGCTTTCTGACATCATAATGGGGCCTCAGAGATAAAAGCCTGGGCCCAGGCAGTGTTGGTCAGTGCTGCTCAGCAGGCAGCACTGGACTGGACTGGATTACAGCTGATACAAGGTGTGAAGGAACAAGGGGTGGCTGTGGGCATGCACTTGCTGCCGCTGCCAGTGTTTATCTGCATGGCAGCAGGGCATTTGGGCGTTGCCAGGAAGGCGTTTTTATGTAGATTCCTCCTCTTTCAGCACTGCATTGTGGTGCAAGCAAAAGAAGCAAATCCTGTCTGGCTTCCTCTCCGGCCTTTATTCACCTCCCGTGTAGCTGTGAGTGTGTGAGCCTGCAGGGCCCCATGGAATTGCCTAGAAGTAGGCTGAATCGCTGCAAGGGCTGAACAGCAGTATCGGGCAGGCTCGGGCAACGCGCGGCCCGTTCGGGTTATCGCTTCTCGGCCTTTTGGCTAAGATCAAGTGTAGTATCTGTTCTTATCAGTTTAATATCTGATACGTCCCCTATCTGGGGACCATATATTAAATGGATTTTTAGAACAGGGAGATGGAAATAGAGCTTGCTCTGTCCACTCCACGCATTGACCTGGTATTGCAGTATTTCCAGGACCGGTGCACCCTTTCCTTATGTGTTGACTAAAAGCAGATTCCAAAAGTGTTTTTTGTCTTTGCTATTGTTTCTGTCTTTCTGAAGGGATCTCCCCTTTTAATCCCATTATTTCAACACCTGTTGGACAATGCATGAGTGATAATGAGCTCATTGATTAAATGCAATTAATGAATAGATTGCCACCTCTTGTTGTGTGTCGTCTGTGTTTCTGTGTTTCCGGCATTTCACATTGGAACACCTCATTCACCTTCCTTGTCTTCTCTCCGCCCTCCCTTTTAGGTAAGTTAAAGAGCTGCACCTGAGCCAGCCACTGATTGATTGATTGATTGATTGATTGATTGATTGATTGATTGATTGATTGATTGATGCAGCACAACAGTCAAATAGTGGAGTGGAGTAGGGGAACAGCAAACAGCCAATAAAGCAGCCCGCCCGCTCGCCTGCCCGCCACAATGGACCTACCTGTGTACACTAGATGGATGTGATGGAATGTACTGTCGTCCCTACATTTCAAGAAGAAGTAAGAATTGCAGTTGCAACAAAGCCTTGCTTGCCTACAAAGAGAGCAGCAATTTGGATTTGTTACTATGTTACCTAGAAGAATAACAAACTGTGCAAGGATGGAGGTTGTAGGAGCAAGGAGAAGTTGTCTGTAAAGTTGGTGGATGCCTATTTTCCATTTTGCAGTCCCTTGTCTCCCTCTTGTGGCCTCCTGGAGGCAACTAGCTGTGCAAAAAAAAGACAGCCTGGCGGCCGGCTGTTGCAGTGTTGCCCTCTCAGGCAACACTGAGTGACTGACTGAGCCTCACCGTCTTATATAAAGTTCAGACGGAACTTTGCACGTGTCATAGTGGAGCCCTCAGGATTCCAGAGCCAGCTTTCTGACATCATAATGGGGCCTCAGAGATAAAAGCCTGGGCCCAGGCAGTGTTGGTCAGTGCTGCTCAGCAGGCAGCACTGGACTGGACTGGATTACAGCTGATACAAGGTGTGAAGGAACAAGGGGTGGCTGTGGGCATGCACTTGCTGCCGCTGCCAGTGTTTATCTGCATGGCAGCAGGGCATTTGGGCGTTGCCAGGAAGGCGTTTTTATGTAGATTCCTCCTCTTTCAGCACTGCATTGTGGTGCAAGCAAAAGAAGCAAATCCTGTCTGGCTTCCTCTCCGGCCTTTATTCACCTCCCGTGTAGCTGTGAGTGTGTGAGCCTGCAGGGCCCCATGGAATTGCCTAGAAGTAGGCTGAATCGCTGCAAGGGCTGAACAGCAGTATCGGGCAGGCTCGGGCAACGCGCGGCCCGTTCGGGTTATCGCTTCTCGGCCTTTTGGCTAAGATCAAGTGTAGTATCTGTTCTTATCAGTTTAATATCTGATAAGTCCCCTATCTGGGGACCATATATTAAATGGATTTTTAGAACAGGGAGATGGAAATAGAGCTTGCTCTGTCCACTCCACGCATTGACCTGGTATTGCAGTATTTCCAGGACCGGTGCACCCTTTCCTTATGTGTTGACTAAAAGCAGATTCCAAAAGTGTTTTTTGTCTTTGCTATTGTTTCTGTCTTTCTGAAGGGATCTCCCCTTTTAATCCCATTATTTCAACACCTGTTGGACAATGCATGAGAGATAATGAGCTCATTGATTAAATGCAATTAATGAATAGATTGCCACCTCTTGTTGTGTGTCGTCTGTGTTTCTGTGTTTCCGGCATTTCACATTGGAACACCTCATTCACCTTCCTTGTCTTCTCTCCGCCCTCCCTTTTAGGTAAGTTAAAGAGCTGCACCTGAGCCAGCCACTGATTGATTGATTGATTGATTGATTGATTGATTGATTGATTGATTGATTGATGCAGCACAACAGTCAAATAGTGGAGTGGAGTAGGGGAACAGCAAACAGCCAATAAAGCAGCCCGCCCGCTCGCCTGCCCGCCACAATGGACCTACCTGTGTACACTAGATGGATGTGATGGAATGTACTGTCGTCCCTACATTTCAAGAAGAAGTAAGAATTGCAGTTGCAACAAAGCCTTGCTTGCCTACAAAGAGAGCAGCAATTTGGATTTGTTACTATGTTACCTAGAAGAATAACAAACTGTGCAAGGATGGAGGTTGTAGGAGCAAGGAGAAGTTGTCTGTAAAGTTGGTGGATGCCTATTTTCCATTTTGCAGTCCCTTGTCTCCCTCTTGTGGCCTCCTGGAGGCAACTAGCTGTGCAAAAAAAAGACAGCCTGGCGGCCGGCTGTTGCAGTGTTGCCCTCTCAGGCAACACTGAGTGACTGACTGAGCCTCACCGTCTTATATAAAGTTCAGACGGAACTTTGCACGTGTCATAGTGGAGCCCTCAGGATTCCAGAGCCAGCTTTCTGACATCATAATGGGGCCTCAGAGATAAAAGCCTGGGCCCAGGCAGTGTTGGTCAGTGCTGCTCAGCAGGCAGCACTGGACTGGACTGGATTACAGCTGATACAAGGTGTGAAGGAACAAGGGGTAGCTGTGGGCATGCACTTGCTGCCGCTGCCAGTGTTTATCTGCATGGCAGCAGGGCATTTGGGCGTTGCCAGGAAGGCGTTTTTATGTAGATTCCTCCTCTTTCAGCACTGCATTGTGGTGCAAGCAAAAGAAGCAAATCCTGTCTGGCTTCCTCTCCGGCCTTTATTCACCTCCCGTGTAGCTGTGAGTGTGTGAGCCTGCAGGGCCCCATGGAATTGCCTAGAAGTAGGCTGAATCGCTGCAAGGGCTGAACAGCAGTATCGGGCAGGCTCGGGCAACGCGCGGCCCGTTCGGGTTATCGCTTCTCGGCCTTTTGGCTAAGATCAAGTATAGTATCTGTTCTTATCAGTTTAATATCTGATACGTCCCCTATCTGGGGACCATATATTAAATGGATTTTTAGAACAGGGAGATGGAAATAGAGCTTGCTCTGTCCACTCCACGCATTGACCTGGTATTGCAGTATTTCCAGGACCGGTGCACCCTTTCCTTATGTGTTGACTAAAAGCAGATTCCAAAAGTGTTTTTTGTCTTTGCTATTGTTTCTGTCTTTCTGAAGGGATCTCCCCTTTTAATCCCATTATTTCAACACCTGTTGGACAATGCATGAGTGATAATGAGCTCATTGATTAAATGCAATTAATGAATAGATTGCCACCTCTTGTTGTGTGTCGTCTGTGTTTCTGTGTTTCCGGCATTTCACATTGGAACACCTCATTCACCTTCCTTGTCTTCTCTCCGCCCTCCCTTTTAGGTAAGTTAAAGAGCTGCACCTGAGCCAGCCACTGATTGATTGATTGATTGATTGATTGATTGATTGATTGATTGATTGATTGATGCAGCACAACAGTCAAATAGTGGAGTGGAGTAGGGGAACAGCAAACAGCCAATAAAGCAGCCCGCCCGCTCGCCTGCCCGCCACAATGGACCTACCTGTGTACACTAGATGGATGTGATGGAATGTACTGTCGTCCCTACATTTCAAGAAGAAGTAAGAATTGCAGTTGCAACAAAGCCTTGCTTGCCTACAAAGAGAGCAGCAATTTGGATTTGTTACTATGTTACCTAGAAGAATAACAAACTGTGCAAGGATGGAGGTTGTAGGAGCAAGGAGAAGTTGTCTGTAAAGTTGGTGGATGCCTATTTTCCATTTTGCAGTCCCTTGTCTCCCTCTTGTGGCCTCCTGGAGGCAACTAGCTGTGCAAAAAAAAGACAGCCTGGCGGCCGGCTGTTGCAGTGTTGCCCTCTCAGGCAACACTGAGTGACTGACTGAGCCTCACCGTCTTATATAAAGTTCAGACGGAACTTTGCACGTGTCATAGTGGAGCCCTCAGGATTCCAGAGCCAGCTTTCTGACATCATAATGGGGCCTCAGAGATAAAAGCCTGGGCCCAGGCAGTGTTGGTCAGTGCTGCTCAGCAGGCAGCACTGGACTGGACTGGATTACAGCTGATACAAGGTGTGAAGGAACAAGGGGTGGCTGTGGGCATGCACTTGCTGCCGCTGCCAGTGTTTATCTGCATGGCAGCAGGGCATTTGGGCGTTGCCAGGAAGGCGTTTTTATGTAGATTCCTCCTCTTTCAGCACTGCATTGTGGTGCAAGCAAAAGAAGCAAATCCTGTCTGGCTTCCTCTCCGGCCTTTATTCACCTCCCGTGTAGCTGTGAGTGTGTGAGCCTGCAGGGCCCCATGGAATTGCCTAGAAGTAGGCTGAATCGCTGCAAGGGCTGAACAGCAGTATCGGGCAGGCTCGGGTAACGCGCGGCCCGTTCGGGTTATCGCTTCTCGGCCTTTTGGCTAAGATCAAGTGTAGTATCTGTTCTTATCAGTTTAATATCTGATACGTCCCCTATCTGGGGACCATATATTAAATGGATTTTTAGAACAGGGAGATGGAAATAGAGCTTGCTCTGTCCACTCCACGCATTGACCTGGTATTGCAGTATTTCCAGGACCGGTGCACCCTTTCCTTATGTGTTGACTAAAAGCAGATTCCAAAAGTGTTTTTTGTCTTTGCTATTGTTTCTGTCTTTCTGAAGGGATCTCCCCTTTTAATCCCATTATTTCAACACCTGTTGGACAATGCATGAGTGATAATGAGCTCATTGATTAAATGCAATTAATGAATAGATTGCCACCTCTTGTTGTGTGTCGTCTGTGTTTCTGTGTTTCCGGCATTTCACATTGGAACACCTCATTCACCTTCCTTGTCTTCTCTCCGCCCTCCCTTTTAGGTAAGTTAAAGAGCTGCACCTGAGCCAGCCACTGATTGATTGATTGATTGATTGATTGATTGATTGATTGATTGATTGATTGATTGATTGATGCAGCACAACAGTCAAATAGTGGAGTGGAGTAGGGGAACAGCAAACAGCCAATAAAGCAGCCCGCCCGCTCGCCTGCCCGCCACAATGGACCTACCTGTGTACACTAGATGGATGTGATGGAATGTACTGTCGTCCCTACATTTCAAGAAGAAGTAAGAATTGCAGTTGCAACAAAGCCTTGCTTGCCTACAAAGAGAGCAGCAATTTGGATTTGTTACTATGTTACCTAGAAGAATAACAAACTGTGCAAGGATGGAGGTTGTAGGAGCAAGGAGAAGTTGTCTGTAAAGTTGGTGGATGCCTATTTTCCATTTTGCAGTCCCTTGTCTCCCTCTTGTGGCCTCCTGGAGGCAACTAGCTGTGCAAAAAAAAGACAGCCTGGCGGCCGGCTGTTGCAGTGTTGCCCTCTCAGGCAACACTGAGTGACTGACTGAGCCTCACCGTCTTATATAAAGTTCAGACGGAACTTTGCACGTGTCATAGTGGAGCCCTCAGGATTCCAGAGCCAGCTTTCTGACATCATAATGGGGCCTCAGAGATAAAAGCCTGGGCCCAGGCAGTGTTGGTCAGTGCTGCTCAGCAGGCAGCACTGGACTGGACTGGATTACAGCTGATACAAGGTGTGAAGGAACAAGGGGTGGCTGTGGGCATGCACTTGCTGCCGCTGCCAGTGTTTATCTGCATGGCAGCAGGGCATTTGGGCGTTGCCAGGAAGGCGTTTTTATGTAGATTCCTCCTCTTTCAGCACTGCATTGTGGTGCAAGCAAAAGAAGCAAATCCTGTCTGGCTTCCTCTCCGGCCTTTATTCACCTCCCGTGTAGCTGTGAGTGTGTGAGCCTGCAGGGCCCCATGGAATTGCCTAGAAGTAGGCTGAATCGCTGCAAGGGCTGAACAGCAGTATCGGGCAGGCTCGGGCAACGCGCGGCCCGTTCGGGTTATCGCTTCTCGGCCTTTTGGCTAAGATCAAGTGTAGTATCTGTTCTTATCAGTTTAATATCTGATACGTCCCCTATCTGGGGACCATATATTAAATGGATTTTTAGAACAGGGAGATGGAAATAGAGCTTGCTCTGTCCACTCCACGCATTGACCTGGTATTGCAGTATTTCCAGGACCGGTGCACCCTTTCCTTATGTGTTGACTAAAAGCAGATTCCAAAAGTGTTTTTTGTCTTTGCTATTGTTTCTGTCTTTCTGAAGGGATCTCCCCTTTTAATCCCATTATTTCAACACCTGTTGGACAATGCATGAGTGATAATGAGCTCATTGATTAAATGCAATTAATGAATAGATTGCCACCTCTTGTTGTGTGTCGTCTGTGTTTCTGTGTTTCCGGCATTTCACATTGGAACACCTCATTCACCTTCCTTGTCTTCTCTCCGCCCTCCCTTTTAGGTAAGTTAAAGAGCTGCACCTGAGCCAGCCACTGATTGATTGATTGATTGATTGATTGATTGATTGATTGATTGATTGATTGATTGATGCAGCACAACAGTCAAATAGTGGAGTGGAGTAGGGGAACAGCAAACAGCCAATAAAGCAGCCCGCCCGCTCGCCTGCCCGCCACAATGGACCTACCTGTGTACACTAGATGGATGTGATGGAATGTACTGTCGTCCCTACATTTCAAGAAGAAGTAAGAATTGCAGTTGCAACAAAGCCTTGCTTGCCTACAAAGAGAGCAGCAATTTGGATTTGTTACTATGTTACCTAGAAGAATAACAAACTGTGCAAGGATGGAGGTTGTAGGAGCAAGGAGAAGTTGTCTGTAAAGTTGGTGGATGCCTATTTTCCATTTTGCAGTCCCTTGTCTCCCTCTTGTGGCCTCCTGGAGGCAACTAGCTGTGCAAAAAAAAGGCAGCCTGGCGGCCGGCTGTTGCAGTGTTGCCCTCTCAGGCAACACTGAGTGACTGACTGAGCCTCACCGTCTTATATAAAGTTCATACGGAACTTTGCACGTGTCATAGTGGAGCCCTCAGGATTCCAGAGCCAGCTTTCTGACATCATAATGGGGCCTCAGAGATAAAAGCCTGGGCCCAGGCAGTGTTGGTCAGTGCTGCTCAGCAGGCAGCACTGGACTGGACTGGATTACAGCTGATACAAGGTGTGAAGGAACAAGGGGTGGCTGTGGGCATGCACTTGCTGCCGCTGCCAGTGTTTATCTGCATGGCAGCAGGGCATTTGGGCGTTGCCAGGAAGGCGTTTTTATGTAGATTCCTCCTCTTTCAGCACTGCATTGTGGTGCAAGCAAAAGAAGCAAATCCTGTCTGGCTTCCTCTCCGGCCTTTATTCACCTCCCGTGTAGCTGTGAGTGTGTGAGCCTGCAGGGCCCCATGGAATTGCCTAGAAGTAGGCTGAATCGCTGCAAGGGCTGAACAGCAGTATCGGGCAGGCTCGGGCAACGCGCGGCCTGTTCGGGTTATCGCTTCTCGGCCTTTTGGCTAAGATCAAGTGTAGTATCTGTTCTTATCAGTTTAATATCTGATACGTCCCCTATCTGGGGACCATATATTAAATGGATTTTTAGAACAGGGAGATGGAAATAGAGCTTGCTCTGTCCACTCCACGCATTGACCTGGTATTGCAGTATTTCCAGGACCGGTGCACCCTTTCCTTATGTGTTGACTAAAAGCAGATTCCAAAAGTGTTTTTTGTCTTTGCTATTGTTTCTGTCTTTCTGAAGGGATCTCCCCTTTTAATCCCATTATTTCAACACCTGTTGGACAATGCATGAGTGATAATGAGCTCATTGATTAAATGCAATTAATGAATAGATTGCCACCTCTTGTTGTGTGTCGTCTGTGTTTCTGTGTTTCCGGCATTTCACATTGGAACACCTCATTCACCTTCCTTGTCTTCTCTCCGCCCTCCCTTTTAGGTAAGTTAAAGAGCTGCACCTGAGCCAGCCACTGATTGATTGATTGATTGATTGATTGATTGATTGATTGATTGATTGATGCAGCACAACAGTCAAATAGTGGAGTGGAGTAGGGGAACAGCAAACAGCCAATAAAGCAGCCCGCCCGCTCGCCTGCCCGCCACAATGGACCTACCTGTGTACACTAGATGGATGTGATGGAATGTACTGTCGTCCCTACATTTCAAGAAGAAGTAAGAATTGCAGTTGCAACAAAGCCTTGCTTGCCTACAAAGAGAGCAGCAATTTGGATTTGTTACTATGTTACCTAGAAGAATAACAAACTGTGCAAGGATGGAGGTTGTAGGAGCAAGGAGAAGTTGTCTGTAAAGTTGGTGGATGCCTATTTTCCATTTTGCAGTCCCTTGTCTCCCTCTTGTGGCCTCCTGGAGGCAACTAGCTGTGCAAAAAAAAGACAGCCTGGCGGCCGGCTGTTGCAGTGTTGCCCTCTCAGGCAACACTGAGTGACTGACTGAGCCTCACCGTCTTATATAAAGTTCAGACGGAACTTTGCACGTGTCATAGTGGAGCCCTCAGGATTCCAGAGCCAGCTTTCTGACATCATAATGGGGCCTCAGAGATAAAAGCCTGGGCCCAGGCAGTGTTGGTCAGTGCTGCTCAGCAGGCAGCACTGGACTGGACTGGATTACAGCTGATACAAGGTGTGAAGGAACAAGGGGTGGCTGTGGGCATGCACTTGCTGCCGCTGCCAGTGTTTATCTGCATGGCAGCAGGGCATTTGGGCGTTGCCAGGAAGGCGTTTTTATGTAGATTCCTCCTCTTTCAGCACTGCATTGTGGTGCAAGCAAAAGAAGCAAATCCTGTCTGGCTTCCTCTCCGGCCTTTATTCACCTCCCGTGTAGCTGTGAGTGTGTGAGCCTGCAGGGCCCCATGGAATTGCCTAGAAGTAGGCTGAATCGCTGCAAGGGCTGAACAGCAGTATCGGGCAGGCTCGGGCAACGCGCGGCCCGTTCGGGTTATCGCTTCTCGGCCTTTTGGCTAAGATCAAGTGTAGTATCTGTTCTTATCAGTTTAATATCTGATACGTCCCCTATCTGGGGACCATATATTAAATGGATTTTTAGAACAGGGAGATGGAAATAGAGCTTGCTCTGTCCACTCCACGCATTGACCTGGTATTGCAGTATTTCCAGGACCGGTGCACCCTTTCCTTATGTGTTGACTAAAAGCAGATTCCAAAAGTGTTTTTTGTCTTTGCTATTGTTTCTGTCTTTCTGAAGGGATCTCCCCTTTTAATCCCATTATTTCAACACCTGTTGGACAATGCATGAGTGATAATGAGCTCATTGATTAAATGCAATTAATGAATAGATTGCCACCTCTTGTTGTGTGTCGTCTGTGTTTCTGTGTTTCCGGCATTTCACATTGGAACACCTCATTCACCTTCCTTGTCTTCTCTCCGCCCTCCCTTTTAGGTAAGTTAAAGAGCTGCACCTGAGCCAGCCACTGATTGATTGATTGATTGATTGATTGATTGATTGATTGATTGATTGATTGATTGATTGATTGATGCAGCACAACAGTCAAATAGTGGAGTGGAGTAGGGGAACAGCAAACAGCCAATAAAGCAGCCCGCCCGCTCGCCTGCCCGCCACAATGGACCTACCTGTGTACACTAGATGGATGTGATGGAATGTACTGTCGTCCCTACATTTCAAGAAGAAGTAAGAATTGCAGTTGCAACAAAGCCTTGCTTGCCTACAAAGAGAGCAGCAATTTGGATTTGTTACTATGTTACCTAGAAGAATAACAAACTGTGCAAGGATGGAGGTTGTAGGAGCAAGGAGAAGTTGTCTGTAAAGTTGGTGGATGCCTATTTTCCATTTTGCAGTCCCTTGTCTCCCTCTTGTGGCCTCCTGGAGGCAACTAGCTGTGCAAAAAAAAGACAGCCTGGCGGCCGGCTGTTGCAGTGTTGCCCTCTCAGGCAACACTGAGTGACTGACTGAGCCTCACCGTCTTATATAAAGTTCAGACGGAACTTTGCACGTGTCATAGTGGAGCCCTCAGGATTCCAGAGCCAGCTTTCTGACATCATAATGGGGCCTCAAAGATAAAAGCCTGGGCCCAGGCAGTGTTGGTCAGTGCTGCTCAGCAGGCAGCACTGGACTGGACTGGATTACAGCTGATACAAGGTGTGAAGGAACAAGGGGTGGCTGTGGGCATGCACTTGCTGCCGCTGCCAGTGTTTATCTGCATGGCAGCAGGGCATTTGGGCGTTGCCAGGAAGGCGTTTTTATGTAGATTCCTCCTCTTTCAGCACTGCATTGTGGTGCAAGCAAAAGAAGCAAATCCTGTCTGGCTTCCTCTCCGGCCTTTATTCACCTCCCGTGTAGCTGTGAGTGTGTGAGCCTGCAGGGCCCCATGGAATTGCCTAGAAGTAGGCTGAATCGCTGCAAGGGCTGAACAGCAGTATCGGGCAGGCTCGGGCAACGCGCGGCCCGTTCGGGTTATCGCTTCTCGGCCTTTTGGCTAAGATCAAGTGTAGTATCTGTTCTTATCAGTTTAATATCTGATACGTCCCCTATCTGGGGACCATATATTAAATGGATTTTTAGAACAGGGAGATGGAAATAGAGCTTGCTCTGTCCACTCCACGCATTGACCTGGTATTGCAGTATTTCCAGGACCGGTGCACCCTTTCCTTATGTGTTGACTAAAAGCAGATTCCAAAAGTGTTTTTTGTCTTTGCTATTGTTTCTGTCTTTCTGAAGGGATCTCCCCTTTTAATCCCATTATTTCAACACCTGTTGGACAATGCATGAGTGATAATGAGCTCATTGATTAAATGCAATTAATGAATAGATTGCCACCTCTTGTTGTGTGTCGTCTGTGTTTCTGTGTTTCCGGCATTTCACATTGGAACACCTCATTCACCTTCCTTGTCTTCTCTCCGCCCTCCCTTTTAGGTAAGTTAAAGAGCTGCACCTGAGCCAGCCACTGATTGATTGATTGATTGATTGATTGATTGATTGATTGATTGATTGATTGATTGATTGATTGATTGATTGATGCAGCACAACAGTCAAATAGTGGAGTGGAGTAGGGGAACAGCAAACAGCCAATAAAGCAGCCCGCCCGCTCGCCTGCCCGCCACAATGGACCTACCTGTGTACACTAGATGGATGTGATGGAATGTACTGTCGTCCCTACATTTCAAGAAGAAGTAAGAATTGCAGTTGCAACAAAGCCTTGCTTGCCTACAAAGAGAGCAGCAATTTGGATTTGTTACTATGTTACCTAGAAGAATAACAAACTGTGCAAGGATGGAGGTTGTAGGAGCAAGGAGAAGTTGTCTGTAAAGTTGGTGGATGCCTATTTTCCATTTTGCAGTCCCTTGTCTCCCTCTTGTGGCCTCCTGGAGGCAACTAGCTGTGCAAAAAAAAGACAGCCTGGCGGCCGGCTGTTGCAGTGTTGCCCTCTCAGGCAACACTGAGTGACTGACTGAGCCTCACCGTCTTATATAAAGTTCAGACGGAACTTTGCACGTGTCATAGTGGAGCCCTCAGGATTCCAGAGCCAGCTTTCTGACATCATAATGGGGCCTCAGAGATAAAAGCCTGGGCCCAGGCAGTGTTGGTCAGTGCTGCTCAGCAGGCAGCACTGGACTGGACTGGATTACAGCTGATACAAGGTGTGAAGGAACAAGGGGTGGCTGTGGGCATGCACTTGCTGCCGCTGCCAGTGTTTATCTGCATGGCAGCAGGGCATTTGGGCGTTGCCAGGAAGGTGTTTTTATGTAGATTCCTCCTCTTTCAGCACTGCATTGTGGTGCAAGCAAAAGAAGCAAATCCTGTCTGGCTTCCTCTCCGGCCTTTATTCACCTCCCGTGTAGCTGTGAGTGTGTGAGCCTGCAGGGCCCTATGGAATTGCCTAGAAGTAGGCTGAATCGCTGCAAGGGCTGAACAGCAGTATCGGGCAGGCTCGGGCAACGCGCGGCCCGTTCGGGTTATCGCTTCTCGGCCTTTTGGCTAAGATCAAGTGTAGTATCTGTTCTTATCAGTTTAATATCTGATACGTCCCCTATCTGGGGACCATATATTAAATGGATTTTTAGAACAGGGAGATGGAAATAGAGCTTGCTCTGTCCACTCCACGCATTGACCTGGTATTGCAGTATTTCCAGGACCGGTGCACCCTTTCCTTATGTGTTGACTAAAAGCAGATTCCAAAAGTGTTTTTTGTCTTTGCTATTGTTTCTGTCTTTCTGAAGGGATCTCCCCTTTTAATCCCATTATTTCAACACCTGTTGGACAATGCATGAGTGATAATGAGCTCATTGATTAAATGCAATTAATGAATAGATTGCCACCTCTTGTTGTGTGTCGTCTGTGTTTCTGTGTTTCCGGCATTTCACATTGGAACACCTCATTCACCTTCCTTGTCTTCTCTCCGCCCTCCCTTTTAGGTAAGTTAAAGAGCTGCACCTGAGCCAGCCACTGATTGATTGATTGATTGATTGATTGATTGATTGATTGATTGATTGATTGATTGATTGATGCAGCACAACAGTCAAATAGTGGAGTGGAGTAGGGGAACAGCAAACAGCCAATAAAGCAGCCCGCCCGCTCGCCTGCCCGCCACAATGGACCTACCTGTGTACACTAGATGGATGTGATGGAATGTACTGTCGTCCCTACATTTCAAGAAGAAGTAAGAATTGCAGTTGCAACAAAGCCTTGCTTGCCTACAAAGAGAGCAGCAATTTGGATTTGTTACTATGTTACCTAGAAGAATAACAAACTGTGCAAGGATGGAGGTTGTAGGAGCAAGGAGAAGTTGTCTGTAAAGTTGGTGGATGCCTATTTTCCATTTTGCAGTCCCTTGTCTCCCTCTTGTGGCCTCCTGGAGGCAACTAGCTGTGCAAAAAAAAGACAGCCTGGCGGCCGGCTGTTGCAGTGTTGCCCTCTCAGGCAACACTGAGTGACTGACTGAGCCTCACCGTCTTATATAAAGTTCAGACGGAACTTTGCACGTGTCATAGTGGAGCCCTCAGGATTCCAGAGCCAGCTTTCTGACATCATAATGGGGCCTCAGAGATAAAAGCCTGGGCCCAGGCAGTGTTGGTCAGTGCTGCTCAGCAGGCAGCACTGGACTGGACTGGATTACAGCTGATACAAGGTGTGAAGGAACAAGGGGTGGCTGTGGGCATGCACTTGCTGCCGCTGCCAGTGTTTATCTGCATGGCAGCAGGGCATTTGGGCGTTGCCAGGAAGGCGTTTTTATGTAGATTCCTCCTCTTTCAGCACTGCATTGTGGTGCAAGCAAAAGAAGCAAATCCTGTCTGGCTTCCTCTCCGGCCTTTATTCACCTCCCGTGTAGCTGTGAGTGTGTGAGCCTGCAGGGCCCCATGGAATTGCCTAGAAGTAGGCTGAATCGCTGCAAGGGCTGAACAGCAGTATCGGGCAGGCTCGGGCAACGCGCGGCCCGTTCGGGTTATCGCTTCTCGGCCTTTTGGCTAAGATCAAGTGTAGTATCTGTTCTTATCAGTTTAATATCTGATACGTCCCCTATCTGGGGACCATATATTAAATGGATTTTTAGAACAGGGAGATGGAAATAGAGCTTGCTCTGTCCACTCCACGCATTGACCTGGTATTGCAGTATTTCCAGGACCGGTGCACCCTTTCCTTATGTGTTGACTAAAAGCAGATTCCAAAAGTGTTTTTTGTCTTTGCTATTGTTTCTGTCTTTCTGAAGGGATCTCCCCTTTTAATCCCATTATTTCAACACCTGTTGGACAATGCATGAGTGATAATGAGCTCATTGATTAAATGCAATTAATGAATAGATTGCCACCTCTTGTTGTGTGTCGTCTGTGTTTCTGTGTTTCCGGCATTTCATATTGGAACACCTCATTCACCTTCCTTGTCTTCTCTCCGCCCTCCCTTTTAGGTAAGTTAAAGAGCTGCACCTGAGCCAGCCACTGATTGATTGATTGATTGATTGATTGATTGATTGATTGATTGATTGATTGATTGATTGATTGATTGATTGATGCAGCACAACAGTCAAATAGTGGAGTGGAGTAGGGGAACAGCAAACAGCCAATAAAGCAGCCCGCCCGCTCGCCTGCCCGCCACAATGGACCTACCTGTGTACACTAGATGGATGTGATGGAATGTACTGTCGTCCCTACATTTCAAGAAGAAGTAAGAATTGCAGTTGCAACAAAGCCTTGCTTGCCTACAAAGAGAGCAGCAATTTGGATTTGTTACTATGTTACCTAGAAGAATAACAAACTGTGCAAGGATGGAGGTTGTAGGAGCAAGGAGAAGTTGTCTGTAAAGTTGGTGGATGCCTATTTTCCATTTTGCAGTCCCTTGTCTCCCTCTTGTGGCCTCCTGGAGGCAACTAGCTGTGCAAAAAAAAGACAGCCTGGCGGCCGGCTGTTGCAGTGTTGCCCTCTCAGGCAACACTGAGTGACTGACTGAGCCTCACCGTCTTATATAAAGTTCAGACGGAACTTTGCACGTGTCATAGTGGAGCCCTCAGGATTCCAGAGCCAGCTTTCTGACATCATAATGGGGCCTCAGAGATAAAAGCCTGGGCCCAGGCAGTGTTGGTCAGTGCTGCTCAGCAGGCAGCACTGGACTGGACTGGATTACAGCTGATACAAGGTGTGAAGGAACAAGGGGTGGCTGTGGGCATGCACTTGCTGCCGCTGCCAGTGTTTATCTGCATGGCAGCAGGGCATTTGGGCGTTGCCAGGAAGGCGTTTTTATGTAGATTCCTCCTCTTTCAGCACTGCATTGTGGTGCAAACAAAAGAAGCAAATCCTGTCTGGCTTCCTCTCCGGCCTTTATTCACCTCCCGTGTAGCTGTGAGTGTGTGAGCCTGCAGGGCCCCATGGAATTGCCTAGAAGTAGGCTGAATCGCTGCAAGGGCTGAACAGCAGTATCGGGCAGGCTCGGGCAACGCGCGGCCCGTTCGGGTTATCGCTTCTCGGCCTTTTGGCTAAGATCAAGTGTAGTATCTGTTCTTATCAGTTTAATATCTGATACGTCCCCTATCTGGGGACCATATATTAAATGGATTTTTAGAACAGGGAGATGGAAATAGAGCTTGCTCTGTCCACTCCACGCATTGACCTGGTATTGCAGTATTTCCAGGACCGGTGCACCCTTTCCTTATGTGTTGACTAAAAGCAGATTCCAAAAGTGTTTTTTGTCTTTGCTATTGTTTCTGTCTTTCTGAAGGGATCTCCCCTTTTAATCCCATTATTTCAACACCTGTTGGACAATGCATGAGTGATAATGAGCTCATTGATTAAATGCAATTAATGAATAGATTGCCACCTCTTGTTGTGTGTCGTCTGTGTTTCTGTGTTTCCGGCATTTCACATTGGAACACCTCATTCACCTTCCTTGTCTTCTCTCCGCCCTCCCTTTTAGGTAAGTTAAAGAGCTGCACCTGAGCCAGCCACTGATTGATTGATTGATTGATTGATTGATTGATTGATTGATTGATTGATTGATTGATGCAGCACAACAGTCAAATAGTGGAGTGGAGTAGGGGAACAGCAAACAGCCAATAAAGCAGCCCGCCCGCTCGCCTGCCCGCCACAATGGACCTACCTGTGTACACTAGATGGATGTGATGGAATGTACTGTCGTCCCTACATTTCAAGAAGAAGTAAGAATTGCAGTTGCAACAAAGCCTTGCTTGCCTACAAAGAGAGCAGCAATTTGGATTTGTTACTATGTTACCTAGAAGAATAACAAACTGTGCAAGGATGGAGGTTGTAGGAGCAAGGAGAAGTTGTCTGTAAAGTTGGTGGATGCCTATTTTCCATTTTGCAGTCCCTTGTCTCCCTCTTGTGGCCTCCTGGAGGCAACTAGCTGTGCAAAAAAAAGACAGCCTGGCGGCCGGCTGTTGCAGTGTTGCCCTCTCAGGCAACACTGAGTGACTGACTGAGCCTCACCGTCTTATATAAAGTTCAGACGGAACTTTGCACGTGTCATAGTGGAGCCCTCAGGATTCCAGAGCCAGCTTTCTGACATCATAATGGGGCCTCAGAGATAAAAGCCTGGGCCCAGGCAGTGTTGGTCAGTGCTGCTCAGCAGGCAGCACTGGACTGGACTGGATTACAGCTGATACAAGGTGTGAAGGAACAAGGGGTGGCTGTGGGCATGCACTTGCTGCCGCTGCCAGTGTTTATCTGCATGGCAGCAGGGCATTTGGGCGTTGCCAGGAAGGCGTTTTTATGTAGATTCCTCCTCTTTCAGCACTGCATTGTGGTGCAAGCAAAAGAAGCAAATCCTGTCTGGCTTCCTCTCCGGCCTTTATTCACCTCCCGTGTAGCTGTGAGTGTGTGAGCCTGCAGGGCCCCATGGAATTGCCTAGAAGTAGGCTGAATCGCTGCAAGGGCTGAACAGCAGTATCGGGCAGGCTCGGGCAACGCGCGGCCCGTTCGGGTTATCGCTTCTCGGCCTTTTGGCTAAGATCAAGTGTAGTATCTGTTCTTATCAGTTTAATATCTGATACGTCCCCTATCTGGGGACCATATATTAAATGGATTTTTAGAACAGGGAGATGGAAATAGAGCTTGCTCTGTCCACTCCACGCATTGACCTGGTATTGCAGTATTTCCAGGACCGGTGCACCCTTTCCTTATGTGTTGACTAAAAGCAGATTCCAAAAGTGTTTTTTGTCTTTGCTATTGTTTCTGTCTTTCTGAAGGGATCTCCCCTTTTAATCCCATTATTTCAACACCTGTTGGACAATGCATGAGTGATAATGAGCTCATTGATTAAATGCAATTAATGAATAGATTGCCACCTCTTGTTGTGTGTCGTCTGTGTTTCTGTGTTTCCGGCATTTCACATTGGAACACCTCATTCACCTTCCTTGTCTTCTCTCCGCCCTCCCTTTTAGGTAAGTTAAAGAGCTGCACCTGAGCCAGCCACTGATTGATTGATTGATTGATTGATTGATTGATTGATTGATTGATTGATTGATGCAGCACAACAGTCAAATAGTGGAGTGGAGTAGGGGAACAGCAAACAGCCAATAAAGCAGCCCGCCCGCTCGCCTGCCCGCCACAATGGACCTACCTGTGTACACTAGATGGATGTGATGGAATGTACTGTCGTCCCTACATTTCAAGAAGAAGTAAGAATTGCAGTTGCAACAAAGCCTTGCTTGCCTACAAAGAGAGCAGCAATTTGGATTTGTTACTATGTTACCTAGAAGAATAACAAACTGTGCAAGGATGGAGGTTGTAGGAGCAAGGAGAAGTTGTCTGTAAAGTTGGTGGATGCCTATTTTCCATTTTGCAGTCCCTTGTCTCCCTCTTGTGGCCTCCTGGAGGCAACTAGCTGTGCAAAAAAAAGACAGCCTGGCGGCCGGCTGTTGCAGTGTTGCCCTCTCAGGCAACACTGAGTGACTGACTGAGCCTCACCGTCTTATATAAAGTTCAGACGGAACTTTGCACGTGTCATAGTGGAGCCCTCAGGATTCCAGAGCCAGCTTTCTGACATCATAATGGGGCCTCAGAGATAAAAGCCTGGGCCCAGGCAGTGTTGGTCAGTGCTGCTCAGCAGGCAGCACTGGACTGGACTGGATTACAGCTGATACAAGGTGTGAAGGAACAAGGGGTGGCTGTGGGCATGCACTTGCTGCCGCTGCCAGTGTTTATCTGCATGGCAGCAGGGCATTTGGGCGTTGCCAGGAAGGCGTTTTTATGTAGATTCCTCCTCTTTCAGCACTGCATTGTGGTGCAAGCAAAAGAAGCAAATCCTGTCTGGCTTCCTCTCCGGCCTTTATTCACCTCCCGTGTAGCTGTGAGTGTGTGAGCCTGCAGGGCCCCATGGAATTGCCTAGAAGTAGGCTGAATCGCTGCAAGGGCTGAACAGCAGTATCGGGCAGGCTCGGGCAACGCGCGGCCCGTTCGGGTTATCGCTTCTCGGCCTTTTGGCTAAGATCAAGTGTAGTATCTGTTCTTATCAGTTTAATATCTGATACGTCCCCTATCTGGGGACCATATATTAAATGGATTTTTAGAACAGGGAGATGGAAATAGAGCTTGCTCTGTCCACTCCACGCATTGACCTGGTATTGCAGTATTTCCAGGACCGGTGCACCCTTTCCTTATGTGTTGACTAAAAGCAGATTCCAAAAGTGTTTTTTGTCTTTGCTATTGTTTCTGTCTTTCTGAAGGGATCTCCCCTTTTAATCCCATTATTTCAACACCTGTTGGACAATGCATGAGTGATAATGAGCTCATTGATTAAATGCAATTAATGAATAGATTGCCACCTCTTGTTGTGTGTCGTCTGTGTTTCTGTGTTTCCGGCATTTCACATTGGAACACCTCATTCACCTTCCTTGTCTTCTCTCCGCCCTCCCTTTTAGGTAAGTTAAAGAGCTGCACCTGAGCCAGCCACTGATTGATTGATTGATTGATTGATTGATTGATTGATTGATTGATTGATTGATGCAGCACAACAGTCAAATAGTGGAGTGGAGTAGGGGAACAGCAAACAGCCAATAAAGCAGCCCGCCCGCTCGCCTGCCCGCCACAATGGACCTACCTGTGTACACTAGATGGATGTGATGGAATGTACTGTCGTCCCTACATTTCAAGAAGAAGTAAGAATTGCAGTTGCAACAAAGCCTTGCTTGCCTACAAAGAGAGCAGCAATTTGGATTTGTTACTATGTTACCTAGAAGAATAACAAACTGTGCAAGGATGGAGGTTGTAGGAGCAAGGAGAAGTTGTCTGTAAAGTTGGTGGATGCCTATTTTCCATTTTGCAGTCCCTTGTCTCCCTCTTGTGGCCTCCTGGAGGCAACTAGCTGTGCAAAAAAAAGACAGCCTGGCGGCCGGCTGTTGCAGTGTTGCCCTCTCAGGCAACACTGAGTGACTGACTGAGCCTCACCGTCTTATATAAAGTTCAGACGGAACTTTGCACGTGTCATAGTGGAGCCCTCAGGATTCCAGAGCCAGCTTTCTGACATCATAATGGGGCCTCAGAGATAAAAGCCTGGGCCCAGGCAGTGTTGGTCAGTGCTGCTCAGCAGGCAGCACTGGACTGGACTGGATTACAGCTGATACAAGGTGTGAAGGAACAAGGGGTGGCTGTGGGCATGCACTTGCTGCCGCTGCCAGTGTTTATCTGCATGGCAGCAGGGCATTTGGGCGTTGCCAGGAAGGCGTTTTTATGTAGATTCCTCCTCTTTCAGCACTGCATTGTGGTGCAAGCAAAAGAAGCAAATCCTGTCTGGCTTCCTCTCCGGCCTTTATTCACCTCCCGTGTAGCTGTGAGTGTGTGAGCCTGCAGGGCCCCATGGAATTGCCTAGAAGTAGGCTGAATCGCTGCAAGGGCTGAACAGCAGTATCGGGCAGGCTCGGGCAACGCGCGGCCCGTTCGGGTTATCGCTTCTCGGCCTTTTGGCTAAGATCAAGTGTAGTATCTGTTCTTATCAGTTTAATATCTGATACGTCCCCTATCTGGGGACCATATATTAAATGGATTTTTAGAACAGGGAGATGGAAATAGAGCTTGCTCTGTCCACTCCACGCATTGACCTGGTATTGCAGTATTTCCAGGACCGGTGCACCCTTTCCTTATGTGTTGACTAAAAGCAGATTCCAAAAGTGTTTTTTGTCTTTGCTATTGTTTCTGTCTTTCTGAAGGGATCTCCCCTTTTAATCCCATTATTTCAACACCTGTTGGACAATGCATGAGTGATAATGAGCTCATTGATTAAATGCAATTAATGAATAGATTGCCACCTCTTGTTGTGTGTCGTCTGTGTTTCTGTGTTTCCGGCATTTCACATTGGAACACCTCATTCACCTTCCTTGTCTTCTCTCCGCCCTCCCTTTTAGGTAAGTTAAAGAGCTGCACCTGAGCCAGCCACTGATTGATTGATTGATTGATTGATTGATTGATGCAGCACAACAGTCAAATAGTGGAGTGGAGTAGGGGAACAGCAAACAGCCAATAAAGCAGCCCGCCCGCTCGCCTGCCCGCCACAATGGACCTACCTGTGTACACTAGATGGATGTGATGGAATGTACTGTCGTCCCTACATTTCAAGAAGAAGTAAGAATTGCAGTTGCAACAAAGCCTTGCTTGCCTACAAAGAGAGCAGCAATTTGGATTTGTTACTATGTTACCTAGAAGAATAACAAACTGTGCAAGGATGGAGGTTGTAGGAGCAAGGAGAAGTTGTCTGTAAAGTTGGTGGATGCCTATTTTCCATTTTGCAGTCCCTTGTCTCCCTCTTGTGGCCTCCTGGAGGCAACTAGCTGTGCAAAAAAAAGACAGCCTGGCGGCCGGCTGTTGCAGTGTTGCCCTCTCAGGCAACACTGAGTGACTGACTGAGCCTCACCGTCTTATATAAAGTTCAGACGGAACTTTGCACGTGTCATAGTGGAACCCTCAGGATTCCAGAGCCAGCTTTCTGACATCATAATGGGGCCTCAGAGATAAAAGCCTGGGCCCAGGCAGTGTTGGTCAGTGCTGCTCAGCAGGCAGCACTGGACTGGACTGGATTACAGCTGATACAAGGTGTGAAGGAACAAGGGGTGGCTGTGGGCATGCACTTGCTGCCGCTGCCAGTGTTTATCTGCATGGCAGCAGGGCATTTGGGCGTTGCCAGGAAGGCGTTTTTATGTAGATTCCTCCTCTTTCAGCACTGCATTGTGGTGCAAGCAAAAGAAGCAAATCCTGTCTGGCTTCCTCTCCGGCCTTTATTCACCTCCCGTGTAGCTGTGAGTGTGTGAGCCTGCAGGGCCCCATGGAATTGCCTAGAAGTAGGCTGAATCGCTGCAAGGGCTGAACAGCAGTATCGGGCAGGCTCGGGCAACGCGCGGCCCGTTCGGGTTATCGCTTCTCGGCCTTTTGGCTAAGATCAAGTGTAGTATCTGTTCTTATCAGTTTAATATCTGATACGTCCCCTATCTGGGGACCATATATTAAATGGATTTTTAGAACAGGGAGATGGAAATAGAGCTTGCTCTGTCCACTCCACGCATTGACCTGGTATTGCAGTATTTCCAGGACCGGTGCACCCTTTCCTTATGTGTTGACTAAAAGCAGATTCCAAAAGTGTTTTTTGTCTTTGCTATTGTTTCTGTCTTTCTGAAGGGATCTCCCCTTTTAATCCCATTATTTCAACACCTGTTGGACAATGCATGAGTGATAATGAGCTCATTGATTAAATGCAATTAATGAATAGATTGCCACCTCTTGTTGTGTGTCGTCTGTGTTTCTGTGTTTCCGGCATTTCACATTGGAACACCTCATTCACCTTCCTTGTCTTCTCTCCGCCCTCCCTTTTAGGTAAGTTAAAGAGCTGCACCTGAGCCAGCCACTGATTGATTGATTGATTGATTGATTGATTGATTGATTGATTGATTGATGCAGCACAACAGTCAAATAGTGGAGTGGAGTAGGGGAACAGCAAACAGCCAATAAAGCAGCCCGCCCGCTCGCCTGCCCGCCACAATGGACCTACCTGTGTACACTAGATGGATGTGATGGAATGTACTGTCGTCCCTACATTTCAAGAAGAAGTAAGAATTGCAGTTGCAACAAAGCCTTGCTTGCCTACAAAGAGAGCAGCAATTTGGATTTGTTACTATGTTACCTAGAAGAATAACAAACTGTGCAAGGATGGAGGTTGTAGGAGCAAGGAGAAGTTGTCTGTAAAGTTGGTGGATGCCTATTTTCCATTTTGCAGTCCCTTGTCTCCCTCTTGTGGCCTCCTGGAGGCAACTAGCTGTGCAAAAAAAAGACAGCCTGGCGGCCGGCTGTTGCAGTGTTGCCCTCTCAGGCAACACTGAGTGACTGACTGAGCCTCACCGTCTTATATAAAGTTCAGACGGAACTTTGCACGTGTCATAGTGGAGCCCTCAGGATTCCAGAGCCAGCTTTCTGACATCATAATGGGGCCTCAGAGATAAAAGCCTGGGCCCAGGCAGTGTTGGTCAGTGCTGCTCAGCAGGCAGCACTGGACTGGACTGGATTACAGCTGATACAAGGTGTGAAGGAACAAGGGGTGGCTGTGGGCATGCACTTGCTGCCGCTGCCAGTGTTTATCTGCACGGCAGCAGGGCTTTTGGGCGTTGCCAGGAAGGCGTTTTTATGTAGATTCCTCCTCTTTCAGCACTGCATTGTGGTGCAAGCAAAAGAAGCAAATCCTGTCTGGCTTCCTCTCCGGCCTTTATTCACCTCCCGTGTAGCTGTGAGTGTGTGAGCCTGCAGGGCCCCATGGAATTGCCTAGAAGTAGGCTGAATCGCTGCAAGGGCTGAACAGCAGTATCGGGCAGGCTCGGGCAACGCGCGGCCCGTTCGGGTTATCGCTTCTCGGCCTTTTGGCTAAGATCAAGTGTAGTATCTGTTCTTATCAGTTTAATATCTGATACGTCCCCTATCTGGGGACCATATATTAAATGGATTTTTAGAACAGGGAGATGGAAATAGAGCTTGCTCTGTCCACTCCACGCATTGACCTGGTATTGCAGTATTTCCAGGACCGGTGCACCCTTTCCTTATGTGTTGACTAAAAGCAGATTCCAAAAGTGTTTTTTGTCTTTGCTATTGTTTCTGTCTTTCTGAAGGGATCTCCCCTTTTAATCCCATTATTTCAACACCTGTTGGACAATGCATGAGTGATAATGAGCTCATTGATTAAATGCAATTAATGAATAGATTGCCACCTCTTGTTGTGTGTCGTCTGTGTTTCTGTGTTTCCGGCATTTCACATTGGAACACCTCATTCACCTTCCTTGTCTTCTCTCCGCCCTCCCTTTTAGGTAAGTTAAAGAGCTGCACCTGAGCCAGCCACTGATTGATTGATTGATTGATTGATTGATTGATTGATTGATTGATTGATTGATGCAGCACAACAGTCAAATAGTGGAGTGGAGTAGGGGAACAGCAAACAGCCAATAAAGCAGCCCGCCCGCTCGCCTGCCCGCCACAATGGACCTACCTGTGTACACTAGATGGATGTGTTTTGGAATGTACTGTCGTCCCTACATTTCAAGAAGAAGTAAGAATTGCAGTTGCAACAAAGCCTTGCTTGCCTACAAAGAGAGCAGCAATTTGGATTTGTTACTATGTTACCTAGAAGAATAACAAACTGTGCAAGGATGGAGGTTGTAGGAGCAAGGAGAAGTTGTCTGTAAAGTTGGTGGATGCCTATTTTCCATTTTGCAGTCCCTTGTCTCCCTCTTGTGGCCTCCTGGAGGCAACTAGCTGTGCAAAAAAAAGACAGCCTGGCGGCCGGCTGTTGCAGTGTTGCCCTCTCAGGCAACACTGAGTGACTGACTGAGCCTCACCGTCTTATATAAAGTTCAGACGGAACTTTGCACGTGTCATAGTGGAGCCCTCAGGATTCCAGAGCCAGCTTTCTGACATCATAATGGGGCCTCAGAGATAAAAGCCTGGGCCCAGGCAGTGTTGGTCAGTGCTGCTCAGCAGGCAGCACTGGACTGGACTGGATTACAGCTGATACAAGGTGTGAAGGAACAAGGGGTGGCTGTGGGCATGCACTTGCTGCCGCTGCCAGTGTTTATCTGCATGGCAGCAGGGCATTTGGGCGTTGCCAGGAAGGCGTTTTTATGTAGATTCCTCCTCTTTCAGCACTGCATTGTGGTGCAAGCAAAAGAAGCAAATCCTGTCTGGCTTCCTCTCCGGCCTTTATTCACCTCCCGTGTAGCTGTGAGTGTGTGAGCCTGCAGGGCCCCATGGAATTGCCTAGAAGTAGGCTGAATCGCTGCAAGGGCTGAACAGCAGTATCGGGCAGGCTCGGGCAACGCGCGGCCCGTTCGGGTTATCGCTTCTCGGCCTTTTGGCTAAGATCAAGTGTAGTATCTGTTCTTATCAGTTTAATATCTGATACGTCCCCTATCTGGGGACCATATATTAAATGGATTTTTAGAACAGGGAGATGGAAATAGAGCTTGCTCTGTCCACTCCACGCATTGACCTGGTATTGCAGTATTTCCAGGACCGGTGCACCCTTTCCTTATGTGTTGACTAAAAGCAGATTCCAAAAGTGTTTTTTGTCTTTGCTATTGTTTCTGTCTTTCTGAAGGGATCTCCCCTTTTAATCCCATTATTTCAACACCTGTTGGACAATGCATGAGTGATAATGAGCTCATTGATTAAATGCAATTAATGAATAGATTGCCACCTCTTGTTGTGTGTCGTCTGTGTTTCTGTGTTTCCGGCATTTCACATTGGAACACCTCATTCACCTTCCTTGTCTTCTCTCCGCCCTCCCTTTTAGGTAAGTTAAAGAGCTGCACCTGAGCCAGCCACTGATTGATTGATTGATTGATTGATTGATTGATTGATTGATTGATTGATTGATTGATTGATTGATTGATTGATGCAGCACAACAGTCAAATAGTGGAGTGGAGTAGGGGAACAGCAAACAGCCAATAAAGCAGCCCGCCCGCTCGCCTGCCCGCCACAATGGACCTACCTGTGTACACTAGATGGATGTGATGGAATGTACTGTCGTCCCTACATTTCAAGAAGAAGTAAGAATTGCAGTTGCAACAAAGCCTTGCTTGCCTACAAAGAGAGCAGCAATTTGGATTTGTTACTATGTTACCTAGAAGAATAACAAACTGTGCAAGGATGGAGGTTGTAGGAGCAAGGAGAAGTTGTCTGTAAAGTTGGTGGATGCCTATTTTCCATTTTGCAGTCCCTTGTCTCCCTCTTGTGGCCTCCTGGAGGCAACTAGCTGTGCAAAAAAAAGACAGCCTGGCGGCCGGCTGTTGCAGTGTTGCCCTCTCAGGCAACACTGAGTGACTGACTGAGCCTCACCGTCTTATATAAAGTTCAGACGGAACTTTGCACGTGTCATAGTGGAGCCCTCAGGATTCCAGAGCCAGCTTTCTGACATCATAATGGGGCCTCAGAGATAAAAGCCTGGGCCCAGGCAGTGTTGGTCAGTGCTGCTCAGCAGGCAGCACTGGACTGGACTGGATTACAGCTGATACAAGGTGTGAAGGAACAAGGGGTGGCTGTGGGCATGCACTTGCTGCCGCTGCCAGTGTTTATCTGCATGGCAGCAGGGCATTTGGGCGTTGCCAGGAAGGCGTTTTTATGTAGATTCCTCCTCTTTCAGCACTGCATTGTGGTGCAAGCAAAAGAAGCAAATCCTGTCTGGCTTCCTCTCCGGCCTTTATTCACCTCCCGTGTAGCTGTGAGTGTGTGAGCCTGCAGGGCCCCATGGAATTGCCTAGAAGTAGGCTGAATCGCTGCAAGGGCTGAACAGCAGTATCGGGCAGGCTCGGGCAACGCGCGGCCCGTTCGGGTTATCGCTTCTCGGCCTTTTGGCTAAGATCAAGTGTAGTATCTGTTCTTATCAGTTTAATATCTGATACGTCCCCTATCTGGGGACCATATATTAAATGGATTTTTAGAACAGGGAGATGGAAATAGAGCTTGCTCTGTCCACTCCACGCATTGACCTGGTATTGCAGTATTTCCAGGACCGGTGCACCCTTTCCTTATGTGTTGACTAAAAGCAGATTCCAAAAGTGTTTTTTGTCTTTGCTATTGTTTCTGTCTTTCTGAAGGGATCTCCCCTTTTAATCCCATTATTTCAACACCTGTTGGACAATGCATGAGTGATAATGAGCTCATTGATTAAATGCAATTAATGAATAGATTGCCACCTCTTGTTGTGTGTCGTCTGTGTTTCTGTGTTTCCGGCATTTCACATTGGAACACCTCATTCACCTTCCTTGTCTTCTCTCCGCCCTCCCTTTTAGGTAAGTTAAAGAGCTGCACCTGAGCCAGCCACTGATTGATTGATTGATTGATTGATTGATTGATTGATTGATTGATGCAGCACAACAGTCAAATAGTGGAGTGGAGTAGGGGAACAGCAAACAGCCAATAAAGCAGCCCGCCCGCTCGCCTGCCCGCCACAATGGACCTACCTGTGTACACTAGATGGATGTGATGGAATGTACTGTCGTCCCTACATTTCAAGAAGAAGTAAGAATTGCAGTTGCAACAAAGCCTTGCTTGCCTACAAAGAGAGCAGCAATTTGGATTTGTTACTATGTTACCTAGAAGAATAACAAACTGTGCAAGGATGGAGGTTGTAGGAGCAAGGAGAAGTTGTCTGTAAAGTTGGTGGATGCCTATTTTCCATTTTGCAGTCCCTTGTCTCCCTCTTGTGGCCTCCTGGAGGCAACTAGCTGTGCAAAAAAAAGACAGCCTGGCGGCCGGCTGTTGCAGTGTTGCCCTCTCAGGCAACACTGAGTGACTGACTGAGCCTCACCGTCTTATATAAAGTTCAGACGGAACTTTGCACGTGTCATAGTGGAGCCCTCAGGATTCCAGAGCCAGCTTTCTGACATCATAATGGGGCCTCAGAGATAAAAGCCTGGGCCCAGGCAGTGTTGGTCAGTGCTGCTCAGCAGGCAGCACTGGACTGGACTGGATTACAGCTGATACAAGGTGTGAAGGAACAAGGGGTGGCTGTGGGCATGCACTTGCTGCCGCTGCCAGTGTTTATCTGCATGGCAGCAGGGCATTTGGGCGTTGCCAGGAAGGCATTTTTATGTAGATTCCTCCTCTTTCAGCACTGCATTGTGGTGCAAGCAAAAGAAGCAAATCCTGTCTGGCTTCCTCTCCGGCCTTTATTCACCTCCCGTGTAGCTGTGAGTGTGTGAGCCTGCAGGGCCCCATGGAATTGCCTAGAAGTAGGCTGAATCGCTGCAAGGGCTGAACAGCAGTATCGGGCAGGCTCGGGCAACGCGCGGCCCGTTCGGGTTATCGCTTCTCGGCCTTTTGGCTAAGATCAAGTGTAGTATCTGTTCTTATCAGTTTAATATCTGATACGTCCCCTATCTGGGGACCATATATTAAATGGATTTTTAGAACAGGGAGATGGAAATAGAGCTTGCTCTGTCCACTCCACGCATTGACCTGGTATTGCAGTATTTCCAGGACCGGTGCACCCTTTCCTTATGTGTTGACTAAAAGCAGATTCCAAAAGTGTTTTTTGTCTTTGCTATTGTTTCTGTCTTTCTGAAGGGATCTCCCCTTTTAATCCCATTATTTCAACACCTGTTGGACAATGCATGAGTGATAATGAGCTCATTGATTAAATGCAATTAATGAATAGATTGCCACCTCTTGTTGTGTGTCGTCTGTGTTTCTGTGTTTCCGGCATTTCACATTGGAACACCTCATTCACCTTCCTTGTCTTCTCTCCGCCCTCCCTTTTAGGTAAGTTAAAGAGCTGCACCTGAGCCAGCCACTGATTGATTGATTGATTGATTGATTGATTGATTGATGCAGCACAACAGTCAAATAGTGGAGTGGAGTAGGGGAACAGCAAACAGCCAATAAAGCAGCCCGCCCGCTCGCCTGCCCGCCACAATGGACCTACCTGTGTACACTAGATGGATGTGATGGAATGTACTGTCGTCCCTACATTTCAAGAAGAAGTAAGAATTGCAGTTGCAACAAAGCCTTGCTTGCCTACAAAGAGAGCAGCAATTTGGATTTGTTACTATGTTACCTAGAAGAATAACAAACTGTGCAAGGATGGAGGTTGTAGGAGCAAGGAGAAGTTGTCTGTAAAGTTGGTGGATGCCTATTTTCCATTTTGCAGTCCCTTGTCTCCCTCTTGTGGCCTCCTGGAGGCAACTAGCTGTGCAAAAAAAAGACAGCCTGGCGGCCGGCTGTTGCAGTGTTGCCCTCTCAGGCAACACTGAGTGACTGACTGAGCCTCACCGTCTTATATAAAGTTCAGACGGAACTTTGCACGTGTCATAGTGGAGCCCTCAGGATTCCAGAGCCAGCTTTCTGACATCATAATGGGGCCTCAGAGATAAAAGCCTGGGCCCAGGCAGTGTTGGTCAGTGCTGCTCAGCAGGCAGCACTGGACTGGACTGGATTACAGCTGATACAAGGTGTGAAGGAACAAGGGGTGGCTGTGGGCATGCACTTGCTGCCGCTGCCAGTGTTTATCTGCATGGCAGCAGGGCATTTGGGCGTTGCCAGGAAGGCGTTTTTATGTAGATTCCTCCTCTTTCAGCACTGCATTGTGGTGCAAGCAAAAGAAGCAAATCCTGTCTGGCTTCCTCTCCGGCCTTTATTCACCTCCCGTGTAGCTGTGAGTGTGTGAGCCTGCAGGGCCCCATGGAATTGCCTAGAAGTAGGCTGAATCGCTGCAAGGGCTGAACAGCAGTATCGGGCAGGCTCGGGCAACGCGCGGCCCGTTCGGGTTATCGCTTCTCGGCCTTTTGGCTAAGATCAAGTGTAGTATCTGTTCTTATCAGTTTAATATCTGATACGTCCCCTATCTGGGGACCATATATTAAATGGATTTTTAGAACAGGGAGATGGAAATAGAGCTTGCTCTGTCCACTCCACGCATTGACCTGGTATTGCAGTATTTCCAGGACCGGTGCACCCTTTCCTTATGTGTTGACTAAAAGCAGATTCCAAAAGTGTTTTTTGTCTTTGCTATTGTTTCTGTCTTTCTGAAGGGATCTCCCCTTTTAATCCCATTATTTCAACACCTGTTGGACAATGCATGAGTGATAATGAGCTCATTGATTAAATGCAATTAATGAATAGATTGCCACCTCTTGTTGTGTGTCGTCTGTGTTTCTGTGTTTCCGGCATTTCACATTGGAACACCTCATTCACCTTCCTTGTCTTCTCTCCGCCCTCCCTTTTAGGTAAGTTAAAGAGCTGCACCTGAGCCAGCCACTGATTGATTGATTGATTGATTGATTGATTGATTGATTGATTGATTGATTGATTGATGCAGCACAACAGTCAAATAGTGGAGTGGAGTAGGGGAACAGCAAACAGCCAATAAAGCAGCCCGCCCGCTCGCCTGCCCGCCACAATGGACCTACCTGTGTACACTAGATGGATGTGATGGAATGTACTGTCGTCCCTACATTTCAAGAAGAAGTAAGAATTGCAGTTGCAACAAAGCCTTGCTTGCCTACAAAGAGAGCAGCAATTTGGATTTGTTACTATGTTACCTAGAAGAATAACAAACTGTGCAAGGATGGAGGTTGTAGGAGCAAGGAGAAGTTGTCTGTAAAGTTGGTGGATGCCTATTTTCCATTTTGCAGTCCCTTGTCTCCCTCTTGTGGCCTCCTGGAGGCAACTAGCTGTGCAAAAAAAAGACAGCCTGGCGGCCGGCTGTTGCAGTGTTGCCCTCTCAGGCAACACTGAGTGACTGACTGAGCCTCACCGTCTTATATAAAGTTCAGACGGAACTTTGCACGTGTCATAGTGGAGCCCTCAGGATTCCAGAGCCAGCTTTCTGACATCATAATGGGGCCTCAGAGATAAAAGCCTGGGCCCAGGCAGTGTTGGTCAGTGCTGCTCAGCAGGCAGCACTGGACTGGACTGGATTACAGCTGATACAAGGTGTGAAGGAACAAGGGGTGGCTGTGGGCATGCACTTGCTGCCGCTGCCAGTGTTTATCTGCATGGCAGCAGGGCATTTGGGCGTTGCCAGGAAGGCGTTTTTATGTAGATTCCTCCTCTTTCAGCACTGCATTGTGGTGCAAGCAAAAGAAGCAAATCCTGTCTGGCTTCCTCTCCGGCCTTTATTCACCTCCCGTGTAGCTGTGAGTGTGTGAGCCTGCAGGGCCCCATGGAATTGCCTAGAAGTAGGCTGAATCGCTGCAAGGGCTGAACAGCAGTATCGGGCAGGCTCGGGCAACGCGCGGCCCGTTCGGGTTATCGCTTCTCGGCCTTTTGGCTAAGATCAAGTGTAGTATCTGTTCTTATCAGTTTAATATCTGATACGTCCCCTATCTGGGGACCATATATTAAATGGATTTTTAGAACAGGGAGATGGAAATAGAGCTTGCTCTGTCCACTCCACGCATTGACCTGGTATTGCAGTATTTCCAGGACCGGTGCACCCTTTCCTTATGTGTTGACTAAAAGCAGATTCCAAAAGTGTTTTTTGTCTTTGCTATTGTTTCTGTCTTTCTGAAGGGATCTCCCCTTTTAATCCCATTATTTCAACACCTGTTGGACAATGCATGAGTGATAATGAGCTCATTGATTAAATGCAATTAATGAATAGATTGCCACCTCTTGTTGTGTGTCGTCTGTGTTTCTGTGTTTCCGGCATTTCACATTGGAACACCTCATTCACCTTCCTTGTCTTCTCTCCGCCCTCCCTTTTAGGTAAGTTAAAGAGCTGCACCTGAGCCAGCCACTTGATTGATTGATTGATTGATTGATTGATTGATTGATGCAGCACAACAGTCAAATAGTGGAGTGGAGTAGGGGAACAGCAAACAGCCAATAAAGCAGCCCGCCCGCTCGCCTGCCCGCCACAATGGACCTACCTGTGTACACTAGATGGATGTGATGGAATGTACTGTCGTCCCTACATTTCAAGAAGAAGTAAGAATTGCAGTTGCAACAAAGCCTTGCTTGCCTACAAAGAGAGCAGCAATTTGGATTTGTTACTATGTTACCTAGAAGAATAACAAACTGTGCAAGGATGGAGGTTGTAGGAGCAAGGAGAAGTTGTCTGTAAAGTTGGTGGATGCCTATTTTCCATTTTGCAGTCCCTTGTCTCCCTCTTGTGGCCTCCTGGAGGCAACTAGCTGTGCAAAAAAAAGACAGCCTGGCGGCCGGCTGTTGCAGTGTTGCCCTCTCAGGCAACACTGAGTGACTGACTGAGCCTCACCGTCTTATATAAAGTTCAGACGGAACTTTGCACGTGTCATAGTGGAGCCCTCAGGATTCCAGAGCCAGCTTTCTGACATCATAATGGGGCCTCAGAGATAAAAGCCTGGGCCCAGGCAGTGTTGGTCAGTGCTGCTCAGCAGGCAGCACTGGACTGGACTGGATTACAGCTGATACAAGGTGTGAAGGAACAAGGGGTGGCTGTGGGCATGCACTTGCTGCCGCTGCCAGTGTTTATCTGCATGGCAGCAGGGCATTTGGGCGTTGCCAGGAAGGCGTTTTTATGTAGATTCCTCCTCTTTCAGCACTGCATTGTGGTGCAAGCAAAAGAAGCAAATCCTGTCTGGCTTCCTCTCCGGCCTTTATTCACCTCCCGTGTAGCTGTGAGTGTGTGAGCCTGCAGGGCCCCATGGAATTGCCTAGAAGTAGGCTGAATCGCTGCAAGGGCTGAACAGCAGTATCGGGCAGGCTCGGGCAACGCGCGGCCCGTTCGGGTTATCGCTTCTCGGCCTTTTGGCTAAGATCAAGTGTAGTATCTGTTCTTATCAGTTTAATATCTGATACGTCCCCTATCTGGGGACCATATATTAAATGGATTTTTAGAACAGGGAGATGGAAATAGAGCTTGCTCTGTCCACTCCACGCATTGACCTGGTATTGCAGTATTTCCAGGACCGGTGCACCCTTTCCTTATGTGTTGACTAAAAGCAGATTCCAAAAGTGTTTTTTGTCTTTGCTATTGTTTCTGTCTTTCTGAAGGGATCTCCCCTTTTAATCCCATTATTTCAACACCTGTTGGACAATGCATGAGTGATAATGAGCTCATTGATTAAATGCAATTAATGAATAGATTGCCACCTCTTGTTGTGTGTCGTCTGTGTTTCTGTGTTTCCGGCATTTCACATTGGAACACCTCATTCACCTTCCTTGTCTTCTCTCCGCCCTCCCTTTTAGGTAAGTTAAAGAGCTGCACCTGAGCCAGCCACTGATTGATTGATTGATTGATTGATTGATTGATTGATTGATTGATTGATGCAGCACAACAGTCAAATAGTGGAGTGGAGTAGGGGAACAGCAAACAGCCAATAAAGCAGCCCGCCCGCTCGCCTGCCCGCCACAATGGACCTACCTGTGTACACTAGATGGATGTGATGGAATGTACTGTCGTCCCTACATTTCAAGAAGAAGTAAGAATTGCAGTTGCAACAAAGCCTTGCTTGCCTACAAAGAGAGCAGCAATTTGGATTTGTTACTATGTTACCTAGAAGAATAACAAACTGTGCAAGGATGGAGGTTGTAGGAGCAAGGAGAAGTTGTCTGTAAAGTTGGTGGATGCCTATTTTCCATTTTGCAGTCCCTTGTCTCCCTCTTGTGGCCTCCTGGAGGCAACTAGCTGTGCAAAAAAAAGACAGCCTGGCGGCCGGCTGTTGCAGTGTTGCCCTCTCAGGCAACACTGAGTGACTGACTGAGCCTCACCGTCTTATATAAAGTTCAGACAGAACTTTGCACGTGTCATAGTGGAGCCCTCAGGATTCCAGAGCCAGCTTTCTGACATCATAATGGGGCCTCAGAGATAAAAGCCTGGGCCCAGGCAGTGTTGGTCAGTGCTGCTCAGCAGGCAGCACTGGACTGGACTGGATTACAGCTGATACAAGGTGTGAAGGAACAAGGGGTGGCTGTGGGCATGCACTTGCTGCCGCTGCCAGTGTTTATCTGCATGGCAGCAGGGCATTTGGGCGTTGCCAGGAAGGTGTTTTTATGTAGATTCCTCCTCTTTCAGCACTGCATTGTGGTGCAAGCAAAAGAAGCAAATCCTGTCTGGCTTCCTCTCCGGCCTTTATTCACCTCCCGTGTAGCTGTGAGTGTGTGAGCCTGCAGGGCCCCATGGAATTGCCTAGAAGTAGGCTGAATCGCTGCAAGGGCTGAACAACAGTATCGGGCAGGCTCGGGCAACGCGCGGCCCGTTCGGGTTATCGCTTCTCGGCCTTTTGGCTAAGATCAAGTGTAGTATCTGTTCTTATCAGTTTAATATCTGATACGTCCCCTATCTGGGGACCATATATTAAATGGATTTTTAGAACAGGGAGATGGAAATAGAGCTTGCTCTGTCCACTCCACGCATTGACCTGGTATTGCAGTATTTCCAGGACCGGTGCACCCTTTCCTTATGTGTTGACTAAAAGCAGATTCCAAAAGTGTTTTTTGTCTTTGCTATTGTTTCTGTCTTTCTGAAGGGATCTCCCCTTTTAATCCCATTATTTCAACACCTGTTGGACAATGCATGAGTGATAATGAGCTCATTGATTAAATGCAATTAATGAATAGATTGCCACCTCTTGTTGTGTGTCGTCTGTGTTTCTGTGTTTCCGGCATTTCACATTGGAACACCTCATTCACCTTCCTTGTCTTCTCTCCGCCCTCCCTTTTAGGTAAGTTAAAGAGCTGCACCTGAGCCAGCCACTGATTGATTGATTGATTGATTGATTGATTGATTGATTGATTGATTGATTGATTGATTGATGCAGCACAACAGTCAAATAGTGGAGTGGAGTAGGGGAACAGCAAACAGCCAATAAAGCAGCCCGCCCGCTCGCCTGCCCGCCACAATGGACCTACCTGTGTACACTAGATGGATGTGATGGAATGTACTGTCGTCCCTACATTTCAAGAAGAAGTAAGAATTGCAGTTGCAACAAAGCCTTGCTTGCCTACAAAGAGAGCAGCAATTTGGATTTGTTACTATGTTACCTAGAAGAATAACAAACTGTGCAAGGATGGAGGTTGTAGGAGCAAGGAGAAGTTGTCTGTAAAGTTGGTGGATGCCTATTTTCCATTTTGCAGTCCCTTGTCTCCCTCTTGTGGCCTCCTGGAGGCAACTAGCTGTGCAAAAAAAAGACAGCCTGGCGGCCGGCTGTTGCAGTGTTGCCCTCTCAGGCAACACTGAGTGACTGACTGAGCCTCACCGTCTTATATAAAGTTCAGACGGAACTTTGCACGTGTCATAGTGGAGCCCTCAGGATTCCAGAGCCAGCTTTCTGACATCATAATGGGGCCTCAGAGATAAAAGCCTGGGCCCAGGCAGTGTTGGTCAGTGCTGCTCAGCAGGCAGCACTGGACTGGACTGGATTACAGCTGATACAAGGTGTGAAGGAACAAGGGGTGGCTGTGGGCATGCACTTGCTGCCGCTGCCAGTGTTTATCTGCATGGCAGCAGGGCATTTGGGCGTTGCCAGGAAGGCGTTTTTATGTAGATTCCTCCTCTTTCAGCACTGCATTGTGGTGCAAGCAAAAGAAGCAAATCCTGTCTGGCTTCCTCTCCGGCCTTTATTCACCTCCCGTGTAGCTGTGAGTGTGTGAGCCTGCAGGGCCCCATGGAATTGCCTAGAAGTAGGCTGAATCGCTGCAAGGGCTGAACAGCAGTATCGGGCAGGCTCGGGCAACGCGCGGCCCGTTCGGGTTATCGCTTCTCGGCCTTTTGGCTAAGATCAAGTGTAGTATCTGTTCTTATCAGTTTAATATCTGATACGTCCCCTATCTGGGGACCATATATTAAATGGATTTTTAGAACAGGGAGATGGAAATAGAGCTTGCTCTGTCCACTCCACGCATTGACCTGGTATTGCAGTATTTCCAGGACCGGTGCACCCTTTCCTTATGTGTTGACTAAAAGCAGATTCCAAAAGTGTTTTTTGTCTTTGCTATTGTTTCTGTCTTTCTGAAGGGATCTCCCCTTTTAATCCCATTATTTCAACACCTGTTGGACAATGCATGAGTGATAATGAGCTCATTGATTAAATGCAATTAATGAATAGATTGCCACCTCTTGTTGTGTGTCGTCTGTGTTTCTGTGTTTCCGGCATTTCACATTGGAACACCTCATTCACCTTCCTTGTCTTCTCTCCGCCCTCCCTTTTAGGTAAGTTAAAGAGCTGCACCTGAGCCAGCCACTGATTGATTGATTGATTGATTGATTGATTGATTGATTGATTGATGCAGCACAACAGTCAAATAGTGGAGTGGAGTAGGGGAACAGCAAACAGCCAATAAAGCAGCCCGCCCGCTCGCCTGCCCGCCACAATGGACCTACCTGTGTACACTAGATGGATGTGATGGAATGTACTGTCGTCCCTACATTTCAAGAAGAAGTAAGAATTGCAGTTGCAACAAAGCCTTGCTTGCCTACAAAGAGAGCAGCAATTTGGATTTGTTACTATGTTACCTAGAAGAATAACAAACTGTGCAAGGATGGAGGTTGTAGGAGCAAGGAGAAGTTGTCTGTAAAGTTGGTGGATGCCTATTTTCCATTTTGCAGTCCCTTGTCTCCCTCTTGTGGCCTCCTGGAGGCAACTAGCTGTGCAAAAAAAAGACAGCCTGGCGGCCGGCTGTTGCAGTGTTGCCCTCTCAGGCAACACTGAGTGACTGACTGAGCCTCACCGTCTTATATAAAGTTCAGACGGAACTTTGCACGTGTCATAGTGGAGCCCTCAGGATTCCAGAGCCAGCTTTCTGACATCATAATGGGGCCTCAGAGATAAAAGCCTGGGCCCAGGCAGTGTTGGTCAGTGCTGCTCAGCAGGCAGCACTGGACTGGACTGGATTACAGCTGATACAAGGTGTGAAGGAACAAGGGGTGGCTGTGGGCATGCACTTGCTGCCGCTGCAAGTGTTTATCTGCATGGCAGCAGGGCATTTGGGCGTTGCCAGGAAGGCATTTTTATGTAGATTCCTCCTCTTTCAGCACTGCATTGTGGTGCAAGCAAAAGAAGCAAATCCTGTCTGGCTTCCTCTCCGGCCTTTATTCACCTCCCGTGTAGCTGTGAGTGTGTGAGCCTGCAGGGCCCCATGGAATTGCCTAGAAGTAGGCTGAATCGCTGCAAGGGCTGAACAGCAGTATCGGGCAGGCTCGGGCAACACGCGGCCCGTTCGGGTTATCGCTTCTCGGCCTTTTGGCTAAGATCAAGTGTAGTATCTGTTCTTATCAGTTTAATATCTGATACGTCCCCTATCTGGGGACCATATATTAAATGGATTTTTAGAACAGGGAGATGGAAATAGAGCTTGCTCTGTCCACTCCACGCATTGACCTGGTATTGCAGTATTTCCAGGACCGGTGCACCCTTTCCTTATGTGTTGACTAAAAGCAGATTCCAAAAGTGTTTTTTGTCTTTGCTATTGTTTCTGTCTTTCTGAAGGGATCTCCCCTTTTAATCCCATTATTTCAACACCTGTTGGACAATGCATGAGTGATAATGAGCTCATTGATTAAATGCAATTAATGAATAGATTGCCACCTCTTGTTGTGTGTCGTCTGTGTTTCTGTGTTTCCGGCATTTCACATTGGAACACCTCATTCACCTTCCTTGTCTTCTCTCCGCCCTCCCTTTTAGGTAAGTTAAAGAGCTGCACCTGAGCCAGCCACTGATTGATTGATTGATTGATTGATTGATTGATTGATTGATTGATTGATTGATGCAGCACAACAGTCAAATAGTGGAGTGGAGTAGGGGAACAGCAAACAGCCAATAAAGCAGCCCGCCCGCTCGCCTGCCCGCCACAATGGACCTACCTGTGTACACTAGATGGATGTGATGGAATGTACTGTCGTCCCTACATTTCAAGAAGAAGTAAGAATTGCAGTTGCAACAAAGCCTTGCTTGCCTACAAAGAGAGCAGCAATTTGGATTTGTTACTATGTTACCTAGAAGAATAACAAACTGTGCAAGGATGGAGGTTGTAGGAGCAAGGAGAAGTTGTCTGTAAAGTTGGTGGATGCCTATTTTCCATTTTGCAGTCCCTTGTCTCCCTCTTGTGGCCTCCTGGAGGCAACTAGCTGTGCAAAAAAAAGACAGCCTGGCGGCCGGCTGTTGCAGTGTTGCCCTCTCAGGCAACACTGAGTGACTGACTGAGCCTCACCGTCTTATATAAAGTTCAGACAGAACTTTGCACGTGTCATAGTGGAGCCCTCAGGATTCCAGAGCCAGCTTTCTGACATCATAATGGGGCCTCAGAGATAAAAGCCTGGGCCCAGGCAGTGTTGGTCAGTGCTGCTCAGCAGGCAGCACTGGACTGGACTGGATTACAGCTGATACAAGGTGTGAAGGAACAAGGGGTGGCTGTGGGCATGCACTTGCTGCCGCTGCCAGTGTTTATCTGCATGGCAGCAGGGCATTTGGGCGTTGCCAGGAAGGCGTTTTTATGTAGATTCCTCCTCTTTCAGCACTGCATTGTGGTGCAAGCAAAAGAAGCAAATCCTGTCTGGCTTCCTCTCCGGCCTTTATTCACCTCCCGTGTAGCTGTGAGTGTGTGAGCCTGCAGGGCCCCATGGAATTGCCTAGAAGTAGGCTGAATCGCTGCAAGGGCTGAACAGCAGTATCGGGCAGGCTCGGGCAACGCGCGGCCCGTTCGGGTTATCGCTTCTCGGCCTTTTGGCTAAGATCAAGTGTAGTATCTGTTCTTATCAGTTTAATATCTGATACGTCCCCTATCTGGGGACCATATATTAAATGGATTTTTAGAACAGGGAGATGGAAATAGAGCTTGCTCTGTCCACTCCACGCATTGACCTGGTATTGCAGTATTTCCAGGACCGGTGCACCCTTTCCTTATGTGTTGACTAAAAGCAGATTCCAAAAGTGTTTTTTGTCTTTGCTATTGTTTCTGTCTTTCTGAAGGGATCTCCCCTTTTAATCCCATTATTTCAACACCTGTTGGACAATGCATGAGTGATAATGAGCTCATTGATTAAATGCAATTAATGAATAGATTGCCACCTCTTGTTGTGTGTCGTCTGTGTTTCTGTGTTTCCGGCATTTCACATTGGAACACCTCATTCACCTTCCTTGTCTTCTCTCCGCCCTCCCTTTTAGGTAAGTTAAAGAGCTGCACCTGAGCCAGCCACTGATTGATTGATTGATTGATTGATTGATTGATTGATTGATTGATTGATGCAGCACAACAGTCAAATAGTGGAGTGGAGTAGGGGAACAGCAAACAGCCAATAAAGCAGCCCGCCCGCTCGCCTGCCCGCCACAATGGACCTACCTGTGTACACTAGATGGATGTGATGGAATGTACTGTCGTCCCTACATTTCAAGAAGAAGTAAGAATTGCAGTTGCAACAAAGCCTTGCTTGCCTACAAAGAGAGCAGCAATTTGGATTTGTTACTATGTTACCTAGAAGAATAACAAACTGTGCAAGGATGGAGGTTGTAGGAGCAAGGAGAAGTTGTCTGTAAAGTTGGTGGATGCCTATTTTCCATTTTGCAGTCCCTTGTCTCCCTCTTGTGGCCTCCTGGAGGCAACTAGCTGTGCAAAAAAAAGACAGCCTGGCGGCCGGCTGTTGCAGTGTTGCCCTCTCAGGCAACACTGAGTGACTGACTGAGCCTCACCGTCTTATATAAAGTTCAGACGGAACTTTGCACGTGTCATAGTGGAGCCCTCAGGATTCCAGAGCCAGCTTTCTGACATCATAATGGGGCCTCAGAGATAAAAGCCTGGGCCCAGGCAGTGTTGGTCAGTGCTGCTCAGCAGGCAGCACTGGACTGGACTGGATTACAGCTGATACAAGGTGTGAAGGAACAAGGGGTGGCTGTGGGCATGCACTTGCTGCCGCTGCCAGTGTTTATCTGCATGGCAGCAGGGCATTTGGGCGTTGCCAGGAAGGCGTTTTTATGTAGATTCCTCCTCTTTCAGCACTGCATTGTGGTGCAAGCAAAAGAAGCAAATCCTGTCTGGCTTCCTCTCCGGCCTTTATTCACCTCCCGTGTAGCTGTGAGTGTGTGAGCCTGCAGGGCCCCATGGAATTGCCTAGAAGTAGGCTGAATCGCTGCAAGGGCTGAACAGCAGTATCGGGCAGGCTCGGGCAACGCGCGGCCCGTTCGGGTTATCGCTTCTCGGCCTTTTGGCTAAGATCAAGTGTAGTATCTGTTCTTATCAGTTTAATATCTGATACGTCCCCTATCTGGGGACCATATATTAAATGGATTTTTAGAACAGGGAGATGGAAATAGAGCTTGCTCTGTCCACTCCACGCATTGACCTGGTATTGCAGTATTTCCAGGACCGGTGCACCCTTTCCTTATGTGTTGACTAAAAGCAGATTCCAAAAGTGTTTTTTGTCTTTGCTATTGTTTCTGTCTTTCTGAAGGGATCTCCCCTTTTAATCCCATTATTTCAACACCTGTTGGACAATGCATGAGTGATAATGAGCTCATTGATTAAATGCAATTAATGAATAGATTGCCACCTCTTGTTGTGTGTCGTCTGTGTTTCTGTGTTTCCGGCATTTCACATTGGAACACCTCATTCACCTTCCTTGTCTTCTCTCCGCCCTCCCTTTTAGGTAAGTTAAAGAGCTGCACCTGAGCCAGCCACTGATTGATTGATTGATTGATTGATTGATTGATGCAGCACAACAGTCAAATAGTGGAGTGGAGTAGGGGAACAGCAAACAGCCAATAAAGCAGCCCGCCCGCTCGCCTGCCCGCCACAATGGACCTACCTGTGTACACTAGATGGATGTGATGGAATGTACTGTCGTCCCTACATTTCAAGAAGAAGTAAGAATTGCAGTTGCAACAAAGCCTTGCTTGCCTACAAAGAGAGCAGCAATTTGGATTTGTTACTATGTTACCTAGAAGAATAACAAACTGTGCAAGGATGGAGGTTGTAGGAGCAAGGAGAAGTTGTCTGTAAAGTTGGTGGATGCCTATTTTCCATTTTGCAGTCCCTTGTCTCCCTCTTGTGGCCTCCTGGAGGCAACTAGCTGTGCAAAAAAAAAGACAGCCTGGCGGCCGGCTGTTGCAGTGTTGCCCTCTCAGGCAACACTGAGTGACTGACTGAGCCTCACCGTCTTATATAAAGTTCAGACGGAACTTTGCACGTGTCATAGTGGAGCCCTCAGGATTCCAGAGCCAGCTTTCTGACATCATAATGGGGCCTCAGAGATAAAAGCCTGGGCCCAGGCAGTGTTGGTCAGTGCTGCTCAGCAGGCAGCACTGGACTGGACTGGATTACAGCTGATACAAGGTGTGAAGGAACAAGGGGTGGCTGTGGGCATGCACTTGCTGCCGCTGCCAGTGTTTATCTGCATGGCAGCAGGGCATTTGGGCGTTGCCAGGAAGGCGTTTTTATGTAGATTCCTCCTCTTCCAGCACTGCATTGTGGTGCAAGCAAAAGAAGCAAATCCTGTCTGGCTTCCTCTCCGGCCTTTATTCACCTCCCGTATAGCTGTGAGTGTGTGAGCCTGCAGGGCCCCATGGAATTGCCTAGAAGTAGGCTGAATCGCTGCAAGGGCTGAACAGCAGTATCGGGCAGGCTCGGGCAACGCGCGGCCCGTTCGGGTTATCGCTTCTCGGCCTTTTGGCTAAGATCAAGTGTAGTATCTGTTCTTATCAGTTTAATATCTGATACGTCCCCTATCTGGGGACCATATATTAAATGGATTTTTAGAACAGGGAGATGGAAATAGAGCTTGCTCTGTACACTCCACGCATTGACCTGGTATTGCAGTATTTCCAGGACCGGTGCACCCTTTCCTTATGTGTTGACTAAAAGCAGATTCCAAAAGTGTTTTTTGTTTTTGCTATTGTTTCTGTCTTTCTGAAGGGATCTCCCCTTTTAATCCCATTATTTCAACACCTGTTGGACAATGCATGAGTGATAATGAGCTCATTGATTAAATGCAATTAATGAATAGATTGCCACCTCTTGTTGTGTGTCGTCTGTGTTTCTGTGTTTCCGGCATTTCACATTGGAACACCTCATTCACCTTCCTTGTCTTCTCTCCGCCCTCCCTTTTAGGTAAGTTAAAGAGCTGCACCTGAGCCAGCCACTGATTGATTGATTGATTGATTGATTGATTGATTGATTGATTGATGCAGCACAACAGTCAAATAGTGGAGTGGAGTAGGGGAACAGCAAACAGCCAATAAAGCAGCCCGCCCGCTCGCCTGCCCGCCACAATGGACCTACCTGTGTACACTAGATGGATGTGATGGAATGTACTGTCGTCCCTACATTTCAAGAAGAAGTAAGAATTGCAGTTGCAACAAAGCCTTGCTTGCCTACAAAGAGAGCAGCAATTTGGATTTGTTACTATGTTACCTAGAAGAATAACAAACTGTGCAAGGATGGAGGTTGTAGGAGCAAGGAGAAGTTGTCTGTAAAGTTGGTGGATGCCTATTTTCCATTTTGCAGTCCCTTGTCTCCCTCTTGTGGCCTCCTGGAGGCAACTAGCTGTGCAAAAAAAAGACAGCCTGGCGGCCGGCTGTTGCAGTGTTGCCCTCTCAGGCAACACTGAGTGACTGACTGAGCCTCACCGTCTTATATAAAGTTCAGACGGAACTTTGCACGTGTCATAGTGGAGCCCTCAGGATTCCAGAGCCAGCTTTCTGACATCATAATGGGGCCTCAGAGATAAAAGCCTGGGCCCAGGCAGTGTTGGTCAGTGCTGCTCAGCAGGCAGCACTGGACTGGACTGGATTACAGCTGATACAAGGTGTGAAGGAACAAGGGGTGGCTGTGGGCATGCACTTGCTGCCGCTGCCAGTGTTTATCTGCATGGCAGCAGGGCATTTGGGCGTTGCCAGGAAGGCGTTTTTATGTAGATTCCTCCTCTTTCAGCACTGCATTGTGGTGCAAGCAAAAGAAGCAAATCCTGTCTGGCTTCCTCTCCGGCCTTTATTCACCTCCCGTGTAGCTGTGAGTGTGTGAGCCTGCAGGGCCCCATGGAATTGCCTAGAAGTAGGCTGAATCGCTGCAAGGGCTGAACAGCAGTATCGGGCAGGCTCGGGCAACGCGCGGCCCGTTCGGGTTATCGCTTCTCGGCCTTTTGGCTAAGATCAAGTGTAGTATCTGTTCTTATCAGTTTAATATCTGATACGTCCCCTATCTGGGGACCATATATTAAATGGATTTTTAGAACAGGGAGATGGAAATAGAGCTTGCTCTGTCCACTCCACGCATTGACCTGGTATTGCAGTATTTCCAGGACCGGTGCACCCTTTCCTTATGTGTTGACTAAAAGCAGATTCCAAAAGTGTTTTTTGTCTTTGCTATTGTTTCTGTCTTTCTGAAGGGATCTCCCCTTTTAATCCCATTATTTCAACACCTGTTGGACAATGCATGAGTGATAATGAGCTCATTGATTAAATGCAATTAATGAATAGATTGCCACCTCTTGTTGTGTGTCGTCTGTGTTTCTGTGTTTCCGGCATTTCACATTGGAACACCTCATTCACCTTCCTTGTCTTCTCTCCGCCCTCCCTTTTAGGTAAGTTAAAGAGCTGCACCTGAGCCAGCCACTGATTGATTGATTGATTGATTGATTGATTGATTGATTGATTGATTGATTGATTGATTGATGCAGCACAACAGTCAAATAGTGGAGTGGAGTAGGGGAACAGCAAACAGCCAATAAAGCAGCCCGCCCGCTCGCCTGCCCGCCACAATGGACCTACCTGTGTACACTAGATGGATGTGATGGAATGTACTGTCGTCTCTACATTTCAAGAAGAAGTAAGAATTGCAGTTGCAACAAAGCCTTGCTTGCCTACAAAGAGAGCAGCAATTTGGATTTGTTACTATGTTACCTAGAAGAATAACAAACTGTGCAAGGATGGAGGTTGTAGGAGCAAGGAGAAGTTGTCTGTAAAGTTGGTGGATGCCTATTTTCCATTTTGCAGTCCCTTGTCTCCCTCTTGTGGCCTCCTGGAGGCAACTAGCTGTGCAAAAAAAAGACAGCCTGGCGGCCGGCTGTTGCAGTGTTGCCCTCTCAGGCAACACTGAGTGACTGACTGAGCCTCACCGTCTTATATAAAGTTCAGACGGAACTTTGCACGTGTCATAGTGGAGCCCTCAGGATTCCAGAGCCAGCTTTCTGACATCATAATGGGGCCTCAGAGATAAAAGCCTGGGCCCAGGCAGTGTTGGTCAGTGCTGCTCAGCAGGCAGCACTGGACTGGACTGGATTACAGCTGATACAAGGTGTGAAGGAACAAGGGGTGGCTGTGGGCATGCACTTGCTGCCGCTGCCAGTGTTTATCTGCATGGCAGCAGGGCATTTGGGCGTTGCCAGGAAGGCGTTTTTATGTAGATTCCTCCTCTTTCAGCACTGCATTGTGGTGCAAGCAAAAGAAGCAAATCCTGTCTGGCTTCCTCTCCGGCCTTTATTCACCTCCCGTGTAGCTGTGAGTGTGTGAGCCTGCAGGGCCCCATGGAATTGCCTAGAAGTAGGCTGAATCGCTGCAAGGGCTGAACAGCAGTATCGGGCAGGCTCGGGCAACGCGCGGCCCATTCGGGTTATCGCTTCTCGGCCTTTTGGCTAAGATCAAGTGTAGTATCTGTTCTTATCAGTTTAATATCTGATACGTCCCCTATCTGGGGACCATATATTAAATGGATTTTTAGAACAGGGAGATGGAAATAGAGCTTGCTCTGTCCACTCCACGCATTGACCTGGTATTGCAGTATTTCCAGGACCGGTGCACCCTTTCCTTATGTGTTGACTAAAAGCAGATTCCAAAAGTGTTTTTTGTCTTTGCTATTGTTTCTGTCTTTCTGAAGGGATCTCCCCTTTTAATCCCATTATTTCAACACCTGTTGGACAATGCATGAGTGATAATGAGCTCATTGATTAAATGCAATTAATGAATAGATTGCCACCTCTTGTTGTGTGTCGTCTGTGTTTCTGTGTTTCCGGCATTTCACATTGGAACACCTCATTCACCTTCCTTGTCTTCTCTCCGCCCTCCCTTTTAGGTAAGTTAAAGAGCTGCACCTGAGCCAGCCACTGATTGATTGATTGATTGATTGATTGATTGATTGATTGATTGATTGATTGATTGATTGATTGATTGATGCAGCACAACAGTCAAATAGTGGAGTGGAGTAGGGGAACAGCAAACAGCCAATAAAGCAGCCCGCCCGCTCGCCTGCCCGCCACAATGGACCTACCTGTGTACACTAGATGGATGTGATGGAATGTACTGTCGTCCCTACATTTCAAGAAGAAGTAAGAATTGCAGTTGCAACAAAGCCTTGCTTGCCTACAAAGAGAGCAGCAATTTGGATTTGTTACTATGTTACCTAGAAGAATAACAAACTGTGCAAGGATGGAGGTTGTAGGAGCAAGGAGAAGTTGTCTGTAAAGTTGGTGGATGCCTATTTTCCATTTTGCAGTCCCTTGTCTCCCTCTTGTGGCCTCCTGGAGGCAACTAGCTGTGCAAAAAAAAGACAGCCTGGCGGCCGGCTGTTGCAGTGTTGCCCTCTCAGGCAACACTGAGTGACTGACTGAGCCTCACCGTCTTATATAAAGTTCAGACGGAACTTTGCACGTGTCATAGTGGAGCCCTCAGGATTCCAGAGCCAGCTTTCTGACATCATAATGGGGCCTCAGAGATAAAAGCCTGGGCCCAGGCAGTGTTGGTCAGTGCTGCTCAGCAGGCAGCACTGGACTGGACTGGATTACAGCTGATACAAGGTGTGAAGGAACAAGGGGTGGCTGTGGGCATGCACTTGCTGCCGCTGCCAGTGTTTATCTGCATGGCAGCAGGGCATTTGGGCGTTGCCAGGAAGGCGTTTTTATGTAGATTCCTCCTCTTTCAGCACTGCATTGTGGTGCAAGCAAAAGAAGCAAATCCTGTCTGGCTTCCTCTCCGGCCTTTATTCACCTCCCGTGTAGCTGTGAGTGTGTGAGCCTGCAGGGCCCCATGGAATTGCCTAGAAGTAGGCTGAATCGCTGCAAGGGCTGAACAGCAGTATCGGGCAGGCTCGGGCAACGCGCGGCCCGTTCGGGTTATCGCTTCTCGGCCTTTTGGCTAAGATCAAGTGTAGTATCTGTTCTTATCAGTTTAATATCTGATACGTCCCCTATCTGGGGACCATATATTAAATGGATTTTTAGAACAGGGAGATGGAAATAGAGCTTGCTCTGTCCACTCCACGCATTGACCTGGTATTGCAGTATTTCCAGGACCGGTGCACCCTTTCCTTATGTGTTGACTAAAAGCAGATTCCAAAAGTGTTTTTTGTCTTTGCTATTGTTTCTGTCTTTCTGAAGGGATCTCCCCTTTTAATCCCATTATTTCAACACCTGTTGGACAATGCATGAGTGATAATGAGCTCATTGATTAAATGCAATTAATGAATAGATTGCCACCTCTTGTTGTGTGTCGTCTGTGTTTCTGTGTTTCCGGCATTTCACATTGGAACACCTCATTCACCTTCCTTGTCTTCTCTCCGCCCTCCCTTTTAGGTAAGTTAAAGAGCTGCACCTGAGCCAGCCACTGATTGATTGATTGATTGATTGATTGATTGATTGATTGATTGATTGATGCAGCACAACAGTCAAATAGTGGAGTGGAGTAGGGGAACAGCAAACAGCCAATAAAGCAGCCCGCCCGCTCGCCTGCCCGCCACAATGGACCTACCTGTGTACACTAGATGGATGTGATGGAATGTACTGTCGTCCCTACATTTCAAGAAGAAGTAAGAATTGCAGTTGCAACAAAGCCTTGCTTGCCTACAAAGAGAGCAGCAATTTGGATTTGTTACTATGTTACCTAGAAGAATAACAAACTGTGCAAGGATGGAGGTTGTAGGAGCAAGGAGAAGTTGTCTGTAAAGTTGGTGGATGCCTATTTTCCATTTTGCAGTCCCTTGTCTCCCTCTTGTGGCCTCCTGGAGGCAACTAGCTGTGCAAAAAAAAGACAGCCTGGCGGCCGGCTGTTGCAGTGTTGCCCTCTCAGGCAACACTGAGTGACTGACTGAGCCTCACCGTCTTATATAAAGTTCAGACGGAACTTTGCACGTGTCATAGTGGAGCCCTCAGGATTCCAGAGCCAGCTTTCTGACATCATAATGGGGCCTCAGAGATAAAAGCCTGGGCCCAGGCAGTGTTGGTCAGTGCTGCTCAGCAGGCAGCACTGGACTGGACTGGATTACAGCTGATACAAGGTGTGAAGGAACAAGGGGTGGCTGTGGGCATGCACTTGCTGCCGCTGCCAGTGTTTATCTGCATGGCAGCAGGGCATTTGGGCGTTGCCAGGAAGGCGTTTTTATGTAGATTCCTCCTCTTTCAGCACTGCATTGTGGTGCAAGCAAAAGAAGCAAATCCTGTCTGGCTTCCTCTCCGGCCTTTATTCACCTCCCGTGTAGCTGTGAGTGTGTGAGCCTGCAGGGCCCCATGGAATTGCCTAGAAGTAGGCTGAATCGCTGCAAGGGCTGAACAGCAGTATCGGGCAGGCTCGGGCAACGCGCGGCCCGTTCGGGTTATCGCTTCTCGGCCTTTTGGCTAAGATCAAGTGTAGTATCTGTTCTTATCAGTTTAATATCTGATACGTCCCCTATCTGGGGACCATATATTAAATGGATTTTTAGAACAGGGAGATGGAAATAGAGCTTGCTCTGTCCACTCCACGCATTGACCTGGTATTGCAGTATTTCCAGGACCGGTGCACCCTTTCCTTATGTGTTGACTAAAAGCAGATTCCAAAAGTGTTTTTTGTCTTTGCTATTGTTTCTGTCTTTCTGAAGGGATCTCCCCTTTTAATCCCATTATTTCAACACCTGTTGGACAATGCATGAGTGATAATGAGCTCATTGATTAAATGCAATTAATGAATAGATTGCCACCTCTTGTTGTGTGTCGTCTGTGTTTCTGTGTTTCCGGCATTTCACATTGGAACACCTCATTCACCTTCCTTGTCTTCTCTCCGCCCTCCCTTTTAGGTAAGTTAAAGAGCTGCACCTGAGCCAGCCACTGATTGATTGATTGATTGATTGATTGATTGATTGATTGATTGATTGATGCAGCACAACAGTCAAATAGTGGAGTGGAGTAGGGGAACAGCAAACAGCCAATAAAGCAGCCCGCCCGCTCGCCTGCCCGCCACAATGGACCTACCTGTGTACACTAGATGGATGTGATGGAATGTACTGTCGTCCCTACATTTCAAGAAGAAGTAAGAATTGCAGTTGCAACAAAGCCTTGCTTGCCTACAAAGAGAGCAGCAATTTGGATTTGTTACTATGTTACCTAGAAGAATAACAAACTGTGCAAGGATGGAGGTTGTAGGAGCAAGGAGAAGTTGTCTGTAAAGTTGGTGGATGCCTATTTTCCATTTTGCAGTCCCTTGTCTCCCTCTTGTGGCCTCCTGGAGGCAACTAGCTGTGCAAAAAAAAGACAGCCTGGCGGCCGGCTGTTGCAGTGTTGCCCTCTCAGGCAACACTGAGTGACTGACTGAGCCTCACCGTCTTATATAAAGTTCAGACGGAACTTTGCACGTGTCATAGTGGAGCCCTCAGGATTCCAGAGCCAGCTTTCTGACATCATAATGGGGCCTCAGAGATAAAAGCCTGGGCCCAGGCAGTGTTGGTCAGTGCTGCTCAGCAGGCAGCACTGGACTGGACTGGATTACAGCTGATACAAGGTGTGAAGGAACAAGGGGTGGCTGTGGGCATGCACTTGCTGCCGCTGCCAGTGTTTATCTGCATGGCAGCAGGGCATTTGGGCGTTGCCAGGAAGGCGTTTTTATGTAGATTCCTCCTCTTTCAGCACTGCATTGTGGTGCAAGCAAAAGAAGCAAATCCTGTCTGGCTTCCTCTCCGGCCTTTATTCACCTCCCGTGTAGCTGTGAGTGTGTGAGCCTGCAGGGCCCCATGGAATTGCCTAGAAGTAGGCTGAATCGCTGCAAGGGCTGAACAGCAGTATCGGGCAGGCTCGGGCAACGCGCGGCCCGTTCGGGTTATCGCTTCTCGGCCTTTTGGCTAAGATCAAGTGTAGTATCTGTTCTTATCAGTTTAATATCTGATACGTCCCCTATCTGGGGACCATATATTAAATGGATTTTTAGAACAGGGAGATGGAAATAGAGCTTGCTCTGTCCACTCCACGCATTGACCTGGTATTGCAGTATTTCCAGGACCGGTGCACCCTTTCCTTATGTGTTGACTAAAAGCAGATTCCAAAAGTGTTTTTTGTCTTTGCTATTGTTTCTGTCTTTCTGAAGGGATCTCCCCTTTTAATCCCATTATTTCAACACCTGTTGGACAATGCATGAGTGATAATGAGCTCATTGATTAAATGCAATTAATGAATAGATTGCCACCTCTTGTTGTGTGTCGTCTGTGTTTCTGTGTTTCCGGCATTTCACATTGGAACACCTCATTCACCTTCCTTGTCTTCTCTCCGCCCTCCCTTTTAGGTAAGTTAAAGAGCTGCACCTGAGCCAGCCACTGATTGATTGATTGATTGATTGATTGATTGATTGATGCAGCACAACAGTCAAATAGTGGAGTGGAGTAGGGGAACAGCAAACAGCCAATAAAGCAGCCCGCCCGCTCGCCTGCCCGCCACAATGGACCTACCTGTGTACACTAGATGGATGTGATGGAATGTACTGTCGTCCCTACATTTCAAGAAGAAGTAAGAATTGCAGTTGCAACAAAGCCTTGCTTGCCTACAAAGAGAGCAGCAATTTGGATTTGTTACTATGTTACCTAGAAGAATAACAAACTGTGCAAGGATGGAGGTTGTAGGAGCAAGGAGAAGTTGTCTGTAAAGTTGGTGGATGCCTATTTTCCATTTTGCAGTCCCTTGTCTCCCTCTTGTGGCCTCCTGGAGGCAACTAGCTGTGCAAAAAAAAGACAGCCTGGCGGCCGGCTGTTGCAGTGTTGCCCTCTCAGGCAACACTGAGTGACTGACTGAGCCTCACCGTCTTATATAAAGTTCAGACGGAACTTTGCACGTGTCATAGTGGAGCCCTCAGGATTCCAGAGCCAGCTTTCTGACATCATAATGGGGCCTCAGAGATAAAAGCCTGGGCCCAGGCAGTGTTGGTCAGTGCTGCTCAGCAGGCAGCACTGGACTGGACTGGATTACAGCTGATACAAGGTGTGAAGGAACAAGGGGTGGCTGTGGGCATGCACTTGCTGCCGCTGCCAGTGTTTATCTGCATGGCAGCAGGGCATTTGGGCGTTGCCAGGAAGGCGTTTTTATGTAGATTCCTCCTCTTTCAGCACTGCATTGTGGTGCAAGCAAAAGAAGCAAATCCTGTCTGGCTTCCTCTCCGGCCTTTATTCACCTCCCGTGTAGCTGTGAGTGTGTGAGCCTGCAGGGCCCCATGGAATTGCCTAGAAGTAGGCTGAATCGCTGCAAGGGCTGAACAGCAGTATCGGGCAGGCTCGGGCAACGCGCGGCCCGTTCGGGTTATCGCTTCTCGGCCTTTTGGCTAAGATCAAGTGTAGTATCTGTTCTTATCAGTTTAATATCTGATACGTCCCCTATCTGGGGACCATATATTAAATGGATTTTTAGAACAGGGAGATGGAAATAGAGCTTGCTCTGTCCACTCCACGCATTGACCTGGTATTGCAGTATTTCCAGGACCGGTGCACCCTTTCCTTATGTGTTGACTAAAAGCAGATTCCAAAAGTGTTTTTTGTCTTTGCTATTGTTTCTGTCTTTCTGAAGGGATCTCCCCTTTTAATCCCATTATTTCAACACCTGTTGGACAATGCATGAGTGATAATGAGCTCATTGATTAAATGCAATTAATGAATAGATTGCCACCTCTTGTTGTGTGTCGTCTGTGTTTCTGTGTTTCCGGCATTTCACATTGGAACACCTCATTCACCTTCCTTGTCTTCTCTCCGCCCTCCCTTTTAGGTAAGTTAAAGAGCTGCACCTGAGCCAGCCACTGATTGATTGATTGATTGATTGATTGATTGATTGATTGATTGATTGATTGATTGATTGATGCAGCACAACAGTCAAATAGTGGAGTGGAGTAGGGGAACAGCAAACAGCCAATAAAGCAGCCCGCCCGCTCGCCTGCCCGCCACAATGGACCTACCTGTGTACACTAGATGGATGTGATGGAATGTACTGTCGTCCCTACATTTCAAGAAGAAGTAAGAATTGCAGTTGCAACAAAGCCTTGCTTGCCTACAAAGAGAGCAGCAATTTGGATTTGTTACTATGTTACCTAGAAGAATAACAAACTGTGCAAGGATGGAGGTTGTAGGAGCAAGGAGAAGTTGTCTGTAAAGTTGGTGGATGCCTATTTTCCATTTTGCAGTCCCTTGTCTCCCTCTTGTGGCCTCCTGGAGGCAACTAGCTGTGCAAAAAAAAGACAGCCTGGCGGCCGGCTGTTGCAGTGTTGCCCTCTCAGGCAACACTGAGTGACTGACTGAGCCTCACCGTCTTATATAAAGTTCAGACGGAACTTTGCACGTGTCATAGTGGAGCCCTCAGGATTCCAGAGCCAGCTTTCTGACATCATAATGGGGCCTCAGAGATAAAAGCCTGGGCCCAGGCAGTGTTGGTCAGTGCTGCTCAGCAGGCAGCACTGGACTGGACTGGATTACAGCTGATACAAGGTGTGAAGGAACAAGGGGTGGCTGTGGGCATGCACTTGCTGCCGCTGCCAGTGTTTATCTGCATGGCAGCAGGGCATTTGGGCGTTGCCAGGAAGGCGTTTTTATGTAGATTCCTCCTCTTTCAGCACTGCATTGTGGTGCAAGCAAAAGAAGCAAATCCTGTCTGGCTTCCTCTCCGGCCTTTATTCACCTCCCGTGTAGCTGTGAGTGTGTGAGCCTGCAGGGCCCCATGGAATTGCCTAGAAGTAGGCTGAATCGCTGCAAGGGCTGAACAGCAGTATCGGGCAGGCTCGGGCAACGCGCGGCCCGTTCGGGTTATCGCTTCTCGGCCTTTTGGCTAAGATCAAGTGTAGTATCTGTTCTTATCAGTTTAATATCTGATACGTCCCCTATCTGGGGACCATATATTAAATGGATTTTTAGAACAGGGAGATGGAAATAGAGCTTGCTCTGTCCACTCCACGCATTGACCTGGTATTGCAGTATTTCCAGGACCGGTGCACCCTTTCCTTATGTGTTGACTAAAAGCAGATTCCAAAAGTGTTTTTTGTCTTTGCTATTGTTTCTGTCTTTCTGAAGGGATCTCCCCTTTTAATCCCATTATTTCAACACCTGTTGGACAATGCATGAGTGATAATGAGCTCATTGATTAAATGCAATTAATGAATAGATTGCCACCTCTTGTTGTGTGTCGTCTGTGTTTCTGTGTTTCCGGCATTTCACATTGGAACACCTCATTCACCTTCCTTGTCTTCTCTCCGCCCTCCCTTTTAGGTAAGTTAAAGAGCTGCACCTGAGCCAGCCACTGATTGATTGATTGATTGATTGATTGATTGATTGATTGATTGATTGATTGATTGATTGATTGATTGATTGATTGATTGATGCAGCACAACAGTCAAATAGTGGAGTGGAGTAGGGGAACAGCAAACAGCCAATAAAGCAGCCCGCCCGCTCGCCTGCCCGCCACAATGGACCTACCTGTGTACACTAGATGGATGTGATGGAATGTACTGTCGTCCCTACATTTCAAGAAGAAGTAAGAATTGCAGTTGCAACAAAGCCTTGCTTGCCTACAAAGAGAGCAGCAATTTGGATTTGTTACTATGTTACCTAGAAGAATAACAAACTGTGCAAGGATGGAGGTTGTAGGAGCAAGGAGAAGTTGTCTGTAAAGTTGGTGGATGCCTATTTTCCATTTTGCAGTCCCTTGTCTCCCTCTTGTGGCCTCCTGGAGGCAACTAGCTGTGCAAAAAAAAGACAGCCTGGCGGCCGGCTGTTGCAGTGTTGCCCTCTCAGGCAACACTGAGTGACTGACTGAGCCTCACCGTCTTATATAAAGTTCAGACGGAACTTTGCACGTGTCATAGTGGAGCCCTCAGGATTCCAGAGCCAGCTTTCTGACATCATAATGGGGCCTCAGAGATAAAAGCCTGGGCCCAGGCAGTGTTGGTCAGTGCTGCTCAGCAGGCAGCACTGGACTGGACTGGATTACAGCTGATACAAGGTGTGAAGGAACAAGGGGTGGCTGTGGGCATGCACTTGCTGCCGCTGCCAGTGTTTATCTGCATGGCAGCAGGGCATTTGGGCGTTGCCAGGAAGGCGTTTTTATGTAGATTCCTCCTCTTTCAGCACTGCATTGTGGTGCAAGCAAAAGAAGCAAATCCTGTCTGGCTTCCTCTCCGGCCTTTATTCACCTCCCGTGTAGCTGTGAGTGTGTGAGCCTGCAGGGCCCCATGGAATTGCCTAGAAGTAGGCTGAATCGCTGCAAGGGCTGAACAGCAGTATCGGGCAGGCTCGGGCAACGCGCGGCCCGTTCGGGTTATCGCTTCTCGGCCTTTTGGCTAAGATCAAGTGTAGTATCTGTTCTTATCAGTTTAATATCTGATACGTCCCCTATCTGGGGACCATATATTAAATGGATTTTTAGAACAGGGAGATGGAAATAGAGCTTGCTCTGTCCACTCCACGCATTGACCTGGTATTGCAGTATTTCCAGGACCGGTGCACCCTTTCCTTATGTGTTGACTAAAAGCAGATTCCAAAAGTGTTTTTTGTCTTTGCTATTGTTTCTGTCTTTCTGAAGGGATCTCCCCTTTTAATCCCATTATTTCAACACCTGTTGGACAATGCATGAGTGATAATGAGCTCATTGATTAAATGCAATTAATGAATAGATTGCCACCTCTTGTTGTGTGTCGTCTGTGTTTCTGTGTTTCCGGCATTTCACATTGGAACACCTCATTCACCTTCCTTGTCTTCTCTCCGCCCTCCCTTTTAGGTAAGTTAAAGAGCTGCACCTGAGCCAGCCACTGATTGATTGATTGATTGATTGATTGATTGATTGATTGATTGATTGATGCAGCACAACAGTCAAATAGTGGAGTGGAGTAGGGGAACAGCAAACAGCCAATAAAGCAGCCCGCCCGCTCGCCTGCCCGCCACAATGGACCTACCTGTGTACACTAGATGGATGTGATGGAATGTACTGTCGTCCCTACATTTCAAGAAGAAGTAAGAATTGCAGTTGCAACAAAGCCTTGCTTGCCTACAAAGAGAGCAGCAATTTGGATTTGTTACTATGTTACCTAGAAGAATAACAAACTGTGCAAGGATGGAGGTTGTAGGAGCAAGGAGAAGTTGTCTGTAAAGTTGGTGGATGCCTATTTTCCATTTTGCAGTCCCTTGTCTCCCTCTTGTGGCCTCCTGGAGGCAACTAGCTGTGCAAAAAAAAGACAGCCTGGCGGCCGGCTGTTGCAGTGTTGCCCTCTCAGGCAACACTGAGTGACTGACTGAGCCTCACCGTCTTATATAAAGTTCAGACGGAACTTTGCACGTGTCATAGTGGAGCCCTCAGGATTCCAGAGCCAGCTTTCTGACATCATAATGGGGCCTCAGAGATAAAAGCCTGGGCCCAGGCAGTGTTGGTCAGTGCTGCTCAGCAGGCAGCACTGGACTGGACTGGATTACAGCTGATACAAGGTGTGAAGGAACAAGGGGTGGCTGTGGGCATGCACTTGCTGCCGCTGCCAGTGTTTATCTGCATGGCAGCAGGGCATTTGGGCGTTGCCAGGAAGGCGTTTTTATGTAGATTCCTCCTTTTTCAGCACTGCATTGTGGTGCAAGCAAAAGAAGCAAATCCTGTCTGGCTTCCTCTCCGGCCTTTATTCACCTCCCGTGTAGCTGTGAGTGTGTGAGCCTGCAGGGCCCCATGGAATTGCCTAGAAGTAGGCTGAATCGCTGCAAGGGCTGAACAGCAGTATCGGGCAGGCTCGGGCAACGCGCGGCCCGTTCGGGTTATCGCTTCTCGGCCTTTTGGCTAAGATCAAGTGTAGTATCTGTTCTTATCAGTTTAATATCTGATACGTCCCCTATCTGGGGACCATATATTAAATGGATTTTTAGAACAGGGAGATGGAAATAGAGCTTGCTCTGTCCACTCCACGCATTGACCTGGTATTGCAGTATTTCCAGGACCGGTGCACCCTTTCCTTATGTGTTGACTAAAAGCAGATTCCAAAAGTGTTTTTTGTCTTTGCTATTGTTTCTGTCTTTCTGAAGGGATCTCCCCTTTTAATCCCATTATTTCAACACCTGTTGGACAATGCATGAGTGATAATGAGCTCATTGATTAAATGCAATTAATGAATAGATTGCCACCTCTTGTTGTGTGTCGTCTGTGTTTCTGTGTTTCCGGCATTTCACATTGGAACACCTCATTCACCTTCCTTGTCTTCTCTCCGCCCTCCCTTTTAGGTAAGTTAAAGAGCTGCACCTGAGCCAGCCACTGATTGATTGATTGATTGATTGATTGATTGATTGATTGATTGATGCAGCACAACAGTCAAATAGTGGAGTGGAGTAGGGGAACAGCAAACAGCCAATAAAGCAGCCCGCCCGCTCGCCTGCCCGCCACAATGGACCTACCTGTGTACACTAGATGGATGTGATGGAATGTACTGTCGTCCCTACATTTCAAGAAGAAGTAAGAATTGCAGTTGCAACAAAGCCTTGCTTGCCTACAAAGAGAGCAGCAATTTGGATTTGTTACTATGTTACCTAGAAGAATAACAAACTGTGCAAGGATGGAGGTTGTAGGAGCAAGGAGAAGTTGTCTGTAAAGTTGGTGGATGCCTATTTTCCATTTTGCAGTCCCTTGTCTCCCTCTTGTGTCCTCCTGGAGGCAACTAGCTGTGCAAAAAAAAGACAGCCTGGCGGCCGGCTGTTGCAGTGTTGCCCTCTCAGGCAACACTGAGTGATAAAGTTCAGACGGAACTTTGCACGTGTCATAGTGGAGCCCTCAGGATTCCAGAGCCAGCTTTCTGACATCATAATGGGGCCTCAGAGATAAAAGCCTGGGCCCAGGCAGTGTTGGTCAGTGCTGCTCAGCAGGCAGCACTGGACTGGACTGGATTACAGCTGATACAAGGTGTGAAGGAACAAGGGGTGGCTGTGGGCATGCACTTGCTGCCGCTGCCAGTGTTTATCTGCATGGCAGCAGGGCATTTGGGCGTTGCCAGGAAGGCGTTTTTATGTAGATTCCTCCTCTTTCAGCACTGCATTGTGGTGCAAGCAAAAGAAGCAAATCCTGTCTGGCTTCCTCTCCGGCCTTTATTCACCTCCCGTGTAGCTGTGAGTGTGTGAGCCTGCAGGGCCCCATGGAATTGCCTAGAAGTAGGCTGAATCGCTGCAAGGGCTGAACAGCAGTATCGGGCAGGCTCGGGCAACGCGCGGCCCGTTCGGGTTATCGCTTCTCGGCCTTTTGGCTAAGATCAAGTGTAGTATCTGTTCTTATCAGTTTAATATCTGATACGTCCCCTATCTGGGGACCATATATTAAATGGATTTTTAGAACAGGGAGATGGAAATAGAGCTTGCTCTGTCCACTCCACGCATTGACCTGGTATTGCAGTATTTCCAGGACCGGTGCACCCTTTCCTTATGTGTTGACTAAAAGCAGATTCCAAAAGTGTTTTTTGTCTTTGCTATTGTTTCTGTCTTTCTGAAGGGATCTCCCCTTTTAATCCCATTATTTCAACACCTGTTGGACAATGCATGAGTGATAATGAGCTCATTGATTAAATGCAATTAATGAATAGATTGCCACCTCTTGTTGTGTGTCGTCTGTGTTTCTGTGTTTCCGGCATTTCACATTGGAACACCTCATTCACCTTCCTTGTCTTCTCTCCGCCCTCCCTTTTAGGTAAGTTAAAGAGCTGCACCTGAGCCAGCCACTGATTGATTGATTGATTGATTGATTGATTGATTGATTGATTGATTGATTGATTGATTGATGCAGCACAACAGTCAAATAGTGGAGTGGAGTAGGGGAACAGCAAACAGCCAATAAAGCAGCCCGCCCGCTCGCCTGCCCGCCACAATGGACCTACCTGTGTACGATGGAATATACTGTCGTCCCTACATTTCAAGAAGAAGTAAGAATTGCAGTTGCAACAAAGCCTTGCTTGCCTACAAAGAGAGCAGCAATTTGGATTTGTTACTATGTTACCTAGAAGAATAACAAACTGTGCAAGGATGGAGGTTGTAGGAGCAAGGAGAAGTTGTCTGTAAAGTTGGTGGATGCCTATTTTCCATTTTGCAGTCCCTTGTCTCCCTCTTGTGGCCTCCTGGAGGCAACTAGCTGTGCAAAAAAAAGACAGCCTGGCGGCCGGCTGTTGCAGTGTTGCCCTCTCAGGCAACACTGAGTGACTGACTGAGCCTCACCGTCTTATATAAAGTTCAGACGGAACTTTGCACGTGTCATAGTGGAGCCCTCAGGATTCCAGAGCCAGCTTTCTGACATCATAATGGGGCCTCAGAGATAAAAGCCTGGGCCCAGGCAGTGTTGGTCAGTGCTGCTCAGCAGGCAGCACTGGACTGGACTGGATTACAGCTGATACAAGGTGTGAAGGAACAAGGGGTGGCTGTGGGCATGCACTTGCTGCCGCTGCCAGTGTTTATCTGCATGGCAGCAGGGCATTTGGGCGTTGCCAGGAAGGCGTTTTTATGTAGATTCCTCCTCTTTCAGCACTGCATTGTGGTGCAAGCAAAAGAAGCAAATCCTGTCTGGCTTCCTCTCCGGCCTTTATTCACCTCCCGTGTAGCTGTGAGTGTGTGAGCCTGCAGGGCCCCATGGAATTGCCTAGAAGTAGGCTGAATCGCTGCAAGGGCTGAACAGCAGTATCGGGCAGGCTCGGGCAACGCGCGGCCCGTTCGGGTTATCGCTTCTCGGCCTTTTGGCTAAGATCAAGTGTAGTATCTGTTCTTATCAGTTTAATATCTGATACGTCCCCTATCTGGGGACCATATATTAAATGGATTTTTAGAACAGGGAGATGGAAATAGAGCTTGCTCTGTCCACTCCACGCATTGACCTGGTATTGCAGTATTTCCAGGACCGGTGCACCCTTTCCTTATGTGTTGACTAAAAGCAGATTCCAAAAGTGTTTTTTGTCTTTGCTATTGTTTCTGTCTTTCTGAAGGGATCTCCCCTTTTAATCCCATTATTTCAACACCTGTTGGACAATGCATGAGTGATAATGAGCTCATTGATTAAATGCAATTAATGAATAGATTGCCACCTCTTGTTGTGTGTCGTCTGTGTTTCTGTGTTTCCGGCATTTCACATTGGAACACCTCATTCACCTTCCTTGTCTTCTCTCCGCCCTCCCTTTTAGGTAAGTTAAAGAGCTGCACCTGAGCCAGCCACTGATTGATTGATTGATTGATTGATTGATTGATTGATTGATTGATTGATGCAGCACAACAGTCAAATAGTGGAGTGGAGTAGGGGAACAGCAAACAGCCAATAAAGCAGCCCGCCCGCTCGCCTGCCCGCCACAATGGACCTACCTGTGTACACTAGATGGATGTGATGGAATGTACTGTCGTCCCTACATTTCAAGAAGAAGTAAGAATTGCAGTTGCAACAAAGCCTTGCTTGCCTACAAAGAGAGCAGCAATTTGGATTTGTTACTATGTTACCTAGAAGAATAACAAACTGTGCAAGGATGGAGGTTGTAGGAGCAAGGAGAAGTTGTCTGTAAAGTTGGTGGATGCCTATTTTCCATTTTGCAGTCCCTTGTCTCCCTCTTGTGGCCTCCTGGAGGCAACTAGCTGTGCAAAAAAAAGACAGCCTGGCGGCCGGCTGTTGCAGTGTTGCCCTCTCAGGCAACACTGAGTGACTGACTGAGCCTCACCGTCTTATATAAAGTTCAGACGGAACTTTGCACGTGTCATAGTGGAGCCCTCAGGATTCCAGAGCCAGCTTTCTGACATCATAATGGGGCCTCAGAGATAAAAGCCTGGGCCCAGGCAGTGTTGGTCAGTGCTGCTCAGCAGGCAGCACTGGACTGGACTGGATTACAGCTGATACAAGGTGTGAAGGAACAAGGGGTGGCTGTGGGCATGCACTTGCTGCCGCTGCCAGTGTTTATCTGCATGGCAGCAGGGCATTTGGGCGTTGCCAGGAAGGCGTTTTTATGTAGATTCCTCCTCTTTCAGCACTGCATTGTGGTGCAAGCAAAAGAAGCAAATCCTGTCTGGCTTCCTCTCCGGCCTTTATTCACCTCCCGTGTAGCTGTGAGTGTGTGAGCCTGCAGGGCCCCATGGAATTGCCTAGAAGTAGGCTGAATCGCTGCAAGGGCTGAACAGCAGTATCGGGCAGGCTCGGGCAACGCGCGGCCCGTTCGGGTTATCGCTTCTCGGCCTTTTGGCTAAGATCAAGTGTAGTATCTGTTCTTATCAGTTTAATATCTGATACGTCCCCTATCTGGGGACCATATATTAAATGGATTTTTAGAACAGGGAGATGGAAATAGAGCTTGCTCTGTCCACTCCACGCATTGACCTGGTATTGCAGTATTTCCAGGACCGGTGCACCCTTTCCTTATGTGTTGACTAAAAGCAGATTCCAAAAGTGTTTTTTGTCTTTGCTATTGTTTCTGTCTTTCTGAAGGGATCTCCCCTTTTAATCCCATTATTTCAACACCTGTTGGACAATGCATGAGTGATAATGAGCTCATTGATTAAATGCAATTAATGAATAGATTGCCACCTCTTGTTGTGTGTCGTCTGTGTTTCTGTGTTTCCGGCATTTCACATTGGAACACCTCATTCACCTTCCTTGTCTTCTCTCCGCCCTCCCTTTTAGGTAAGTTAAAGAGCTGCACCTGAGCCAGCCACTGATTGATTGATTGATTGATTGATTGATTGATTGATTGATGCAGCACAACAGTCAAATAGTGGAGTGGAGTAGGGGAACAGCAAACAGCCAATAAAGCAGCCCGCCCGCTCGCCTGCCCGCCACAATGGACCTACCTGTGTACACTAGATGGATGTGATGGAATGTACTGTCGTCCCTACATTTCAAGAAGAAGTAAGAATTGCAGTTGCAACAAAGCCTTGCTTGCCTACAAAGAGAGCAGCAATTTGGATTTGTTACTATGTTACCTAGAAGAATAACAAACTGTGCAAGGATGGAGGTTGTAGGAGCAAGGAGAAGTTGTCTGTAAAGTTGGTGGATGCCTATTTTCCATTTTGCAGTCCCTTGTCTCCCTCTTGTGGCCTCCTGGAGGCAACTAGCTGTGCAAAAAAAAGACAGCCTGGCGGCCGGCTGTTGCAGTGTTGCCCTCTCAGGCAACACTGAGTGACTGACTGAGCCTCACCGTCTTATATAAAGTTCAGACGGAACTTTGCACGTGTCATAGTGGAGCCCTCAGGATTCCAGAGCCAGCTTTCTGACATCATAATGGGGCCTCAGAGATAAAAGCCTGGGCCCAGGCAGTGTTGGTCAGTGCTGCTCAGCAGGCAGCACTGGACTGGACTGGATTACAGCTGATACAAGGTGTGAAGGAACAAGGGGTGGCTGTGGGCATGCACTTGCTGCCGCTGCCAGTGTTTATCTGCATGGCAGCAGGGCATTTGGGCGTTGCCAGGAAGGCGTTTTTATGTAGATTCCTCCTCTTTCAGCACTGCATTGTGGTGCAAGCAAAAGAAGCAAATCCTGTCTGGCTTCCTCTCCGGCCTTTATTCACCTCCCGTGTAGCTGTGAGTGTGTGAGCCTGCAGGGCCCCATGGAATTGCCTAGAAGTAGGCTGAATCGCTGCAAGGGCTGAACAGCAGTATCGGGCAGGCTCGGGCAACGCGCGGCCCGTTCGGGTTATCGCTTCTCGGCCTTTTGGCTAAGATCAAGTGTAGTATCTGTTCTTATCAGTTTAATATCTGATACGTCCCCTATCTGGGGACCATATATTAAATGGATTTTTAGAACAGGGAGATGGAAATAGAGCTTGCTCTGTCCACTCCACGCATTGACCTGGTATTGCAGTATTTCCAGGACCGGTGCACCCTTTCCTTATGTGTTGACTAAAAGCAGATTCCAAAAGTGTTTTTTGTCTTTGCTATTGTTTCTGTCTTTCTGAAGGGATCTCCCCTTTTAATCCCATTATTTCAACACCTGTTGGACAATGCATGAGTGATAATGAGCTCATTGATTAAATGCAATTAATGAATAGATTGCCACCTCTTGTTGTGTGTCGTCTGTGTTTCTGTGTTTCCGGCATTTCACATTGGAACACCTCATTCACCTTCCTTGTCTTCTCTCCGCCCTCCCTTTTAGGTAAGTAAAAGAGCTGCACCTGAGCCAGCCACTGATTGATTGATTGATTGATTGATTGATTGATTGATTGATTGATTGATTGATGCAGCACAACAGTCAAATAGTGGAGTGGAGTAGGGGAACAGCAAACAGCCAATAAAGCAGCCCGCCCGCTCGCCTGCCCGCCACAATGGACCTACCTGTGTACACTAGATGGATGTGATGGAATGTACTGTCGTCCCTACATTTCAAGAAGAAGTAAGAATTGCAGTTGCAACAAAGCCTTGCTTGCCTACAAAGAGAGCAGCAATTTGGATTTGTTACTATGTTACCTAGAAGAATAACAAACTGTGCAAGGATGGAGGTTGTAGGAGCAAGGAGAAGTTGTCTGTAAAGTTGGTGGATGCCTATTTTCCATTTTGCAGTCCCTTGTCTCCCTCTTGTGGCCTCCTGGAGGCAACTAGCTGTGCAAAAAAAAGACAGCCTGGCGGCCGGCTGTTGCAGTGTTGCCCTCTCAGGCAACACTGAGTGACTGACTGAGCCTCACCGTCTTATATAAAGTTCAGACGGAACTTTGCACGTGTCATAGTGGAGCCCTCAGGATTCCAGAGCCAGCTTTCTGACATCATAATGGGGCCTCAGAGATAAAAGCCTGGGCCCAGGCAGTGTTGGTCAGTGCTGCTCAGCAGGCAGCACTGGACTGGACTGGATTACAGCTGATACAAGGTGTGAAGGAACAAGGGGTGGCTGTGGGCATGCACTTGCTGCCGCTGCCAGTGTTTATCTGCATGGCAGCAGGGCATTTGGGCGTTGCCAGGAAGGCGTTTTTATGTAGATTCCTCCTCTTTCAGCACTGCATTGTGGTGCAAGCAAAAGAAGCAAATCCTGTCTGGCTTCCTCTCCGGCCTTTATTCACCTCCCGTGTAGCTGTGAGTGTGTGAGCCTGCAGGGCCCCATGGAATTGCCTAGAAGTAGGCTGAATCGCTGCAAGGGCTGAACAGCAGTATCGGGCAGGCTCGGGCAACGCGCGGCCCGTTCGGGTTATCGCTTCTCGGCCTTTTGGCTAAGATCAAGTGTAGTATCTGTTCTTATCAGTTTAATATCTGATACGTCCCCTATCTGGGGACCATATATTAAATGGATTTTTAGAACAGGGAGATGGAAATAGAGCTTGCTCTGTCCACTCCACGCATTGACCTGGTATTGCAGTATTTCCAGGACCGGTGCACCCTTTCCTTATGTGTTGACTAAAAGCAGATTCCAAAAGTGTTTTTTGTCTTTGCTATTGTTTCTGTCTTTCTGAAGGGATCTCCCCTTTTAATCCCATTATTTCAACACCTGTTGGACAATGCATGAGTGATAATGAGCTCATTGATTAAATGCAATTAATGAATAGATTGCCACCTCTTGTTGTGTGTCGTCTGTGTTTCTGTGTTTCCGGCATTTCACATTGGAACACCTCATTCACCTTCCTTGTCTTCTCTCCGCCCTCCCTTTTAGGTAAGTTAAAGAGCTGCACCTGAGCCAGCCACTGATTGATTGATTGATTGATTGATTGATTGATTGATTGATTGATTGATTGATTGATTGATGCAGCACAACAGTCAAATAGTGGAGTGGAGTAGGGGAACAGCAAACAGCCAATAAAGCAGCCCGCCCGCTCGCCTGCCCGCCACAATGGACCTACCTGTGTACACTAGATGGATGTGATGGAATGTACTGTCGTCCCTACATTTCAAGAAGAAGTAAGAATTGCAGTTGCAACAAAGCCTTGCTTGCCTACAAAGAGAGCAGCAATTTGGATTTGTTACTATGTTACCTAGAAGAATAACAAACTGTGCAAGGATGGAGGTTGTAGGAGCAAGGAGAAGTTGTCTGTAAAGTTGGTGGATGCCTATTTTCCATTTTGCAGTCCCTTGTCTCCCTCTTGTGGCCTCCTGGAGGCAACTAGCTGTGCAAAAAAAAGACAGCCTGGCGGCCGGCTGTTGCAGTGTTGCCCTCTCAGGCAACACTGAGTGACTGACTGAGCCTCACCGTCTTATATAAAGTTCAGACGGAACTTTGCACGTGTCATAGTGGAGCCCTCAGGACTCCAGAGCCAGCTTTCTGACATCATAATGGGGCCTCAGAGATAAAAGCCTGGGCCCAGGCAGTGTTGGTCAGTGCTGCTCAGCAGGCAGCACTGGACTGGACTGGATTACAGCTGATACAAGGTGTGAAGGAACAAGGGGTGGCTGTGGGCATGCACTTGCTGCCGCTGCCAGTGTTTATCTGCATGGCAGCAGGGCATTTGGGCGTTGCCAGGAAGGCGTTTTTATGTAGATTCCTCCTCTTTCAGCACTGCATTGTGGTGCAAGCAAAAGAAGCAAATCCTGTCTGGCTTCCTCTCCGGCCTTTATTCACCTCCCGTGTAGCTGTGAGTGTGTGAGCCTGCAGGGCCCCATGGAATTGCCTAGAAGTAGGCTGAATCGCTGCAAGGGCTGAACAGCAGTATCGGGCAGGCTCGGGCAACGCGCGGCCCGTTCGGGTTATCGCTTCTCGGCCTTTTGGCTAAGATCAAGTGTAGTATCTGTTCTTATCAGTTTAATATCTGATACGTCCCCTATCTGGGGACCATATATTAAATGGATTTTTAGAACAGGGAGATGGAAATAGAGCTTGCTCTGTCCACTCCACGCATTGACCTGGTATTGCAGTATTTCCAGGACCGGTGCACCCTTTCCTTATGTGTTGACTAAAAGCAGATTCCAAAAGTGTTTTTTGTCTTTGCTATTGTTTCTGTCTTTCTGAAGGGATCTCCCCTTTTAATCCCATTATTTCAACACCTGTTGGACAATGCATGAGTGATAATGAGCTCATTGATTAAATGCAATTAATGAATAGATTGCCACCTCTTGTTGTGTGTCGTCTGTGTTTCTGTGTTTCCGGCATTTCACATTGGAACACCTCATTCACCTTCCTTGTCTTCTCTCCGCCCTCCCTTTTAGGTAAGTTAAAGAGCTGCACCTGAGCCAGCCACTGATTGATTGATTGATTGATTGATTGATTGATTGATTGATTGATTGATTGATTGATTGATTGATTGATGCAGCACAACAGTCAAATAGTGGAGTGGAGTAGGGGAACAGCAAACAGCCAATAAAGCAGCCCGCCCGCTCGCCTGCCCGCCACAATGGACCTACCTGTGTACACTAGATGGATGTGATGGAATGTACTGTCGTCCCTACATTTCAAGAAGAAGTAAGAATTGCAGTTGCAACAAAGCCTTGCTTGCCTACAAAGAGAGCAGCAATTTGGATTTGTTACTATGTTACCTAGAAGAATAACAAACTGTGCAAGGATGGAGGTTGTAGGAGCAAGGAGAAGTTGTCTGTAAAGTTGGTGGATGCCTATTTTCCATTTTGCAGTCCCTTGTCTCCCTCTTGTGGCCTCCTGGAGGCAACTAGCTGTGCAAAAAAAAGACAGCCTGGCGGCCGGCTGTTGCAGTGTTGCCCTCTCAGGCAACACTGAGTGACTGACTGAGCCTCACCGTCTTATATAAAGTTCAGACGGAACTTTGCACGTGTCATAGTGGAGCCCTCAGGATTCCAGAGCCAGCTTTCTGACATCATAATGGGGCCTCAGAGATAAAAGCCTGGGCCCAGGCAGTGTTGGTCAGTGCTGCTCAGCAGGCAGCACTGGACTGGACTGGATTACAGCTGATACAAGGTGTGAAGGAACAAGGGGTGGCTGTGGGCATGCACTTGCTGCCGCTGCCAGTGTTTATCTGCATGGCAGCAGGGCATTTGGGCGTTGCCAGGAAGGCGTTTTTATGTAGATTCCTCCTCTTTCAGCACTGCATTGTGGTGCAAGCAAAAGAAGCAAATCCTGTCTGGCTTCCTCTCCGGCCTTTATTCACCTCCCGTGTAGCTGTGAGTGTGTGAGCCTGCAGGGCCCCATGGAATTGCCTAGAAGTAGGCTGAATCGCTGCAAGGGCTGAACAGCAGTATCGGGCAGGCTCGGGCAACGCGCGGCCCGTTCGGGTTATCGCTTCTCGGCCTTTTGGCTAAGATCAAGTGTAGTATCTGTTCTTATCAGTTTAATATCTGATACGTCCCCTATCTGGGGACCATATATTAAATGGATTTTTAGAACAGGGAGATGGAAATAGAGCTTGCTCTGTCCACTCCACGCATTGACCTGGTATTGCAGTATTTCCAGGACCGGTGCACCCTTTCCTTATGTGTTGACTAAAAGCAGATTCCAAAAGTGTTTTTTGTCTTTGCTATTGTTTCTGTCTTTCTGAAGGGATCTCCCCTTTTAATCCCATTATTTCAACACCTGTTGGACAATGCATGAGTGATAATGAGCTCATTGATTAAATGCAATTAATGAATAGATTGCCACCTCTTGTTGTGTGTCGTCTGTGTTTCTGTGTTTCCGGCATTTCACATTGGAACACCTCATTCACCTTCCTTGTCTTCTCTCCGCCCTCCCTTTTAGGTAAGTTAAAGAGCTGCACCTGAGCCAGCCACTGATTGATTGATTGATTGATTGATTGATTGATTGATTGATTGATTGATTGATTGATTGATTGATTGATTGATTGATGCAGCACAACAGTCAAATAGTGGAGTGGAGTAGGGGAACAGCAAACAGCCAATAAAGCAGCCCGCCCGCTCGCCTGCCCGCCACAATGGACCTACCTGTGTACACTAGATGGATGTGATGGAATGTACTGTCGTCCCTACATTTCAAGAAGAAGTAAGAATTGCAGTTGCAACAAAGCCTTGCTTGCCTACAAAGAGAGCAGCAATTTGGATTTGTTACTATGTTACCTAGAAGAATAACAAACTGTGCAAGGATGGAGGTTGTAGGAGCAAGGAGAAGTTGTCTGTAAAGTTGGTGGATGCCTATTTTCCATTTTGCAGTCCCTTGTCTCCCTCTTGTGGCCTCCTGGAGGCAACTAGCTGTGCAAAAAAAAGACAGCCTGGCGGCCGGCTGTTGCAGTGTTGCCCTCTCAGGCAACACTGAGTGACTGACTGAGCCTCACCGTCTTATATAAAGTTCAGACGGAACTTTGCACGTGTCATAGTGGAGCCCTCAGGATTCCAGAGCCAGCTTTCTGACATCATAATGGGGCCTCAGAGATAAAAGCCTGGGCCCAGGCAGTGTTGGTCAGTGCTGCTCAGCAGGCAGCACTGGACTGGACTGGATTACAGCTGATACAAGGTGTGAAGGAACAAGGGGTGGCTGTGGGCATGCACTTGCTGCCGCTGCCAGTGTTTATCTGCATGGCAGCAGGGCATTTGGGCGTTGCCAGGAAGGCGTTTTTATGTAGATTCCTCCTCTTTCAGCACTGCATTGTGGTGCAAGCAAAAGAAGCAAATCCTGTCTGGCTTCCTCTCCGGCCTTTATTCACCTCCCGTGTAGCTGTGAGTGTGTGAGCCTGCAGGGCCCCATGGAATTGCCTAGAAGTAGGCTGAATCGCTGCAAGGGCTGAACAGCAGTATCGGGCAGGCTCGGGCAACGCGCGGCCCGTTCGGGTTATCGCTTCTCGGCCTTTTGGCTAAGATCAAGTGTAGTATCTGTTCTTATCAGTTTAATATCTGATACGTCCCCTATCTGGGGACCATATATTAAATGGATTTTTAGAACAGGGAGATGGAAATAGAGCTTGCTCTGTCCACTCCACGCATTGACCTGGTATTGCAGTATTTCCAGGACCGGTGCACCCTTTCCTTATGTGTTGACTAAAAGCAGATTCCAAAAGTGTTTTTTGTCTTTGCTATTGTTTCTGTCTTTCTGAAGGGATCTCCCCTTTTAATCCCATTATTTCAACACCTGTTGGACAATGCATGAGTGATAATGAGCTCATTGATTAAATGCAATTAATGAATAGATTGCCACCTCTTGTTGTGTGTCGTCTGTGTTTCTGTGTTTCCGGCATTTCACATTGGAACACCTCATTCACCTTCCTTGTCTTCTCTCCGCCCTCCCTTTTAGGTAAGTTAAAGAGCTGCACCTGAGCCAGCCACTGATTGATTGATTGATTGATTGATTGATTGATTGATTGATTGATTGATTGATTGATTGATTGATTGATTGATTGATTGATTGATGCAGCACAACAGTCAAATAGTGGAGTGGAGTAGGGGAACAGCAAACAGCCAATAAAGCAGCCCGCCCGCTCGCCTGCCCGCCACAATGGACCTACCTGTGTACACTAGATGGATGTGATGGAATGTACTGTCGTCCCTACATTTCAAGAAGAAGTAAGAATTGCAGTTGCAACAAAGCCTTGCTTGCCTACAAAGAGAGCAGCAATTTGGATTTGTTACTATGTTACCTAGAAGAATAACAAACTGTGCAAGGATGGAGGTTGTAGGAGCAAGGAGAAGTTGTCTGTAAAGTTGGTGGATGCCTATTTTCCATTTTGCAGTCCCTTGTCTCCCTCTTGTGGCCTCCTGGAGGCAACTAGCTGTGCAAAAAAAAGACAGCCTGGCGGCCGGCTGTTGCAGTGTTGCCCTCTCAGGCAACACTGAGTGACTGACTGAGCCTCACCGTCTTATATAAAGTTCAGACGGAACTTTGCACGTGTCATAGTGGAGCCCTCAGGATTCCAGAGCCAGCTTTCTGACATCATAATGGGGCCTCAGAGATAAAAGCCTGGGCCCAGGCAGTGTTGGTCAGTGCTGCTCAGCAGGCAGCACTGGACTGGACTGGATTACAGCTGATACAAGGTGTGAAGGAACAAGGGGTGGCTGTGGGCATGCACTTGCTGCCGCTGCCAGTGTTTATCTGCATGGCAGCAGGGCATTTGGGCGTTGCCAGGAAGGCGTTTTTATGTAGATTCCTCCTCTTTCAGCACTGCATTGTGGTGCAAGCAAAAGAAGCAAATCCTGTCTGGCTTCCTCTCCGGCCTTTATTCACCTCCCGTGTAGCTGTGAGTGTGTGAGCCTGCAGGGCCCCATGGAATTGCCTAGAAGTAGGCTGAATCGCTGCAAGGGCTGAACAGCAGTATCGGGCAGGCTCGGGCAACGCGCGGCCCGTTCGGGTTATCGCTTCTCGGCCTTTTGGCTAAGATCAAGTGTAGTATCTGTTCTTATCAGTTTAATATCTGATACGTCCCCTATCTGGGGACCATATATTAAATGGATTTTTAGAACAGGGAGATGGAAATAGAGCTTGCTCTGTCCACTCCACGCATTGACCTGGTATTGCAGTATTTCCAGGACCGGTGCACCCTTTCCTTATGTGTTGACTAAAAGCAGATTCCAAAAGTGTTTTTTGTCTTTGCTATTGTTTCTGTCTTTCTGAAGGGATCTCCCCTTTTAATCCCATTATTTCAACACCTGTTGGACAATGCATGAGTGATAATGAGCTCATTGATTAAATGCAATTAATGAATAGATTGCCACCTCTTGTTGTGTGTCGTCTGTGTTTCTGTGTTTCCGGCATTTCACATTGGAACACCTCATTCACCTTCCTTGTCTTCTCTCCGCCCTCCCTTTTAGGTAAGTTAAAGAGCTGCACCTGAGCCAGCCACTGATTGATTGATTGATTGATTGATTGATTGATTGATGCAGCACAACAGTCAAATAGTGGAGTGGAGTAGGGGAACAGCAAACAGCCAATAAAGCAGCCCGCCCGCTCGCCTGCCCGCCACAATGGACCTACCTGTGTACACTAGATGGATGTGATGGAATGTACTGTCGTCCCTACATTTCAAGAAGAAGTAAGAATTGCAGTTGCAACAAAGCCTTGCTTGCCTACAAAGAGAGCAGCAATTTGGATTTGTTACTATGTTACCTAGAAGAATAACAAACTGTGCAAGGATGGAGGTTGTAGGAGCAAGGAGAAGTTGTCTGTAAAGTTGGTGGATGCCTATTTTCCATTTTGCAGTCCCTTGTCTCCCTCTTGTGGCCTCCTGGAGGCAACTAGCTGTGCAAAAAAAAGACAGCCTGGCGGCCGGCTGTTGCATTGTTGCCCTCTCAGGCAACACTGAGTGACTGACTGAGCCTCACCGTCTTATATAAAGTTCAGACGGAACTTTGCACGTGTCATAGTGGAGCCCTCAGGATTCCAGAGCCAGCTTTCTGACATCATAATGGGGCCTCAGAGATAAAAGCCTGGGCCCAGGCAGTGTTGGTCAGTGCTGCTCAGCAGGCAGCACTGGACTGGACTGGATTACAGCTGATACAAGGTGTGAAGGAACAAGGGGTGGCTGTGGGCATGCACTTGCTGCCGCTGCCAGTGTTTATCTGCATGGCAGCAGGGCATTTGGGCGTTGCCAGGAAGGCGTTTTTATGTAGATTCCTCCTCTTTCAGCACTGCATTGTGGTGCAAGCAAAAGAAGCAAATCCTGTCTGGCTTCCTCTCCGGCCTTTATTCACCTCCCGTGTAGCTGTGAGTGTGTGAGCCTGCAGGGCCCCATGGAATTGCCTAGAAGTAGGCTGAATCGCTGCAAGGGCTGAACAGCAGTATCGGGCAGGCTCGGGCAACGCGCGGCCCGTTCGGGTTATCGCTTCTCGGCCTTTTGGCTAAGATCAAGTGTAGTATCTGTTCTTATCAGTTTAATATCTGATACGTCCCCTATCTGGGGACCATATATTAAATGGATTTTTAGAACAGGGAGATGGAAATAGAGCTTGCTCTGTCCACTCCACGCATTGACCTGGTATTGCAGTATTTCCAGGACCGGTGCACCCAGGGGCGTAACTAGGAAAGACTGGGCCCCATAGCAAACTTTTGACTGGGGCCCCCCCCTCTGCTGGGTATCACACAACCCCCCCCCCCCTTGTAGATAGTGCCTCCCTATAGATTCCACCACACAGCGCCCCCCTATAGATAGCACCATACACAGCCCCTGCAGATAACGCCATACAGCCCCCCTGTAGATAACGCCATACAGACTCCCTCTGTAGATAACGCCATACAGCCCCCCTGTAGATAACGCCATACAGCCCCCCTGTAGATAACGCCATACAGCCCCCCCTGTAGATAACGCTATATAGCCCCCCCCCCCCCAAAAAAAAACGTCCTATAGTTTGTCCTACAAAAGACATGCATCCCCTATCCACAGGATAGGGGATACATGTGTGATCACTGGCAGCGATAAGGAGAACGGGGGACCGAAAGTCCCCCGAAGTTCTCCATGACTAACCTCGGACTTCCGGCGTCTGCGCAGTTCAATAAAAATGAAAGGAGCGCTGGTCACGCATGCGCACAAGCGCGACCGGCGCTCCATTCATTTCTACGGAGCTGCCGACACAGACCCCGGAAGTCCGAGGTTTGTCATGGAGAACTTAGGGGGGACTTTCGGTCCCCCGTTCTCCTCATCGCTGCCAGCGATCACACATGTATCCCCTATCCTGTGGATAGGGGATACATGTCTTATGTAGGAACAACCCCTTCAGTGGCGTCGCGCTGTAGCAGCCATAGCGGCTGCTAGCGGAGCCTGCGGCCATGGGAGGGGGCCGTGCCGGCGGGTGGCACGGGCCCCCTCATGCTGCAGGCCCTGTAGAAGTCGCTACGGCTGCTATAGCGGTAGTTACGCCACTGCGTATAAGTTTGTACGGCGTAAAACTACAGCTCCCAGCATGGCCGGAACAATGGTAAGGATATGCTGGGAGATGCGGTTTCACAAAAAAAATCCTATCACCATCATCTCGCTGCAGATCATACAGTGACTACAATACTGATTAGAGGCAGAATAAACATTTATATTAAGTGACTCACCGGTGACGTCTCAGATTCTAGTTCTTTTCTTCTCCCTCCGGTCCAGACCTCTATGATGGATTTCTCCCGGCCATGACCCATTTCTGCAGTTTTCCGTTTAGATGTCTTCAGCTTCTCACTTTTAAAACATTTCTGCACCTATAAAACGAAGTTAAAATTCTCAACACATCTAAATATAACTGTCACAAACACACAACATGTCCCCTGTAGATAGTGACCTACATAGAAGCCCCTGTAGATAGTGCCCACATATGGACTCCAGAGCTGCAAGGCAATAGTGCTAACCACTGAGCCACCGTGCTGCCCTACATATAGCTTCCCCTATAGTTAGTGCTCCACGTATAGCCCACCTCTGTATATAGTGTCTCACATATAGCTCCCCCTGTATATAGTGTCCCACATATAGCCCACCCCTGTAGACTGTGCACTACATATAGCCACCCTGTTGCTAGTGCCCCACAGGTAACCCACCCCTGTATATAGTGTCCCACATATAGACCCCCCTGTATATAGTGGCCCACATATAGACCCCCCTGTATATAGTGGGCCACATATGGACCCCCCCTGTATATAGTGGCCCACATATAGAGCCCCCTGTATATAATGGCCCACATATAGAGCCCCCTGTATATAGTGGCCCACACCCCCACATATAGAGCCCCCTGTATATAGTGGCCCACACCCCCACATATAGACCCCCCTGTATATAATGGCCCACATATAGAGCCCCCTGTATATAATGGCCCACACCCCCACATATAGACACCCCCTGTAGCTACTGCCCCACATATAGACCCCCTATATATAATAGCCCACATAAAGATGACCCCCCCCCCTCCCCCTCCCCCCCTCATAGATAATGCCATTCACATTTTTATGAGGGGAAAAAAAACAAAAACTTGACATACTCACATTCTCCGGTTCCCACGCTGTTCACTGGCGATGCAGACATGCTCTCTTCTGAGCATGTCTGCAGGAGTTGAACGAGCGTCCTCCAATGACGCTGATTGGCGGGGCAGAATGACTTGCCCCGCCAATCAGCGCCTTCCAAGCATGGAAGCGGCGCGATGATGTCATCGCGCCGCTAGCCAATCAGTGTCATTGTAAGGCACTGGATGGTCAGGCACGGAACATGCCCGGCCATTCATGTATTTGGCTGCCGCTAGCACTGGGGCCCCCTCCGGTGCTAGCGACACCTACAGGCATGAGATGGCCTGTGTAAGGCTCGGCGTCGCGGGCCCCACAGTAGCGACGCTACCGCTGTAGTAGCCATAACGGCTGCTAGCGGCGCCACCGGGCCCCCTCAAGCCCCGGGCCCCGTAGCAGCCGCTACTGCTGCTACCGCGGTAGTTACGCCACTGGGTGCACCCTTTCCTTATGTGTTGACTAAAAGCAGATTCCAAAAGTGTTTTTTGTCTTTGCTATTGTTTCTGTCTTTCTGAAGGGATCTCCCCTTTTAATCCCATTATTTCAACACCTGTTGGACAATGCATGAGTGATAATGAGCTCATTGATTAAATGCAATTAATGAATAGATTGCCACCTCTTGTTGTGTGTCGTCTGTGTTTCTGTGTTTCCGGCATTTCACATTGGAACACCTCATTCACCTTCCTTGTCTTCTCTCCGCCCTCCCTTTTAGGTAAGTTAAAGAGCTGCACCTGAGCCAGCCACTGATTGATTGATTGATTGATTGATTGATTGATTGATTGATTGATTGATTGATTGATTGATTGATTGATTGATTGATTGATGCAGCACAACAGTCAAATAGTGGAGTGGAGTAGGGGAACAGCAAACAGCCAATAAAGCAGCCCGCCCGCTCGCCTGCCCGCCACAATGGACCTACCTGTGTACACTAGATGGATGTGATGGAATGTACTGTCGTCCCTACATTTCAAGAAGAAGTAAGAATTGCAGTTGCAACAAAGCCTTGCTTGCCTACAAAGAGAGCAGCAATTTGGATTTGTTACTATGTTACCTAGAAGAATAACAAACTGTGCAAGGATTGAGGTTGTAGGAGCAAGGAGAAGTTGTCTGTAAAGTTGGTGGATGCCTATTTTCCATTTTGCAGTCCCTTGTCTCCCTCTTGTGGCCTCCTGGAGGCAACTAGCTGTGCAAAAAAAAGACAGCCTGGCGGCCGGCTGTTGCAGTGTTGCCCTCTCAGGCAACACTGAGTGACTGACTGAGCCTCACCGTCTTATATAAAGTTCAGACGGAACTTTGCACGTGTCATAGTGGAGCCCTCACGATTCCAGAGCCAGCTTTCTGACATCATAATGGGGCCTCAGAGATAAAAGCCTGGGCCCAGGCAGTGTTGGTCAGTGCTGCTCAGCAGGCAGCACTGGACTGGACTGGATTACAGCTGATACAAGGTGTGAAGGAACAAGGGGTGGCTGTGGGCATGCACTTGCTGCCGCTGCCAGTGTGTATCTGCATGGCAGCAGGGCATTTGGGCGTTGCCAGGAAGGCGTTTTTATGTAGATTCCTCCTCTTTCAGCACTGCATTGTGGTGCAAGCAAAAGAAGCAAATCCTGTCTGGCTTCCTCTCCGGCCTTTATTCACCTCCCGTGTAGCTGTGAGTGTGTGAGCCTGCAGGGCCCCATGGAATTGCCTAGAAGTAGGCTGAATCGCTGCAAGGGCTGAACAGCAGTATCGGGCAGGCTCGGGCAACGCGCGGCCCGTTCGGGTTATCGCTTCTCGGCCTTTTGGCTAAGATCAAGTGTAGTATCTGTTCTTATCAGTTTAATATCTGATACGTCCCCTATCTGGGGACCATATATTAAATGGATTTTTAGAACAGGGAGATGGAAATAGAGCTTGCTCTGTCCACTCCACGCATTGACCTGGTATTGCAGTATTTCCAGGACCGGTGCACCCTTTCCTTATGTGTTGACTAAAAGCAGATTCCAAAAGTGTTTTTTGTCTTTGCTATTGTTTCTGTCTTTCTGAAGGGATCTCCCCTTTTAATCCCATTATTTCAACACCTGTTGGACAATGCATGAGTGATAATGAGCTCATTGATTAAATGCAATTAATGAATAGATTGCCACCTCTTGTTGTGTGTCGTCTGTGTTTCTGTGTTTCCGGCATTTCACATTGGAACACCTCATTCACCTTCCTTGTCTTCTCTCCGCCCTCCCTTTTAGGTAAGTTAAAGAGCTGCACCTGAGCCAGCCACTGATTGATTGATTGATTGATTGATTGATTGATTGATTGATTGATTGATTGATTGATTGATTGATGCAGCACAACAGTCAAATAGTGGAGTGGAGTAGGGGAACAGCAAACAGCCAATAAAGCAGCCCGCCCGCTCGCCTGCCCGCCACAATGGACCTACCTGTGTACACTAGATGGATGTGATGGAATGTACTGTCGTCCCTACATTTCAAGAAGAAGTAAGAATTGCAGTTGCAACAAAGCCTTGCTTGCCTACAAAGAGAGCAGCAATTTGGATTTGTTACTATGTTACCTAGAAGAATAACAAACTGTGCAAGGATTGAGGTTGTAGGAGCAAGGAGAAGTTGTCTGTAAAGTTGGTGGATGCCTATTTTCCATTTTGCAGTCCCTTGTCTCCCTCTTGTGGCCTCCTGGAGGCAACTAGCTGTGCAAAAAAAAGACAGCCTGGCGGCCGGCTGTTGCAGTGTTGCCCTCTCAGGCAACACTGAGTGACTGACTGAGCCTCACCGTCTTATATAAAGTTCAGACGGAACTTTGCACGTGTCATAGTGGAGCCCTCACGATTCCAGAGCCAGCTTTCTGACATCATAATGGGGCCTCAGAGATAAAAGCCTGGGCCCAGGCAGTGTTGGTCAGTGCTGCTCAGCAGGCAGCACTGGACTGGACTGGATTACAGCTGATACAAGGTGTGAAGGAACAAGGGGTGGCTGTGGGCATGCACTTGCTGCCGCTGCCAGTGTTTATCTGCATGGCAGCAGGGCATTTGGGCGTTGCCAGGAAGGCGTTTTTATGTAGATTCCTCCTCTTTCAGCACTGCATTGTGGTGCAAGCAAAAGAAGCAAATCCTGTCTGGCTTCCTCTCCGGCCTTTATTCACCTCCCGTGTAGCTGTGAGTGTGTGAGCCTGCAGGGCCCCATGGAATTGCCTAGAAGTAGGCTGAATCGCTGCAAGGGCTGAACAGCAGTATCGGGCAGGCTCGGGCAACGCGCGGCCCGTTCGGGTTATCGCTTCTCGGCCTTTTGGCTAAGATCAAGTGTAGTATCTGTTCTTATCAGTTTAATATCTGATACGTCCCCTATCTGGGGACCATATATTAAATGGATTTTTAGAACAGGGAGATGGAAATAGAGCTTGCTCTGTCCACTCCACGCATTGACCTGGTATTGCAGTATTTCCAGGACCGGTGCACCCTTTCCTTATGTGTTGACTAAAAGCAGATTCCAAAAGTGTTTTTTGTCTTTGCTATTGTTTCTGTCTTTCTGAAGGGATCTCCCCTTTTAATCCCATTATTTCAACACCTGTTGGACAATGCATGAGTGATAATGAGCTCATTGATTAAATGCAATTAATGAATAGATTGCCACCTCTTGTTGTGTGTCGTCTGTGTTTCTGTGTTTCCGGCATTTCACATTGGAACACCTCATTCACCTTCCTTGTCTTCTCTCCGCCCTCCCTTTTAGGTAAGTTAAAGAGCTGCACCTGAGCCAGCCACTGATTGATTGATTGATTGATTGATTGATTGATTGATGCAGCACAACAGTCAAATAGTGGAGTGGAGTAGGGGAACAGCAAACAGCCAATAAAGCAGCCCGCCCGCTCGCCTGCCCGCCACAATGGACCTACCTGTGTACACTAGATGGATGTGAATGTACTGTCGTCCCTACATTTCAAGAAGAAGTAAGAATTGCAGTTGCAACAAAGCCTTGCTTGCCTACAAAGAGAGCAGCAATTTGGATTTGTTACTATGTTACCTAGAAGAATAACAAACTGTGCAAGGATGGAGGTTGTAGGAGCAAGGAGAAGTTGTCTGTAAAGTTGGTGGATGCCTATTTTCCATTTTGCAGTCCCTTGTCTCCCTCTTGTGGCCTCCTGGAGGCAACTAGCTGTGCAAAAAAAAGACAGCCTGGCGGCCGGCTGTTGCAGTGTTGCCCTCTCAGGCAACACTGAGTGACTGACTGAGCCTCACCGTCTTATATAAAGTTCAGACGGAACTTTGCACGTGTCATAGTGGAGCCCTCAGGATTCCAGAGCCAGCTTTCTGACATCATAATGGGGCCTCAGAGATAAAAGCCTGGGCCCAGGCAGTGTTGGTCAGTGCTGCTCAGCAGGCAGCACTGGACTGGACTGGATTACAGCTGATACAAGGTGTGAAGGAACAAGGGGTGGCTGTGGGCATGCACTTGCTGCCGCTGCCAGTGTTTATCTGCATGGCAGCAGGGCATTTGGGCGTTGCCAGGAAGGCGTTTTTATGTAGATTCCTCCTCTTTCAGCACTGCATTGTGGTGCAAGCAAAAGAAGCAAATCCTGTCTGGCTTCCTCTCCGGCCTTTATTCACCTCCCGTGTAGCTGTGAGTGTGTGAGCCTGCAGGGCCCCATGGAATTGCCTAGAAGTAGGCTGAATCGCTGCAAGGGCTGAACAGCAGTATCGGGCAGGCTCGGGCAACGCGCGGCCCGTTCGGGTTATCGCTTCTCGGCCTTTTGGCTAAGATCAAGTGTAGTATCTGTTCTTATCAGTTTAATATCTGATACGTCCCCTATCTGGGGACCATATATTAAATGGATTTTTAGAACAGGGAGATGGAAATAGAGCTTGCTCTGTCCACTCCACGCATTGACCTGGTATTGCAGTATTTCCAGGACCGGTGCACCCTTTCCTTATGTGTTGACTAAAAGCAGATTCCAAAAGTGTTTTTTGTCTTTGCTATTGTTTCTGTCTTTCTGAAGGGATCTCCCCTTTTAATCCCATTATTTCAACACCTGTTGGACAATGCATGAGTGATAATGAGCTCATTGATTAAATGCAATTAATGAATAGATTGCCACCTCTTGTTGTGTGTCGTCTGTGTTTCTGTGTTTCCGGCATTTCACATTGGAACACCTCATTCACCTTCCTTGTCTTCTCTCCGCCCTCCCTTTTAGGTAAGTTAAAGAGCTGCACCTGAGCCAGCCACTGATTGATTGATTGATTGATTGATTGATTGATTGATTGATTGATTGATTGATTGATTGATTGATTGATGCAGCACAACAGTCAAATAGTGGAGTGGAGTAGGGGAACAGCAAACAGCCAATAAAGCAGCCCGCCCGCTCGCCTGCCCGCCACAATGGACCTACCTGTGTACACTAGATGGATGTGATGGAATGTACTGTCGTCCCTACATTTCAAGAAGAAGTAAGAATTGCAGTTGCAACAAAGCCTTGCTTGCCTACAAAGAGAGCAGCAATTTGGATTTGTTACTATGTTACCTAGAAGAATAACAAACTGTGCAAGGATGGAGGTTGTAGGAGCAAGGAGAAGTTGTCTGTAAAGTTGGTGGATGCCTATTTTCCATTTTGCAGTCCCTTGTCTCCCTCTTGTGGCCTCCTGGAGGCAACTAGCTGTGCAAAAAAAAAGACAGCCTGGCGGCCGGCTGTTGCAGTGTTGCCCTCTCAGGCAACACTGAGTGACTGACTGAGCCTCACCGTCTTATATAAAGTTCAGACGGAACTTTGCACGTGTCATAGTGGAGCCCTCAGGATTCCAGAGCCAGCTTTCTGACATCATAATGGGGCCTCAGAGATAAAAGCCTGGGCCCAGGCAGTGTTGGTCAGTGCTGCTCAGCAGGCAGCACTGGACTGGACTGGATTACAGCTGATACAAGGTGTGAAGGAACAAGGGGTGGCTGTGGGCATGCACTTGCTGCCGCTGCCAGTGTTTATCTGCATGGCAGCAGGGCATTTGGGCGTTGCCAGGAAGGCGTTTTTATGTAGATTCCTCCTCTTTCAGCACTGCATTGTGGTGCAAGCAAAAGAAGCAAATCCTGTCTGGCTTCCTCTCCGGCCTTTATTCACCTCCCGTGTAGCTGTGAGTGTGTGAGCCTGCAGGGCCCCATGGAATTGCCTAGAAGTAGGCTGAATCGCTGCAAGGGCTGAACAGCAGTATCGGGCAGGCTCGGGCAACGCGCGGCCCGTTCGGGTTATCGCTTCTCGGCCTTTTGGCTAAGATCAAGTGTAGTATCTGTTCTTATCAGTTTAATATCTGATACGTCCCCTATCTGGGGACCATATATTAAATGGATTTTTAGAACAGGGAGATGGAAATAGAGCTTGCTCTGTCCACTCCACGCATTGACCTGGTATTGCAGTATTTCCAGGACCGGTGCACCCTTTCCTTATGTGTTGACTAAAAGCAGATTCCAAAAGTGTTTTTTGTCTTTGCTATTGTTTCTGTCTTTCTGAAGGGATCTCCCCTTTTAATCCCATTATTTCAACACCTGTTGGACAATGCATGAGTGATAATGAGCTCATTGATTAAATGCAATTAATGAATAGATTGCCACCTCTTGTTGTGTGTCGTCTGTGTTTCTGTGTTTCCGGCATTTCACATTGGAACACCTCATTCACCTTCCTTGTCTTCTCTCCGCCCTCCCTTTTAGGTAAGTTAAAGAGCTGCACCTGAGCCAGCCACTGATTGATTGATTGATTGATTGATTGATTGATTGATTGATTGATTGATTGATTGATGCAGCACAACAGTCAAATAGTGGAGTGGAGTAGGGGAACAGCAAACAGCCAATAAAGCAGCCCGCCCGCTCGCCTGCCCGCCACAATGGACCTACCTGTGTACACTAGATGGATGTGATGGAATGTACTGTCGTCCCTACATTTCAAGAAGAAGTAAGAATTGCAGTTGCAACAAAGCCTTGCTTGCCTACAAAGAGAGCAGCAATTTGGATTTGTTACTATGTTACCTAGAAGAATAACAAACTGTGCAAGGATGGAGGTTGTAGGAGCAAGGAGAAGTTGTCTGTAAAGTTGGTGGATGCCTATTTTCCATTTTGCAGTCCCTTGTCTCCCTCTTGTGGCCTCCTGGAGGCAACAAGCTGTACAAAAAAAAGACAGCCTGGCGGCCGGCTGTTGCAGTGTTGCCCTCTCAGGCAACACTGAGTGACTGACTGAGCCTCACCGTCTTATATAAAGTTCAGACGGAACTTTGCACGTCTCATAGTGGAGCCCTCAGGATTCCAGAGCCAGCTTTCTGACATCATAATGGGGCCTCAGAGATAAAAGCCTGGGCCCAGGCAGTATTGGTCAGTGCTGCTCAGCAGGCAGCACTGGACTGGACTGGATTACAGCTGATACAAGGTGTGAAGGAACAAGGGGTGGCTGTGGGCATGCACTTGCTGCCGCTGCCAGTGTTTATCTGCATGGCAGCAGGGCATTTGGGCGTTGCCAGGAAGGCGTTTTTATGTAGATTCCTCCTCTTTCAGCACTGCATTGTGGTGCAAGCAAAAGAAGCAAATCCTGTCTGGCTTCCTCTCCGGCCTTTATTCACCTCCTGTGTAGCTGTGAGTGTGTGAGCCTGCAGGGCCCCATGGAATTGCCTAGAAGTAGGCTGAATCGCTGCAAGGGCTGAACAGCAGTATCGGGCAGGCTCGGGCAACGCGCGGCCCGTTCGGGTTATCGCTTCTCGGCCTTTTGGCTAAGATCAAGTGTAGTATCTGTTCTTATCAGTTTAATATCTGATACGTCCCCTATCTGGGGACCATATATTAAATGGATTTTTAGAACAGGGAGATGGAAATAGAGCTTGCTCTGTCCACTCCACGCATTGACCTGGTATTGCAGTATTTCCAGGACCGGTGCACCCTTTCCTTATGTGTTGACTAAAAGCAGATTCCAAAAGTGTTTTTTGTCTTTGCTATTGTTTCTGTCTTTCTGAAGGGATCTCCCCTTTTAATCCCATTATTTCAACACCTGTTGGACAATGCATGAGTGATAATGAGCTCATTGATTAAATGCAATTAATGAATAGATTGCCACCTCTTGTTGTGTGTCGTCTGTGTTTCTGTGTTTCCGGCATTTCACATTGGAACACCTCATTCACCTTCCTTGTCTTCTCTCCGCCCTCCCTTTTAGGTAAGTTAAAGAGCTGCACCTGAGCCAGCCACTGATTGATTGATTGATTGATTGATTGATTGATTGATTGATGCAGCACAACAGTCAAATAGTGGAGTGGAGTAGGGGAACAGCAAACAGCCAATAAAGCAGCCCGCCCGCTCGCCTGCCCGCCACAATGGACCTACCTGTGTACACTAGATGGATGTGATGGAATGTACTGTCGTCCCTACATTTCAAGAAGAAGTAAGAATTGCAGTTGCAACAAAGCCTTGCTTGCCTACAAAGAGAGCAGCAATTTGGATTTGTTACTATGTTACCTAGAAGAATAACAAACTGTGCAAGGATGGAGGTTGTAGGAGCAAGGAGAAGTTGTCTGTAAAGTTGGTGGATGCCTATTTTCCATTTTGCAGTCCCTTGTCTCCCTCTTGTGGCCTCCTGGAGGCAACTAGCTGTGCAAAAAAAAGACAGCCTGGCGGCCGGCTGTTGCAGTGTTGCCCTCTCAGGCAACACTGAGTGACTGACTGAGCCTCACCGTCTTATATAAAGTTCAGACGGAACTTTGCACGTGTCATAGTGGAGCCCTCAGGATTCCAGAGCCAGCTTTCTGACATCATAATGGGGCCTCAGAGATAAAAGCCTGGGCCCAGGCAGTGTTGGTCAGTGCTGCTCAGCAGGCAGCACTGGACTGGACTGGATTACAGCTGATACAAGGTGTGAAGGAACAAGGGGTGGCTGTGGGCATGCACTTGCTGCCGCTGCCAGTGTTTATCTGCATGGCAGCAGGGCATTTGGGCGTTGCCAGGAAGGCGTTTTTATGTAGATTCCTCCTCTTTCAGCACTGCATTGTGGTGCAAGCAAAAGAAGCAAATCCTGTCTGGCTTCCTCTCCGGCCTTTATTCACCTCCCGTGTAGCTGTGAGTGTGTGAGCCTGCAGGGCCCCATGGAATTGCCTAGAAGTAGGCTGAATCGCTGCAAGGGCTGAACAGCAGTATCGGGCAGGCTCGGGCAACGCGCGGCCCGTTCGGGTTATCGCTTCTCGGCCTTTTGGCTAAGATCAAGTGTAGTATCTGTTCTTATCAGTTTAATATCTGATACGTCCCCTATCTGGGGACCATATATTAAATGGATTTTTAGAACAGGGAGATGGAAATAGAGCTTGCTCTGTCCACTCCACGCATTGACCTGGTATTGCAGTATTTCCAGGACCGGTGCACCCTTTCCTTATGTGTTGACTAAAAGCAGATTCCAAAAGTGTTTTTTGTCTTTGCTATTGTTTCTGTCTTTCTGAAGGGATCTCCCCTTTTAATCCCATTATTTCAACACCTGTTGGACAATGCATGAGTGATAATGAGCTCATTGATTAAATGCAATTAATGAATAGATTGCCACCTCTTGTTGTGTGTCGTCTGTGTTTCTGTGTTTCCGGCATTTCACATTGGAACACCTCATTCACCTTCCTTGTCTTCTCTCCGCCCTCCCTTTTAGGTAAGTAAAAGAGCTGCACCTGAGCCAGCCACTGATTAATTGATTGATTGATTGATTGATTGATTGATTGATTGATTGATTGATTGATTGATTGATTGATTGATGCAGCACAACAGTCAAATAGTGGAGTGGAGTAGGGGAACAGCAAACAGCCAATAAAGCAGCCCGCCCGCTCGCCTGCCCGCCACAATGGACCTACCTGTGTACACTAGATGGATGTGATGGAATGTACTGTCGTCCCTACATTTCAAGAAGAAGTAAGAATTGCAGTTGCAACAAAGCCTTGCTTGCCTACAAAGAGAGCAGCAATTTGGATTTGTTACTATGTTACCTAGAAGAATAACAAACTGTGCAAGGATGGAGGTTGTAGGAGCAAGGAGAAGTTGTCTGTAAAGTTGGTGGATGCCTATTTTCCATTTTGCAGTCCCTTGTCTCCCTCTTGTGGCCTCCTGGAGGCAACTAGCTGTGCAAAAAAAAGACAGCCTGGCGGCCGGCTGTTGCAGTGTTGCCCTCTCAGGCAACACTGAGTGACTGACTGAGCCTCACCGTCTTATATAAAGTTCAGACGGAACTTTGCACGTGTCATAGTGGAGCCCTCAGGATTCCAGAGCCAGCTTTCTGACATCATAATGGGGCCTCAGAGATAAAAGCCTGGGCCCAGGCAGTGTTGGTCAGTGCTGCTCAGCAGGCAGCACTGGACTGGACTGGATTACAGCTGATACAAGGTGTGAAGGAACAAGGGGTGGCTGTGGGCATGCACTTGCTGCCGCTGCCAGTGTTTATCTGCATGGCAGCAGGGCATTTGGGCGTTGCCAGGAAGGCGTTTTTATGTAGATTCCTCCTCTTTCAGCACTGCATTGTGGTGCAAGCAAAAGAAGCAAATCCTGTCTGGCTTCCTCTCCGGCCTTTATTCACCTCCCGTGTAGCTGTGAGTGTGTGAGCCTGCAGGGCCCCATGGAATTGCCTAGAAGTAGGCTGAATCGCTGCAAGGGCTGAACAGCAGTATCGGGCAGGCTCGGGCAACGCGCGGCCCGTTCGGGTTATCGCTTCTCGGCCTTTTGGCTAAGATCAAGTGTAGTATCTGTTCTTATCAGTTTAATATCTGATACGTCCCCTATCTGGGGACCATATATTAAATGGATTTTTAGAACAGGGAGATGGAAATAGAGCTTGCTCTGTCCACTCCACGCATTGACCTGGTATTGCAGTATTTCCAGGACCGGTGCACCCTTTCCTTATGTGTTGACTAAAAGCAGATTCCAAAAGTGTTTTTTGTCTTTGCTATTGTTTCTGTCTTTCTGAAGGGATCTCCCCTTTTAATCCCATTATTTCAACACCTGTTGGACAATGCATGAGTGATAATGAGCTCATTGATTAAATGCAATTAATGAATAGATTGCCACCTCTTGTTGTGTGTCGTCTGTGTTTCTGTGTTTCCGGCATTTCACATTGGAACACCTCATTCACCTTCCTTGTCTTCTCTCCGCCCTCCCTTTTAGGTAAGTTAAAGAGCTGCACCTGAGCCAGCCACTGATTGATTGATTGATTGATTGATTGATTGATTGATTGATTGATTGATTGATTGATTGATTGATGCAGCACAACAGTCAAATAGTGGAGTGGAGTAGGGGAACAGCAAACAGCCAATAAAGCAGCCCGCCCGCTCGCCTGCCCGCCACAATGGACCTACCTGTGTACACTAGATGGATGTGATGGAATGTATTGTCGTCCCTACATTTCAAGAAGAAGTAAGAATTGCAGTTGCAACAAAGCCTTGCTTGCCTACAAAGAGAGCAGCAATTTGGATTTGTTACTATGTTACCTAGAAGAATAACAAACTGTGCAAGGATGGAGGTTGTAGGAGCAAGGAGAAGTTGTCTGTAAAGTTGGTGGATGCCTATTTTCCATTTTGCAGTCCCTTGTCTCCCTCTTGTGGCCTCCTGGAGGCAACTAGCTGTGCAAAAAAAAGACAGCCTGGCGGCCGGCTGTTGCAGTGATGCCCTCTCAGGCAACACTGAGTGACTGACTGAGCCTCACCGTCTTATATAAAGTTCAGACGGAACTTTGCACGTGTCATAGTGGAGCCCTCAGGATTCCAGAGCCAGCTTTCTGACATCATAATGGGGCCTCAGAGATAAAAGCCTGGGCCCAGGCAGTGTTGGTCAGTGCTGCTCAGCAGGCAGCACTGGACTGGATTACAGCTGATACAAGGTGTGAAGGAACAAGGGGTGGCTGTGGGCATGCACTTGCTGCCGCTGCCAGTGTTTATCTGCATGGCAGCAGGGCATTTGGGCGTTGCCAGGAAGGCGTTTTTATGTAGATTCCTCCTCTTTCAGCACTGCATTGTGGTGCAAGCAAAAGAAGCAAATCCTGTCTGGCTTCCTCTCCGGCCTTTATTCACCTCCCGTGTAGCTGTGAGTGTGTGAGCCTGCAGGGCCCCATGGAATTGCCTAGAAGTAGGCTGAATCGCTGCAAGGGCTGAACAGCAGTATCGGGCAGGCTCGGGCAACGCGCGGCCCGTTCGGGTTATCGCTTCTCGGCCTTTTGGCTAAGATCAAGTGTAGTATCTGTTCTTATCAGTTTAATATCTGATACGTCCCCTATCTGGGGACCATATATTAAATGGATTTTTAGAACAGGGAGATGGAAATAGAGCTTGCTCTGTCCACTCCACGCATTGACCTGGTATTGCAGTATTTCCAGGACCGGTGCACCCTTTCCTTATGTGTTGACTAAAAGCAGATTCCAAAAGTGTTTTTTGTCTTTGCTATTGTTTCTGTCTTTCTGAAGGGATCTCCCCTTTTAATCCCATTATTTCAACACCTGTTGGACAATGCATGAGTGATAATGAGCTCATTGATTAAATGCAATTAATGAATAGATTGCCACCTCTTGTTGTGTGTCGTCTGTGTTTCTGTGTTTCCGGCATTTCACATTGGAACACCTCATTCACCTTCCTTGTCTTCTCTCCGCCCTCCCTTTTAGGTAAGTTAAAGAGCTGCACCTGAGCCAGCCACTGATTGATTGATTGATTGATTGATTGATTGATTGATTGATTGATTGATTGATTGATTGATTGATTGATGCAGCACAACAGTCAAATAGTGGAGTGGAGTAGGGGAACAGCAAACAGCCAATAAAGCAGCCCGCCCGCTCGCCTGCCCGCCACAATGGACCTACCTGTGTACACTAGATGGATGTGATGGAATGTACTGTCGTCCCTACATTTCAAGAAGAAGTAAGAATTGCAGTTGCAACAAAGCCTTGCTTGCCTACAAAGAGAGCAGCAATTTGGATTTGTTACTATGTTACCTAGAAGAATAACAAACTGTGCAAGGATGGAGGTTGTAGGAGCAAGGAGAAGTTGTCTGTAAAGTTGGTGGATGCCTATTTTCCATTTTGCAGTCCCTTGTCTCCCTCTTGTGGCCTCCTGGAGGCAACTAGCTGTGCAAAAAAAAGACAGCCTGGCGGCCGGCTGTTGCAGTGTTGCCCTCTCAGGCAACACTGAGTGACTGACTGAGCCTCACCGTCTTATATAAAGTTCAGACGGAACTTTGCACGTGTCATAGTGGAGCCCTCACGATTCCAGAGCCAGCTTTCTGACATCATAATGGGGCCTCAGAGATAAAAGCCTGGGCCCAGGCAGTGTTGGTCAGTGCTGCTCAGCAGGCAGCACTGGACTGGACTGGATTACAGCTGATACAAGGTGTGAAGGAACAAGGGGTGGCTGTGGGCATGCACTTGCTGCCGCTGCCAGTGTTTATCTGCATGGCAGCAGGGCATTTGGGCGTTGCCAGGAAGGCGTTTTTATGTAGATTCCTCCTCTTTCAGCACTGCATTGTGGTGCAAGCAAAAGAAGCAAATCCTGTCTGGCTTCCTCTCCGGCCTTTATTCACCTCCCGTGTAGCTGTGAGTGTGTGAGCCTGCAGGGCCCCATGGAATTGCCTAGAAGTAGGCTGAATCGCTGCAAGGGCTGAACAGCAGTATCGGGCAGGCTCGGGCAACGCGCGGCCCGTTCGGGTTATCGCTTCTCTGCCTTTTGGCTAAGATCAAGTGTAGTATCTGTTCTTATCAGTTTAATATCTGATACGTCCCCTATCTGGGGACCATATATTAAATGGATTTTTAGAACAGGGAGATGGAAATAGAGCTTGCTCTGTCCACTCCACGCATTGACCTGGTATTGCAGTATTTCCAGGACCGGTGCACCCTTTCCTTATGTGTTGACTAAAAGCAGATTCCAAAAGTGTTTTTTGTCTTTGCTATTGTTTCTGTCTTTCTGAAGGGATCTCCCCTTTTAATCCCATTATTTCAACACCTGTTGGACAATGCATGAGTGATAATGAGCTCATTGATTAAATGCAATTAATGAATAGATTGCCACCTCTTGTTGTGTGTTGTCTGTGTTTCTGTGTTTCCGGCATTTCACATTGGAACACCTCATTCACCTTCCTTGTCTTCTCTCCGCCCTCCCTTTTAGGTAAGTTAAAGAGCTGCACCTGAGCCAGCCACTGATTGATTGATTGATTGATTGATTGATTGATTGATTGATTGATTGATTGATTGATTGATGCAGCACAACAGTCAAATAGTGGAGTGGAGTAGGGGAACAGCAAACAGCCAATAAAGCAGCCCGCCCGCTCGCCTGCCCGCCACAATGGACCTACCTGTGTACACTAGATGGATGTGATGGAATGTACTGTCGTCCCTACATTTCAAGAAGAAGTAAGAATTGCAGTTGCAACAAAGCCTTGCTTGCCTACAAAGAGAGCAGCAATTTGGATTTGTTACTATGTTACCTAGAAGAATAACAAACTGTGCAAGGATGGAGGTTGTAGGAGCAAGGAGAAGTTGTCTGTAAAGTTGGTGGATGCCTATTTTCCATTTTGCAGTCCCTTGTCTCCCTCTTGTGGCCTCCTGGAGGCAACTAGCTGTGCAAAAAAAAAGACAGCCTGGCGGCCGGCTGTTGCAGTGTTGCCCTCTCAGGCAACACTGAGTGACTGACTGAGCCTCACCGTCTTATATAAAGTTCAGACGGAACTTTGCACGTGTCATAGTGGAGCCCTCAGGATTCCAGAGCCAGCTTTCTGACATCATAATGGGGCCTCAGAGATAAAAGCCTGGGCCCAGGCAGTGTTGGTCAGTGCTGCTCAGCAGGCAGCACTGGACTGGACTGGATTACAGCTGATACAAGGTGTGAAGGAACAAGGGGTGGCTGTGGGCATGCACTTGCTGCCGCTGCCAGTGTTTATCTGCATGGCAGCAGGGCATTTGGGCGTTGCCAGGAAGGCGTTTTTATGTAGATTCCTCCTCTTTCAGCACTGCATTGTGGTGCAAGCAAAAGAAGCAAATCCTGTCTGGCTTCCTCTCCGGCCTTTATTCACCTCCCGTGTAGCTGTGAGTGTGTGAGCCTGCAGGGCCCCATGGAATTGCCTAGAAGTAGGCTGAATCGCTGCAAGGGCTGAACAGCAGTATCGGGCAGGCTCGGGCAACGCGCGGCCCGTTCGGGTTATCGCTTCTCGGCCTTTTGGCTAAGATCAAGTGTAGTATCTGTTCTTATCAGTTTAATATCTGATACGTCCCCTATCTGGGGACCATATATTAAATGGATTTTTAGAACAGGGAGATGGAAATAGAGCTTGCTCTGTCCACTCCACGCATTGACCTGGTATTGCAGTATTTCCAGGACCGGTGCACCCTTTCCTTATGTGTTGACTAAAAGCAGATTCCAAAAGTGTTTTTTGTCTTTGCTATTGTTTCTGTCTTTCTGAAGGGATCTCCCCTTTTAATCCCATTATTTCAACACCTGTTGGACAATGCATGAGTGATAATGAGCTCATTGATTAAATGCAATTAATGAATAGATTGCCACCTCTTGTTGTGTGTCGTCTGTGTTTCTGTGTTTCCGGCATTTCACATTGGAACACCTCATTCACCTTCCTTGTCTTCTCTCCGCCCTCCCTTTTAGGTAAGTTAAAGAGCTGCACCTGAGCCAGCCACTGATTGATTGATTGATTGATTGATTGATTGATTGATGCAGCACAACAGTCAAATAGTGGAGTGGAGTAGGGGAACAGCAAACAGCCAATAAAGCAGCCCGCCCGCTCGCCTGCCCGCCACAATGGACCTACCTGTGTACACTAGATGGATGTGATGGAATGTACTGTCGTCCCTACATTTCAAGAAGAAGTAAGAATTGCAGTTGCAACAAAGCCTTGCTTGCCTACAAAGAGAGCAGCAATTTGGATTTGTTACTATGTTACCTAGAAGAATAACAAACTGTGCAAGGATGGAGGTTGTAGGAGCAAGGAGAAGTTGTCTGTAAAGTTGGTGGATGCCTATTTTCCATTTTGCAGTCCCTTGTCTCCCTCTTGTGGCCTCCTGGAGGCAACTAGCTGTGCAAAAAAAAGACAGCCTGGCGGCCGGCTGTTGCAGTGTTGCCCTCTCAGGCAACACTGAGTGACTGACTGAGCCTCACCGTCTTATATAAAGTTCAGACGGAACTTTGCACGTGTCATAGTGGAGCCCTCAGGATTCCAGAGCCAGCTTTCTGACATCATAATGGGGCCTCAGAGATAAAAGCCTGGGCCCAGGCAGTGTTGGTCAGTGCTGCTCAGCAGGCAGCACTGGACTGGACTGGATTACAGCTGATACAAGGTGTGAAGGAACAAGGGGTGGCTGTGGGCATGCACTTGCTGCCGCTGCCAGTGTTTATCTGCATGGCAGCAGGGCATTTGGGCGTTGCCAGGAAGGCGTTTTTATGTAGATTCCTCCTCTTTCAGCACTGCATTGTGGTGCAAGCAAAAGAAGCAAATCCTGTCTGGCTTCCTCTCCGGCCTTTATTCACCTCCCGTGTAGCTGTGAGTGTGTGAGCCTGCAGGGCCCCATGGAATTGCCTAGAAGTAGGCTGAATCGCTGCAAGGGCTGAACAGCAGTATCGGGCAGGCTCGGGCAACGCGCGGCCCGTTCGGGTTATCGCTTCTCGGCCTTTTGGCTAAGATCAAGTGTAGTATCTGTTCTTATCAGTTTAATATCTGATACGTCCCCTATCTGGGGACCATATATTAAATGGATTTTTAGAACAGGGAGATGGAAATAGAGCTTGCTCTGTCCACTCCACGCATTGACCTGGTATTGCAGTATTTCCAGGACCGGTGCACCCTTTCCTTATGTGTTGACTAAAAGCAGATTCCAAAAGTGTTTTTTGTCTTTGCTATTGTTTCTGTCTTTCTGAAGGGATCTCCCCTTTTAATCCCATTATTTCAACACCTGTTGGACAATGCATGAGTGATAATGAGCTCATTGATTAAATGCAATTAATGAATAGATTGCCACCTCTTGTTGTGTGTCGTCTGTGTTTCTGTGTTTCCGGCATTTCACATTGGAACACCTCATTCACCTTCCTTGTCTTCTCTCCGCCCTCCCTTTTAGGTAAGTTAAAGAGCTGCACCTGAGCCAGCCACTGATTGATTGATTGATTGATTGATTGATTGATTGATTGATTGATTGATTGATTGATTGATGCAGCACAACAGTCAAATAGTGGAGTGGAGTAGGGGAACAGCAAACAGCCAATAAAGCAGCCCGCCCGCTCGCCTGCCCGCCACAATGGACCTACCTGTGTACACTAGATGGATGTGATGGAATGTACTGTCGTCCCTACATTTCAAGAAGAAGTAAGAATTGCAGTTGCAACAAAGCCTTGCTTGCCTACAAAGAGAGCAGCAATTTGGATTTGTTACTATGTTACCTAGAAGAATAACAAACTGTGCAAGGATGGAGGTTGTAGGAGCAAGGAGAAGTTGTCTGTAAAGTTGGTGGATGCCTATTTTCCATTTTGCAGTCCCTTGTCTCCCTCTTGTGGCCTCCTGGAGGCAACTAGCTGTGCAAAAAAAAAGACAGCCTGGCGGCCGGCTGTTGCAGTGTTGCCCTCTCAGGCAACACTGAGTGACTGACTGAGCCTCACCGTCTTATATAAAGTTCAGACGGAACTTTGCACGTGTCATAGTGGAGCCCTCAGGATTCCAGAGCCAGCTTTCTGACATCATAATGGGGCCTCAGAGATAAAAGCCTGGGCCCAGGCAGTGTTGGTCAGTGCTGCTCAGCAGGCAGCACTGGACTGGACTGGATTACAGCTGATACAAGGTGTGAAGGAACAAGGGGTGGCTGTGGGCATGCACTTGTTGCCGCTGCCAGTGTTTATCTGCATGGCAGCAGGGCATTTGGGCGTTGCCAGGAAGGCGTTTTTATGTAGATTCCTCCTCTTTCAGCACTGCATTGTGGTGCAAGCAAAAGAAGCAAATCCTGTCTGGCTTCCTCTCCGGCCTTTATTCACCTCCCGTGTAGCTGTGAGTGTGTGAGCCTGCAGGGCCCCATGGAATTGCCTAGAAGTAGGCTGAATCGCTGCAAGGGCTGAACAGCAGTATCGGGCAGGCTCGGGCAACGCGCGGCCCGTTCGGGTTATCGCTTCTCGGCCTTTTGGCTAAGATCAAGTGTAGTATCTGTTCTTATCAGTTTAATATCTGATACGTCCCCTATCTGGGGACCATATATTAAATGGATTTTTAGAACAGGGAGATGGAAATAGAGCTTACTCTGTCCACTCCACGCATTGACCTGGTATTGCAGTATTTCCAGGACCGGTGCACCCTTTCCTTATGTGTTGACTAAAAGCAGATTCCAAAAGTGTTTTTTGTCTTTGCTATTGTTTCTGTCTTTCTGAAGGGATCTCCCCTTTTAATCCCATTATTTCAACACCTGTTGGACAATGCATGAGTGATAATGAGCTCATTGATTAAATGCAATTAATGAATAGATTGCCACCTCTTGTTGTGTGTCGTCTGTGTTTCTGTGTTTCCGGCATTTCACATTGGAACACCTCATTCACCTTCCTTGTCTTCTCTCCGCCCTCCCTTTTAGGTAAGTTAAAGAGCTGCACCTGAGCCAGCCACTGATTGATTGATTGATTGATTGATTGATTGATTGATTGATTGATTGATTGATTGATTGATTGATGCAGCACAACAGTCAAATAGTGGAGTGGAGTAGGGGAACAGCAAACAGCCAATAAAGCAGCCCGCCCGCTCGCCTGCCCGCCACAATGGACCTACCTGTGTACACTAGATGGATGTGATGGAATGTACTGTCGTCCCTACATTTCAAGAAGAAGTAAGAATTGCAGTTGCAACAAAGCCTTGCTTGCCTACAAAGAGAGCAGCAATTTGGATTTGTTACTATGTTACCTAGAAGAATAACAAACTGTGCAAGGATGGAGGTTGTAGGAGCAAGGAGAAGTTGTCTGTAAAGTTGGTAGATGCCTATTTTCCATTTTGCAGTCCCTTGTCTCCCTCTTGTGGCCTCCTGGAGGCAACAAGCTGTACAAAAAAAAGACAGCCTGGCGGCCGGCTGTTGCAGTGTTGCCCTCTCAGGCAACACTGAGTGACTGACTGAGCCTCACCGTCTTATATAAAGTTCAGACGGAACTTTGCACGTCTCATAGTGGAGCCCTCAGGATTCCAGAGCCAGCTTTCTGACATCATAATGGGGCCTCAGAGATAAAAGCCTGGGCCCAGGCAGTATTGGTCAGTGCTGCTCAGCAGGCAGCACTGGACTGGACTGGATTACAGCTGATACAAGGTGTGAAGGAACAAGGGGTGGCTGTGGGCATGCACTTGCTGCCGCTGCCAGTGTTTATCTGCATGGCAGCAGGGCATTGGGGCGTTGCCAGGAAGGCGTTTTTATGTAGATTCCTCCTCTTTCAGCACTGCATTGTGGTGCAAGCAAAAGAAGCAAATCCTGTCTGGCTTCCTCTCCGGCCTTTATTCACCTCCCGTGTAGCTGTGAGTGTGTGAGCCTGCAGGGCCCCATGGAATTGCCTAGAAGTAGGCTGAATCGCTGCAAGGGCTGAACAGCAGTATCGGGCAGGCTCGGGCAACGCGCGGCCCGTTCGGGTTATCGCTTCTCGGCCTTTTGGCTAAGATCAAGTGTAGTATCTGTTCTTATCAGTTTAATATCTGATACGTCCCCTATCTGGGGACCATATATTAAATGGATTTTTAGAACAGGGAGATGGAAATAGAGCTTGCTCTGTCCACTCCACGCATTGACCTGGTATTGCAGTATTTCCAGGACCGGTGCACCCTTTCCTTATGTGTTGACTAAAAGCAGATTCCAAAAGTGTTTTTTGTCTTTGCTATTGTTTCTGTCTTTCTGAAGGGATCTCCCCTTTTAATCCCATTATTTCAACACCTGTTGGACAATGCATGAGTGATAATGAGCTCATTGATTAAATGCAATTAATGAATAGATTGCCACCTCTTGTTGTGTGTCGTCTGTGTTTCTGTGTTTCCGGCATTTCACATTGGAACACCTCATTCACCTTCCTTGTCTTCTCTCCGCCCTCCCTTTTAGGTAAGTAAAAGAGCTGCACCTGAGCCAGCCACTGATTGATTGATTGATTGATTGATTGATTGATTGATTGATTGATTGATGCAGCACAACAGTCAAATAGTGGAGTGGAGTAGGGGAACAGCAAACAGCCAATAAAGCAGCCCGCCCGCTCGCCTGCCCGCCACAATGGACCTACCTGTGTACACTAGATGGATGTGATGGAATGTACTGTCGTCCCTACATTTCAAGAAGAAGTAAGAATTGCAGTTGCAACAAAGCCTTGCTTGCCTACAAAGAGAGCAGCAATTTGGATTTGTTACTATGTTACCTAGAAGAATAACAAACTGTGCAAGGATGGAGGTTGTAGGAGCAAGGAGAAGTTGTCTGTAAAGTTGGTGGATGCCTATTTTCCATTTTGCAGTCCCTTGTCTCCCTCTTGTGGCCTCCTGGAGGCAACTAGCTGTGCAAAAAAAAGACAGCCTGGCGGCCGGCTGTTGCAGTGTTGCCCTCTCAGGCAACACTGAGTGACTGACTGAGCCTCACCGTCTTATATAAAGTTCAGACGGAACTTTGCACGTGTCATAGTGGAGCCCTCAGGATTCCAGAGCCAGCTTTCTGACATCATAATGGGGCCTCAGAGATAAAAGCCTGGGCCCAGGCAGTGTTGGTCAGTGCTGCTCAGCAGGCAGCACTGGACTGGACTGGATTACAGCTGATACAAGGTGTGAAGGAACAAGGGGTGGCTGTGGGCATGCACTTGCTGCCGCTGCCAGTGTTTATCTGCATGGCAGCAGGGCATTTGGGCGTTGCCAGGAAGGCGTTTTTATGTAGATTCCTCCTCTTTCAGCACTGCATTGTGGTGCAAGCAAAAGAAGCAAATCCTGTCTGGCTTCCTCTCCGGCCTTTATTCACCTCCCGTGTAGCTGTGAGTGTGTGAGCCTGCAGGGCCCCATGGAATTGCCTAGAAGTAGGCTGAATCGCTGCAAGGGCTGAACAGCAGTATCGGGCAGGCTCGGGCAACGCGCGGCCCGTTCGGGTTATCGCTTCTCGGCCTTTTGGCTAAGATCAAGTGTAGTATCTGTTCTTATCAGTTTAATATCTGATACGTCCCCTATCTGGGGACCATATATTAAATGGATTTTTAGAACAGGGAGATGGAAATAGAGCTTGCTCTGTCCACTCCACGCATTGACCTGGTATTGCAGTATTTCCAGGACCGGTGCACCCTTTCCTTATGTGTTGACTAAAAGCAGATTCCAAAAGTGTTTTTTGTCTTTGCTATTGTTTCTGTCTTTCTGAAGGGATCTCCCCTTTTAATCCCATTATTTCAACACCTGTTGGACAATGCATGAGTGATAATGAGCTCATTGATTAAATGCAATTAATGAATAGATTGCCACCTCTTGTTGTGTGTCGTCTGTGTTTCTGTGTTTCCGGCATTTCACATTGGAACACCTCATTCACCTTCCTTGTCTTCTCTCCGCCCTCCCTTTTAGGTAAGTTAAAGAGCTGCACCTGAGCCAGCCACTGATTGATTGATTGATTGATTGATTGATTGATTGATTGATTGATTGATTGATTGATGCAGCACAACAGTCAAATAGTGGAGTGGAGTAGGGGAACAGCAAACAGCCAATAAAGCAGCCCGCCCGCTCGCCTGCCCGCCACAATGGACCTACCTGTGTACACTAGATGGATGTGATGGAATGTACTGTCGTCCCTACATTTCAAGAAGAAGTAAGAATTGCAGTTGCAACAAAGCCTTGCTTGCCTACAAAGAGAGCAGCAATTTGGATTTGTTACTATGTTACCTAGAAGAATAACAAACTGTGCAAGGATGGAGGTTGTAGGAGCAAGGAGAAGTTGTCTGTAAAGTTGGTGGATGCCTATTTTCCATTTTGCAGTCCCTTGTCTCCCTCTTGTGGCCTCCTGGAGGCAACTAGCTGTGCAAAAAAAAGACAGCCTGGCGGCCGGCTGTTGCAGTGTTGCCCTCTCAGGCAACACTGAGTGACTGACTGAGCCTCACCGTCTTATATAAAGTTCAGACGGAACTTTGCACGTGTCATAGTGGAGCCCTCAGGATTCCAGAGCCAGCTTTCTGACATCATAATGGGGCCTCAGAGATAAAAGCCTGGGCCCAGGCAGTGTTGGTCAGTGCTGCTCAGCAGGCAGCACTGGACTGGACTGGATTACAGCTGATACAAGGTGTGAAGGAACAAGGGGTGGCTGTGGGCATGCACTTGCTGCCGCTGCCAGTGTTTATCTGCATGGCAGCAGGGCATTTGGGCGTTGCCAGGAAGGCGTTTTTATGTAGATTCCTCCTCTTTCAGCACTGCATTGTGGTGCAAGCAAAAGAAGCAAATCCTGTCTGGCTTCCTCTCCGGCCTTTATTCACCTCCCGTGTAGCTGTGAGTGTGTGAGCCTGCAGGGCCCCATGGAATTGCCTAGAAGTAGGCTGAATCGCTGCAAGGGCTGAACAGCAGTATCGGGCAGGCTCGGGCAACGCGCGGCCCGTTCGGGTTATCGCTTCTCGGCCTTTTGGCTAAGATCAAGTGTAGTATCTGTTCTTATCAGTTTAATATCTGATACGTCCCCTATCTGGGGACCATATATTAAATGGATTTTTAGAACAGGGAGATGGAAATAGAGCTTGCTCTGTCCACTCCACGCATTGACCTGGTATTGCAGTATTTCCAGGACCGGTGCACCCTTTCCTTATGTGTTGACTAAAAGCAGATTCCAAAAGTGTTTTTTGTCTTTGCTATTGTTTCTGTCTTTCTGAAGGGATCTCCCCTTTTAATCCCATTATTTCAACACCTGTTGGACAATGCATGAGTGATAATGAGCTCATTGATTAAATGCAATTAATGAATAGATTGCCACCTCTTGTTGTGTGTCGTCTGTGTTTCTGTGTTTCCGGCATTTCACATTGGAACACCTCATTCACCTTCCTTGTCTTCTCTCCGCCCTCCCTTTTAGGTAAGTTAAAGAGCTGCACCTGAGCCAGCCACTGATTGATTGATTGATTGATTGATTGATTGATTGATTGATTGATTGATTGATTGATTGATTGATTGATGCAGCACAACAGTCAAATAGTGGAGTGGAGTAGGGGAACAGCAAACAGCCAATAAAGCAGCCCGCCCGCTCGCCTGCCCGCCACAATGGACCTACCTGTGTACACTAGATGGATGTGATGGAATGTACTGTCGTCCCTACATTTCAAGAAGAAGTAAGAATTGCAGTTGCAACAAAGCCTTGCTTGCCTACAAAGAGAGCAGCAATTTGGATTTGTTACTATGTTACCTAGAAGAATAACAAACTGTGCAAGGATGGAGGTTGTAGGAGCAAGGAGAAGTTGTCTGTAAAGTTGGTGGATGCCTATTTTCCATTTTGCAGTCCCTTGTCTCCCTCTTGTGGCCTCCTGGAGGCAACTAGCTGTGCAAAAAAAAGACAGCCTGGCGGCCGGCTGTTGCAGTGTTGCCCTCTCAGGCAACACTGAGTGACTGACTGAGCCTCACCGTCTTATATAAAGTTCAGACGGAACTTTGCACGTGTCATAGTGGAGCCCTCAGGATTCCAGAGCCAGCTTTCTGACATCATAATGGGGCCTCAGAGATAAAAGCCTGGGCCCAGGCAGTGTTGGTCAGTGCTGCTCAGCAGGCAGCACTGGACTGGACTGGATTACAGCTGATACAAGGTGTGAAGGAACAAGGGGTGGCTGTGGGCATGCACTTGCTGCCGCTGCCAGTGTTTATCTGCATGGCAGCAGGGCATTTGGGCGTTGCCAGGAAGGCGTTTTTATGTAGATTCCTCCTCTTTCAGCACTGCATTGTGGTGCAAGCAAAAGAAGCAAATCCTGTCTGGCTTCCTCTCCGGCCTTTATTCACCTCCCGTGTAGCTGTGAGTGTGTGAGCCTGCAGGGCCCCATGGAATTGCCTAGAAGTAGGCTGAATCGCTGCAAGGGCTGAACAGCAGTATCGGGCAGGCTCGGGCAACGCGCGGCCCGTTCGGGTTATCGCTTCTCGGCCTTTTGGCTAAGATCAAGTGTAGTATCTGTTCTTATCAGTTTAATATCTGATACGTCCCCTATCTGGGGACCATATATTAAATGGATTTTTAGAACAGGGAGATGGAAATAGAGCTTGCTCTGTCCACTCCACGCATTGACCTGGTATTGCAGTATTTCCAGGACCGGTGCACCCTTTCCTTATGTGTTGACTAAAAGCAGATTCCAAAAGTGTTTTTTGTCTTTGCTATTGTTTCTGTCTTTCTGAAGGGATCTCCCCTTTTAATCCCATTATTTCAACACCTGTTGGACAATGCATGAGTGATAATGAGCTCATTGATTAAATGCAATTAATGAATAGATTGCCACCTCTTGTTGTGTGTCGTCTGTGTTTCTGTGTTTCCGGCATTTCACATTGGAACACCTCATTCACCTTCCTTGTCTTCTCTCCGCCCTCCCTTTTAGGTAAGTTAAAGAGCTGCACCTGAGCCAGCCACTGATTGATTGATTGATTGATTGATTGATTGATTGATTGATTGATTGATTGATTGATGCAGCACAACAGTCAAATAGTGGAGTGGAGTAGGGGAACAGCAAACAGCCAATAAAGCAGCCCGCCCGCTCGCCTGCCCGCCACAATGGACCTACCTGTGTACACTAGATGGATGTGATGGAATGTACTGTCGTCCCTACATTTCAAGAAGAAGTAAGAATTGCAGTTGCAACAAAGCCTTGCTTGCCTACAAAGAGAGCAGCAATTTGGATTTGTTACTATGTTACCTAGAAGAATAACAAACTGTGCAAGGATGGAGGTTGTAGGAGCAAGGAGAAGTTGTCTGTAAAGTTGGTGGATGCCTATTTTCCATTTTGCAGTCCCTTGTCTCCCTCTTGTGGCCTCCTGGAGGCAACTAGCTGTGCAAAAAAAAGACAGCCTGGCGGCCGGCTGTTGCAGTGTTGCCCTCTCAGGCAACACTGAGTGACTGACTGAGCCTCACCGTCTTATATAAAGTTCAGACGGAACTTTGCACGTGTCATAGTGGAGCCCTCAGGATTCCAGAGCCAGCTTTCTGACATCATAATGGGGCCTCAGAGATAAAAGCCTGGGCCCAGGCAGTGTTGGTCAGTGCTGCTCAGCAGGCAGCACTGGACTGGACTGGATTACAGCTGATACAAGGTGTGAAGGAACAAGGGGTGGCTGTGGGCATGCACTTGCTGCCGCTGCCAGTGTTTATCTGCATGGCAGCAGGGCATTTGGGCGTTGCCAGGAAGGCGTTTTTATGTAGATTCCTCCTCTTTCAGCACTGCATTGTGGTGCAAGCAAAAGAAGCAAATCCTGTCTGGCTTCCTCTCCGGCCTTTATTCACCTCCCGTGTAGCTGTGAGTGTGTGAGCCTGCAGGGCCCCATGGAATTGCCTAGAAGTAGGCTGAATCGCTGCAAGGGCTGAACAGCAGTATCGGGCAGGCTCGGGCAACGCGCGGCCCGTTCGGGTTATCGCTTCTCGGCCTTTTGGCTAAGATCAAGTGTAGTATCTGTTCTTATCAGTTAGTTTAATATCTGATACGTCCCCTATCTGGGGACCATATATTAAATGGATTTTTAGAACAGGGAGATGGAAATAGAGCTTGCTCTGTCCACTCCACGCATTGACCTGGTATTGCAGTATTTCCAGGACCGGTGCACCCTTTCCTTATGTGTTGACTAAAAGCAGATTCCAAAAGTGTTTTTTGTCTTTGCTATTGTTTCTGTCTTTCTGAAGGGATCTCCCCTTTTAATCCCATTATTTCAACACCTGTTGGACAATGCATGAGTGATAATGAGCTCATTGATTAAATGCAATTAATGAATAGATTGCCACCTCTTGTTGTGTGTCGTCTGTGTTTCTGTGTTTCCGGCATTTCACATTGGAACACCTCATTCACCTTCCTTGTCTTCTCTCCGCCCTCCCTTTTAGGTAAGTAAAAGAGCTGCACCTGAGCCAGCCACTGATTGATTGATTGATTGATTGATTGATTGATTGATTGATTGATGCAGCACAACAGTCAAATAGTGGAGTGGAGTAGGGGAACAGCAAACAGCCAATAAAGCAGCCCGCCCGCTCGCCTGCCCGCCACAATGGACCTACCTGTGTACACTAGATGGATGTGATGGAATGTACTGTCGTCCCTACATTTCAAGAAGAAGTAAGAATTGCAGTTGCAACAAAGCCTTGCTTGCCTACAAAGAGAGCAGCAATTTGGATTTGTTACTATGTTACCTAGAAGAATAACAAACTGTGCAAGGATGGAGGTTGTAGGAGCAAGGAGAAGTTGTCTGTAAAGTTGGTGGATGCCTATTTTCCATTTTGCAGTCCCTTGTCTCCCTCTTGTGGCCTCCTGGAGGCAACTAGCTGTGCAAAAAAAAGACAGCCTGGCGGCCGGCTGTTGCAGTGTTGCCCTCTCAGGCAACACTGAGTGACTGACTGAGCCTCACCGTCTTATATAAAGTTCAGACGGAACTTTGCACGTGTCATAGTGGAGCCCTCAGGATTCCAGAGCCAGCTTTCTGACATCATAATGGGGCCTCAGAGATAAAAGCCTGGGCCCAGGCAGTGTTGGTCAGTGCTGCTCAGCAGGCAGCACTGGACTGGACTGGATTACAGCTGATACAAGGTGTGAAGGAACAAGGGGTGGCTGTGGGCATGCACTTGCTGCCGCTGCCAGTGTGGGCATTTGGGCGTTGCCAGGAAGGCGTTTTTATGTAGATTCCTCCTCTTTCAGCACTGCATTGTGGTGCAAGCAAAAGAAGCAAATCCTGTCTGGCTTCCTCTCCGGCCTTTATTCACCTCCCGTGTAGCTGTGAGTGTGTGAGCCTGCAGGGCCCCATGGAATTGCCTAGAAGTAGGCTGAATCGCTGCAAGGGCTGAACAGCAGTATCGGGCAGGCTCGGGCAACGCGCGGCCCGTTCGGGTTATCGCTTCTCGGCCTTTTGGCTAAGATCAAGTGTAGTATCTGTTCTTATCAGTTTAATATCTGATACGTCCCCTATCTGGGGACCATATATTAAATGGATTTTTAGAACAGGGAGATGGAAATAGAGCTTGCTCTGTCCACTCCACGCATTGACCTGGTATTGCAGTATTTCCAGGACCGGTGCACCCTTTCCTTATGTGTTGACTAAAAGCAGATTCCAAAAGTGTTTTTTGTCTTTGCTATTGTTTCTGTCTTTCTGAAGGGATCTCCCCTTTTAATCCCATTATTTCAACACCTGTTGGACAATGCATGAGTGATAATGAGCTCATTGATTAAATGCAATTAATGAATAGATTGCCACCTCTTGTTGTGTGTCGTCTGTGTTTCTGTGTTTCCGGCATTTCACATTGGAACACCTCATTCACCTTCCTTGTCTTCTCTCCGCCCTCCCTTTTAGGTAAGTTAAAGAGCTGCACCTGAGCCAGCCACTGATTGATTGATTGATTGATTGATTGATTGATTGATTGATTGATTGATTGATTGATTGATGCAGCACAACAGTCAAATAGTGGAGTGGAGTAGGGGAACAGCAAACAGCCAATAAAGCAGCCCGCCCGCTCGCCTGCCCGCCACAATGGACCTACCTGTGTACACTAGATGGATGTGATGGAATGTACTGTCGTCCCTACATTTCAAGAAGAAGTAAGAATTGCAGTTGCAACAAAGCCTTGCTTGCCTACAAAGAGAGCAGCAATTTGGATTTGTTACTATGTTACCTAGAAGAATAACAAACTGTGCAAGGATGGAGGTTGTAGGAGCAAGGAGAAGTTGTCTGTAAAGTTGGTGGATGCCTATTTTCCATTTTGCAGTCCCTTGTCTCCCTCTTGTGGCCTCCTGGAGGCAACTAGCTGTGCAAAAAAAAGACAGCCTGGCGGCCGGCTGTTGCAGTGTTGCCCTCTCAGGCAACACTGAGTGACTGACTGAGCCTCACCGTCTTATATAAAGTTCAGACGGAACTTTGCACGTGTCATAGTGGAGCCCTCAGGATTCCAGAGCCAGCTTTCTGACATCATAATGGGGCCTCAGAGATAAAAGCCTGGGCCCAGGCAGTGTTGGTCAGTGCTGCTCAGCAGGCAGCACTGGACTGGACTGGATTACAGCTGATACAAGGTGTGAAGGAACAAGGGGTGGCTGTGGGCATGCACTTGCTGCCGCTGCCAGTGTTTATCTGCATGGCAGCAGGGCATTTGGGCGTTGCCAGGAAGGCGTTTTTATGTAGATTCCTCCTCTTTCAGCACTGCATTGTGGTGCAAGCAAAAGAAGCAAATCCTGTCTGGCTTCCTCTCCGGCCTTTATTCACCTCCCGTGTAGCTGTGAGTGTGTGAGCCTGCAGGGCCCCATGGAATTGCCTAGAAGTAGGCTGAATCGCTGCAAGGGCTGAACAGCAGTATCGGGCAGGCTCGGGCAACGCGCGGCCCGTTCGGGTTATCGCTTCTCGGCCTTTTGGCTAAGATCAAGTGTAGTATCTGTTCTTATCAGTTTAATATCTGATACGTCCCCTATCTGGGGACCATATATTAAATGGATTTTTAGAACAGGGAGATGGAAATAGAGCTTGCTCTGTCCACTCCACGCATTGACCTGGTATTGCAGTATTTCCAGGACCGGTGCACCCTTTCCTTATGTGTTGACTAAAAGCAGATTCCAAAAGTGTTTTTTGTCTTTGCTATTGTTTCTGTCTTTCTGAAGGGATCTCCCCTTTTAATCCCATTATTTCAACACCTGTTGGACAATGCATGAGTGATAATGAGCTCATTGATTAAATGCAATTAATGAATAGATTGCCACCTCTTGTTGTGTGTCGTCTGTGTTTCTGTGTTTCCGGCATTTCACATTGGAACACCTCATTCACCTTCCTTGTCTTCTCTCCGCCCTCCCTTTTAGGTAAGTTAAAGAGCTGCACCTGAGCCAGCCACTGATTGATTGATTGATTGATTGATTGATTGATTGATTGATTGATGCAGCACAACAGTCAAATAGTGGAGTGGAGTAGGGGAACAGCAAACAGCCAATAAAGCAGCCCGCCCGCTCGCCTGCCCGCCACAATGGACCTACCTGTGTACACTAGATGGATGTGATGGAATGTACTGTCGTCCCTACATTTCAAGAAGAAGTAAGAATTGCAGTTGCAACAAAGCCTTGCTTGCCTACAAAGAGAGCAGCAATTTGGATTTGTTACTATGTTACCTAGAAGAATAACAAACTGTGCAAGGATGGAGGTTGTAGGAGCAAGGAGAAGTTGTCTGTAAAGTTGGTGGATGCCTATTTTCCATTTTGCAGTCCCTTGTCTCCCTCTTGTGGCCTCCTGGAGGCAACTAGCTGTGCAAAAAAAAGACAGCCTGGCGGCCGGCTGTTGCAGTGTTGCCCTCTCAGGCAACACTGAGTGACTGACTGAGCCTCACCGTCTTATATAAAGTTCAGACGGAACTTTGCACGTGTCATAGTGGAGCCCTCAGGATTCCAGAGCCAGCTTTCTGACATCATAATGGGGCCTCAGAGATAAAAGCCTGGGCCCAGGCAGTGTTGGTCAGTGCTGCTCAGCAGGCAGCACTGGACTGGACTGGATTACAGCTGATACAAGGTGTGAAGGAACAAGGGGTGGCTGTGGGCATGCACTTGCTGCCGCTGCCAGTGTTTATCTGCATGGCAGCAGGGCATTTGGGCGTTGCCAGGAAGGCGTTTTTATGTAGATTCCTCCTCTTTCAGCACTGCATTGTGGTGCAAGCAAAAGAAGCAAATCCTGTCTGGCTTCCTCTCCGGCCTTTATTCACCTCCCGTGTAGCTGTGAGTGTGTGAGCCTGCAGGGCCCCATGGAATTGCCTAGAAGTAGGCTGAATCGCTGCAAGGGCTGAACAGCAGTATCGGGCAGGCTCGGGCAACGCGCGGCCCGTTCGGGTTATCGCTTCTCGGCCTTTTGGCTAAGATCAAGTGTAGTATCTGTTCTTATCAGTTTAATATCTGATACGTCCCCTATCTGGGGACCATATATTAAATGGATTTTTAGAACAGGGAGATGGAAATAGAGCTTGCTCTGTCCACTCCACGCATTGACCTGGTATTGCAGTATTTCCAGGACCGGTGCACCCTTTCCTTATGTGTTGACTAAAAGCAGATTCCAAAAGTGTTTTTTGTCTTTGCTATTGTTTCTGTCTTTCTGAAGGGATCTCCCCTTTTAATCCCATTATTTCAACACCTGTTGGACAATGCATGAGTGATAATGAGCTCATTGATTAAATGCAATTAATGAATAGATTGCCACCTCTTGTTGTGTGTCGTCTGTGTTTCTGTGTTTCCGGCATTTCACATTGGAACACCTCATTCACCTTCCTTGTCTTCTCTCCGCCCTCCCTTTTAGGTAAGTTAAAGAGCTGCACCTGAGCCAGCCACTGATTGATTGATTGATTGATTGATTGATTGATTGATTGATTGATTGATGCAGCACAACAGTCAAATAGTGGAGTGGAGTAGGGGAACAGCAAACAGCCAATAAAGCAGCCCGCCCGCTCGCCTGCCCGCCACAATGGACCTACCTGTGTACACTAGATGGATGTGATGGAATGTACTGTCGTCCCTACATTTCAAGAAGAAGTAAGAATTGCAGTTGCAACAAAGCCTTGCTTGCCTACAAAGAGAGCAGCAATTTGGATTTGTTACTATGTTACCTAGAAGAATAACAAACTGTGCAAGGATGGAGGTTGTAGGAGCAAGGAGAAGTTGTCTGTAAAGTTGGTGGATGCCTATTTTCCATTTTGCAGTCCCTTGTCTCCCTCTTGTGGCCTCCTGGAGGCAACTAGCTGTGCAAAAAAAAGACAGCCTGGCGGCCGGCTGTTGCAGTGTTGCCCTCTCAGGCAACACTGAGTGACTGACTGAGCCTCACCGTCTTATATAAAGTTCAGACGGAACTTTGCACGTGTCATAGTGGAGCCCTCAGGATTCCAGAGCCAGCTTTCTGACATCATAATGGGGCCTCAGAGATAAAAGCCTGGGCCCAGGCAGTGTTGGTCAGTGCTGCTCAGCAGGCAGCACTGGACTGGACTGGATTACAGCTGATACAAGGTGTGAAGGAACAAGGGGTGGCTGTGGGCATGCACTTGCTGCCGCTGCCAGTGTTTATCTGCATGGCAGCAGGGCATTTGGGCGTTGCCAGGAAGGCGTTTTTATGTAGATTCCTCCTCTTTCAGCACTGCATTGTGGTGCAAGCAAAAGAAGCAAATCCTGTCTGGCTTCCTCTCCGGCCTTTATTCACCTCCCGTGTAGCTGTGAGTGTGTGAGCCTGCAGGGCCCCATGGAATTGCCTAGAAGTAGGCTGAATCGCTGCAAGGGCTGAACAGCAGTATCGGGCAGGCTCGGGCAACGCGCGGCCCGTTCGGGTTATCGCTTCTCGGCCTTTTGGCTAAGATCAAGTGTAGTATCTGTTCTTATCAGTTTAATATCTGATACGTCCCCTATCTGGGGACCATATATTAAATGGATTTTTAGAACAGGGAGATGGAAATAGAGCTTGCTCTGTCCACTCCACGCATTGACCTGGTATTGCAGTATTTCCAGGACCGGTGCACCCTTTCCTTATGTGTTGACTAAAAGCAGATTCCAAAAGTGTTTTTTGTCTTTGCTATTGTTTCTGTCTTTCTGAAGGGATCTCCCCTTTTAATCCCATTATTTCAACACCTGTTGGACAATGCATGAGTGATAATGAGCTCATTGATTAAATGCAATTAATGAATAGATTGCCACCTCTTGTTGTGTGTCGTCTGTGTTTCTGTGTTTCCGGCATTTCACATTGGAACACCTCATTCACCTTCCTTGTCTTCTCTCCGCCCTCCCTTTTAGGTAAGTTAAAGAGCTGCACCTGAGCCAGCCACTGATTGATTGATTGATTGATTGATTGATTGATTGATTGATTGATTGATGCAGCACAACAGTCAAATAGTGGAGTGGAGTAGGGGAACAGCAAACAGCCAATAAAGCAGCCCGCCCGCTCGCCTGCCCGCCACAATGGACCTACCTGTGTACACTAGATGGATGTGATGGAATGTACTGTCGTCCCTACATTTCAAGAAGAAGTAAGAATTGCAGTTGCAACAAAGCCTTGCTTGCCTACAAAGAGAGCAGCAATTTGGATTTGTTACTATGTTACCTAGAAGAATAACAAACTGTGCAAGGATGGAGGTTGTAGGAGCAAGGAGAAGTTGTCTGTAAAGTTGGTGGATGCCTATTTTCCATTTTGCAGTCCCTTGTCTCCCTCTTGTGGCCTCCTGGAGGCAACTAGCTGTGCAAAAAAAAGACAGCCTGGCGGCCGGCTGTTGCAGTGTTGCCCTCTCAGGCAACACTGAGTGACTGACTGAGCCTCACCGTCTTATATAAAGTTCAGACGGAACTTTGCACGTGTCATAGTGGAGCCCTCAGGATTCCAGAGCCAGCTTTCTGACATCATAATGGGGCCTCAGAGATAAAAGCCTGGGCCCAGGCAGTGTTGGTCAGTGCTGCTCAGCAGGCAGCACTGGACTGGACTGGATTACAGCTGATACAAGGTGTGAAGGAACAAGGGGTGGCTGTGGGCATGCACTTGCTGCCGCTGCCAGTGTTTATCTGCATGGCAGCAGGGCATTTGGGCGTTGCCAGGAAGGCGTTTTTATGTAGATTCCTCCTCTTTCAGCACTGCATTGTGGTGCAAGCAAAAGAAGCAAATCCTGTCTGGCTTCCTCTCCGGCCTTTATTCACCTCCCGTGTAGCTGTGAGTGTGTGAGCCTGCAGGGCCCCATGGAATTGCCTAGAAGTAGGCTGAATCGCTGCAAGGGCTGAACAGCAGTATCGGGCAGGCTCGGGCAACGCGCGGCCCGTTCGGGTTATCGCTTCTCGGCCTTTTGGCTAAGATCAAGTGTAGTATCTGTTCTTATCAGTTTAATATCTGATACGTCCCCTATCTGGGGACCATATATTAAATGGATTTTTAGAACAGGGAGATGGAAATAGAGCTTGCTCTGTCCACTCCACGCATTGACCTGGTATTGCAGTATTTCCAGGACCGGTGCACCCTTTCCTTATGTGTTGACTAAAAGCAGATTCCAAAAGTGTTTTTTGTCTTTGCTATTGTTTCTGTCTTTCTGAAGGGATCTCCCCTTTTAATCCCATTATTTCAACACCTGTTGGACAATGCATGAGTGATAATGAGCTCATTGATTAAATGCAATTAATGAATAGATTGCCACCTCTTGTTGTGTGTCGTCTGTGTTTCTGTGTTTCCGGCATTTCACATTGGAACACCTCATTCACCTTCCTTGTCTTCTCTCCGCCCTCCCTTTTAGGTAAGTTAAAGAGCTGCACCTGAGCCAGCCACTGATTGATTGATTGATTGATTGATTGATTGATTGATTGATTGATTGATTGATTGATGCAGCACAACAGTCAAATAGTGGAGTGGAGTAGGGGAACAGCAAACAGCCAATAAAGCAGCCCGCCCGCTCGCCTGCCCGCCACAATGGACCTACCTGTGTACACTAGATGGATGTGATGGAATGTACTGTCGTCCCTACATTTCAAGAAGAAGTAAGAATTGCAGTTGCAACAAAGCCTTGCTTGCCTACAAAGAGAGCAGCAATTTGGATTTGTTACTATGTTACCTAGAAGAATAACAAACTGTGCAAGGATGGAGGTTGTAGGAGCAAGGAGAAGTTGTCTGTAAAGTTGGTGGATGCCTATTTTCCATTTTGCAGTCCCTTGTCTCCCTCTTGTGGCCTCCTGGAGGCAACTAGCTGTGCAAAAAAAAGACAGCCTGGCGGCCGGCTGTTGCAGTGTTGCCCTCTCAGGCAACACTGAGTGACTGACTGAGCCTCACCGTCTTATATAAAGTTCAGACGGAACTTTGCACGTGTCATAGTGGAGCCCTCAGGATTCCAGAGCCAGCTTTCTGACATCATAATGGGGCCTCAGAGATAAAAGCCTGGGCCCAGGCAGTGTTGGTCAGTGCTGCTCAGCAGGCAGCACTGGACTGGACTGGATTACAGCTGATACAAGGTGTGAAGGAACAAGGGGTGGCTGTGGGCATGCACTTGCTGCCGCTGCCAGTGTTTATCTGCATGGCAGCAGGGCATTTGGGCGTTGCCAGGAAGGCGTTTTTATGTAGATTCCTCCTCTTTCAGCACTGCATTGTGGTGCAAGCAAAAGAAGCAAATCCTGTCTGGCTTCCTCTCCGGCCTTTATTCACCTCCCGTGTAGCTGTGAGTGTGTGAGCCTGCAGGGCCCCATGGAATTGCCTAGAAGTAGGCTGAATCGCTGCAAGGGCTGAACAGCAGTATCGGGCAGGCTCGGGCAACGCGCGGCCCGTTCGGGTTATCGCTTCTCGGCCTTTTGGCTAAGATCAAGTGTAGTATCTGTTCTTATCAGTTTAATATCTGATACGTCCCCTATCTGGGGACCATATATTAAATGGATTTTTAGAACAGGGAGATGGAAATAGAGCTTGCTCTGTCCACTCCACGCATTGACCTGGTATTGCAGTATTTCCAGGACCGGTGCACCCTTTCCTTATGTGTTGACTAAAAGCAGATTCCAAAAGTGTTTTTTGTCTTTGCTATTGTTTCTGTCTTTCTGAAGGGATCTCCCCTTTTAATCCCATTATTTCAACACCTGTTGGACAATGCATGAGTGATAATGAGCTCATTGATTAAATGCAATTAATGAATAGATTGCCACCTCTTGTTGTGTGTCGTCTGTGTTTCTGTGTTTCCGGCATTTCACATTGGAACACCTCATTCACCTTCCTTGTCTTCTCTCCGCCCTCCCTTTTAGGTAAGTTAAAGAGCTGCACCTGAGCCAGCCACTGATTGATTGATTGATTGATTGATTGATTGATTGATTGATTGATTGATTGATTGATTGATTGATTGATTGATGCAGCACAACAGTCAAATAGTGGAGTGGAGTAGGGGAACAGCAAACAGCCAATAAAGCAGCCCGCCCGCTCGCCTGCCCGCCACAATGGACCTACCTGTGTACACTAGATGGATGTGATGGAATGTACTGTCGTCCCTACATTTCAAGAAGAAGTAAGAATTGCAGTTGCAACAAAGCCTTGCTTGCCTACAAAGAGAGCAGCAATTTGGATTTGTTACTATGTTACCTAGAAGAATAACAAACTGTGCAAGGATGGAGGTTGTAGGAGCAAGGAGAAGTTGTCTGTAAAGTTGGTGGATGCCTATTTTCCATTTTGCAGTCCCTTGTCTCCCTCTTGTGGCCTCCTGGAGGCAACTAGCTGTGCAAAAAAAAGACAGCCTGGCGGCCGGCTGTTGCAGTGTTGCCCTCTCAGGCAACACTGAGTGACTGACTGAGCCTCACCGTCTTATATAAAGTTCAGACGGAACTTTGCACGTGTCATAGTGGAGCCCTCAGGATTCCAGAGCCAGCTTTCTGACATCATAATGGGGCCTCAGAGATAAAAGCCTGGGCCCAGGCAGTGTTGGTCAGTGCTGCTCAGCAGGCAGCACTGGACTGGACTGGATTACAGCTGATACAAGGTGTGAAGGAACAAGGGGTGGCTGTGGGCATGCACTTGCTGCCGCTGCCAGTGTTTATCTGCATGGCAGCAGGGCATTTGGGCGTTGCCAGGAAGGCATTTTTATGTAGATTCCTCCTCTTTCAGCACTGCATTGTGGTGCAAGCAAAAGAAGCAAATCCTGTCTGGCTTCCTCTCCGGCCTTTATTCACCTCCCGTGTAGCTGTGAGTGTGTGAGCCTGCAGGGCCCCATGGAATTGCCTAGAAGTAGGCTGAATCGCTGCAAGGGCTGAACAGCAGTATCGGGCAGGCTCGGGCAACGCGCGGCCCGTTCGGGTTATCGCTTCTCGGCCTTTTGGCTAAGATCAAGTGTAGTATCTGTTCTTATCAGTTTAATATCTGATACGTCCCCTATCTGGGGACCATATATTAAATGGATTTTTAGAACAGGGAGATGGAAATAGAGCTTGCTCTGTCCACTCCACGCATTGACCTGGTATTGCAGTATTTCCAGGACCGGTGCACCCTTTCCTTATGTGTTGACTAAAAGCAGATTCCAAAAGTGTTTTTTGTCTTTGCTATTGTTTCTGTCTTTCTGAAGGGATCTCCCCTTTTAATCCCATTATTTCAACACCTGTTGGACAATGCATGAGTGATAATGAGCTCATTGATTAAATGCAATTAATGAATAGATTGCCACCTCTTGTTGTGTGTCGTCTGTGTTTCTGTGTTTCCGGCATTTCACATTGGAACACCTCATTCACCTTCCTTGTCTTCTCTCCGCCCTCCCTTTTAGGTAAGTTAAAGAGCTGCACCTGAGCCAGCCACTGATTGATTGATTGATTGATTGATTGATTGATTGATTGATTGATTGATTGATGCAGCACAACAGTCAAATAGTGGAGTGGAGTAGGGGAACAGCAAACAGCCAATAAAGCAGCCCGCCCGCTCGCCTGCCCGCCACAATGGACCTACCTGTGTACACTAGATGGATGTGATGGAATGTACTGTCGTCCCTACATTTCAAGAAGAAGTAAGAATTGCAGTTGCAACAAAGCCTTGCTTGCCTACAAAGAGAGCAGCAATTTGGATTTGTTACTATGTTACCTAGAAGAATAACAAACTGTGCAAGGATGGAGGTTGTAGGAGCAAGGAGAAGTTGTCTGTAAAGTTGGTGGATGCCTATTTTCCATTTTGCAGTCCCTTGTCTCCCTCTTGTGGCCTCCTGGAGGCAACTAGCTGTGCAAAAAAAAGACAGCCTGGCGGCCGGCTGTTGCAGTGTTGCCCTCTCAGGCAACACTGAGTGACTGACTGAGCCTCACCGTCTTATATAAAGTTCAGACGGAACTTTGCACGTGTCATAGTGGAGCCCTCAGGATTCCAGAGCCAGCTTTCTGACATCATAATGGGGCCTCAGAGATAAAAGCCTGGGCCCAGGCAGTGTTGGTCAGTGCTGCTCAGCAGGCAGCACTGGACTGGACTGGATTACAGCTGATACAAGGTGTGAAGGAACAAGGGGTGGCTGTGGGCATGCACTTGCTGCCGCTGCCAGTGTTTATCTGCATGGCAGCAGGGCATTTGGGCGTTGCCAGGAAGGCGTTTTTATGTAGATTCCTCCTCTTTCAGCACTGCATTGTGGTGCAAGCAAAAGAAGCAAATCCTGTCTGGCTTCCTCTCCGGCCTTTATTCACCTCCCGTGTAGCTGTGAGTGTGTGAGCCTGCAGGGCCCCATGGAATTGCCTAGAAGTAGGCTGAATCGCTGCAAGGGCTGAACAGCAGTATCGGGCAGGCTCGGGCAACGCGCGGCCCGTTCGGGTTATCGCTTCTCGGCCTTTTGGCTAAGATCAAGTGTAGTATCTGTTCTTATCAGTTTAATATCTGATACGTCCCCTATCTGGGGACCATATATTAAATGGATTTTTAGAACAGGGAGATGGAAATAGAGCTTGCTCTGTCCACTCCACGCATTGAGACCGGTGCACCCTTTCCTTATGTGTTGACTAAAAGCAGATTCCAAAAGTGTTTTTTGTCTTTGCTATTGTTTCTGTCTTTCTGAAGGGATCTCCCCTTTTAATCCCATTATTTCAACACCTGTTGGACAATGCATGAGTGATAATGAGCTCATTGATTAAATGCAATTAATGAATAGATTGCCACCTCTTGTTGTGTGTCGTCTGTGTTTCTGTGTTTCCGGCATTTCACATTGGAACACCTCATTCACCTTCCTTGTCTTCTCTCCGCCCTCCCTTTTAGGTAAGTTAAAGAGCTGCACCTGAGCCAGCCACTGATTGATTGATTGATTGATTGATTGATTGATTGATTGATTGATTGATTGATTGATTGATTGATTGATTGATTGATTGATTGATGCAGCACAACAGTCAAATAGTGGAGTGGAGTAGGGGAACAGCAAACAGCCAATAAAGCAGCCCGCCCGCTCGCCTGCCCGCCACAATGGACCTACCTGTGTACACTAGATGGATGTGATGGAATGTACTGTCGTCCCTACATTTCAAGAAGAAGTAAGAATTGCAGTTGCAACAAAGCCTTGCTTGCCTACAAAGAGAGCAGCAATTTGGATTTGTTACTATGTTACCTAGAAGAATAACAAACTGTGCAAGGATGGAGGTTGTAGGAGCAAGGAGAAGTTGTCTGTAAAGTTGGTGGATGCCTATTTTCCATTTTGCAGTCCCTTGTCTCCCTCTTGTGGCCTCCTGGAGGCAACTAGCTGTGCAAAAAAAAAGACAGCCTGGCGGCCGGCTGTTGCAGTGTTGCCCTCTCAGGCAACACTGAGTGACTGACTGAGCCTCACCGTCTTATATAAAGTTCAGACGGAACTTTGCACGTGTCATAGTGGAGCCCTCAGGATTCCAGAGCCAGCTTTCTGACATCATAATGGGGCCTCAGAGATAAAAGCCTGGGCCCAGGCAGTGTTGGTCAGTGCTGCTCAGCAGGCAGCACTGGACTGGACTGGATTACAGCTGATACAAGGTGTGAAGGAACAAGGGGTGGCTGTGGGCATGCACTTGCTGCCGCTGCCAGTGTTTATCTGCATGGCAGCAGGGCATTTGGGCGTTGCCAGGAAGGCGTTTTTATGTAGATTCCTCCTCTTCCAGCACTGCATTGTGGTGCAAGCAAAAGAAGCAAATCCTGTCTGGCTTCCTCTCCGGCCTTTATTCACCTCCCGTGTAGCTGTGAGTGTGTGAGCCTGCAGGGCCCCATGGAATTGCCTAGAAGTAGGCTGAATCGCTGCAAGGGCTGAACAGCAGTATCGGGCAGGCTCGGGCAACGCGCGGCCCGTTCGGGTTATCGCTTCTCGGCCTTTTGGCTAAGATCAAGTGTAGTATCTGTTCTTATCAGTTTAATATCTGATACGTCCCCTATCTGGGGACCATATATTAAATGGATTTTTAGAACAGGGAGATGGAAATAGAGCTTGCTCTGTCCACTCCACGCATTGACCTGGTATTGCAGTATTTCCAGGACCGGTGCACCCTTTCCTTATGTGTTGACTAAAAGCAGATTCCAAAAGTGTTTTTTGTCTTTGCTATTGTTTCTGTCTTTCTGAAGGGATCTCCCCTTTTAATCCCATTATTTCAACACCTGTTGGACAATGCATGAGTGATAATGAGCTCATTGATTAAATGCAATTAATGAATAGATTGCCACCTCTTGTTGTGTGTCGTCTGTGTTTCTGTGTTTCCGGCATTTCACATTGGAACACCTCATTCACCTTCCTTGTCTTCTCTCCGCCCTCCCTTTTAGGTAAGTTAAAGAGCTGCACCTGAGCCAGCCACTGATTGATTGATTGATTGATTGATTGATTGATTGATTGATTGATTGATTGATTGATTGATGCAGCACAACAGTCAAATAGTGGAGTGGAGTAGGGGAACAGCAAACAGCCAATAAAGCAGCCCGCCCGCTCGCCTGCCCGCCACAATGGACCTACCTGTGTACACTAGATGGATGTGATGGAATGTACTGTCGTCCCTACATTTCAAGAAGAAGTAAGAATTGCAGTTGCAACAAAGCCTTGCTTGCCTACAAAGAGAGCAGCAATTTGGATTTGTTACTATGTTACCTAGAAGAATAACAAACTGTGCAAGGATGGAGGTTGTAGGAGCAAGGAGAAGTTGTCTGTAAAGTTGGTGGATGCCTATTTTCCATTTTGCAGTCCCTTGTCTCCCTCTTGTGGCCTCCTGGAGGCAACTAGCTGTGCAAAAAAAAGACAGCCTGGCGGCCGGCTGTTGCAGTGTTGCCCTCTCAGGCAACACTGAGTGACTGACTGAGCCTCACCGTCTTATATAAAGTTCAGACGGAACTTTGCACGTGTCATAGTGGAGCCCTCAGGATTCCAGAGCCAGCTTTCTGACATCATAATGGGGCCTCAGAGATAAAAGCCTGGGCCCAGGCAGTGTTGGTCAGTGCTGCTCAGCAGGCAGCACTGGACTGGACTGGATTACAGCTGATACAAGGTGTGAAGGAACAAGGGGTGGCTGTGGGCATGCACTTGCTGCCGCTGCCAGTGTTTATCTGCATGGCAGCAGGGCATTTGGGCGTTGCCAGGAAGGCGTTTTTATGTAGATTCCTCCTCTTTCAGCACTGCATTGTGGTGCAAGCAAAAGAAGCAAATCCTGTCTGGCTTCCTCTCCGGCCTTTATTCACCTCCCGTGTAGCTGTGAGTGTGTGAGCCTGCAGGGCCCCATGGAATTGCCTAGAAGTAGGCTGAATCGCTGCAAGGGCTGAACAGCAGTATCGGGCAGGCTCGGGCAACGCGCGGCCCGTTCGGGTTATCGCTTCTCGGCCTTTTGGCTAAGATCAAGTGTAGTATCTGTTCTTATCAGTTTAATATCTGATACGTCCCCTATCTGGGGACCATATATTAAATGGATTTTTAGAACAGGGAGATGGAAATAGAGCTTGCTCTGTCCACTCCACGCATTGACCTGGTATTGCAGTATTTCCAGGACCGGTGCACCCTTTCCTTATGTGTTGACTAAAAGCAGATTCCAAAAGTGTTTTTTGTCTTTGCTATTGTTTCTGTCTTTCTGAAGGGATCTCCCCTTTTAATCCCATTATTTCAACACCTGTTGGACAATGCATGAGTGATAATGAGCTCATTGATTAAATGCAATTAATGAATAGATTGCCACCTCTTGTTGTGTGTCGTCTGTGTTTCTGTGTTTCCGGCATTTCACATTGGAACACCTCATTCACCTTCCTTGTCTTCTCTCCGCCCTCCCTTTTAGGTAAGTTAAAGAGCTGCACCTGAGCCAGCCACTGATTGATTGATTGATTGATTGATTGATTGATTGATTGATTGATTGATGCAGCACAACAGTCAAATAGTGGAGTGGAGTAGGGGAACAGCAAACAGCCAATAAAGCAGCCCGCCCGCTCGCCTGCCCGCCACAATGGACCTACCTGTGTACACTAGATGGATGTGATGGAATGTACTGTCGTCCCTACATTTCAAGAAGAAGTAAGAATTGCAGTTGCAACAAAGCCTTGCTTGCCTACAAAGAGAGCAGCAATTTGGATTTGTTACTATGTTACCTAGAAGAATAACAAACTGTGCAAGGATGGAGGTTGTAGGAGCAAGGAGAAGTTGTCTGTAAAGTTGGTGGATGCCTATTTTCCATTTTGCAGTCCCTTGTCTCCCTCTTGTGGCCTCCTGGAGGCAACTAGCTGTGCAAAAAAAAGACAGCCTGGCGGCCGGCTGTTGCAGTGTTGCCCTCTCAGGCAACACTGAGTGACTGACTGAGCCTCACCGTCTTATATAAAGTTCAGACGGAACTTTGCACGTGTCATAGTGGAGCCCTCAGGATTCCAGAGCCAGCTTTCTGACATCATAATGGGGCCTCAGAGATAAAAGCCTGGGCCCAGGCAGTGTTGGTCAGTGCTGCTCAGCAGGCAGCACTGGACTGGACTGGATTACAGCTGATACAAGGTGTGAAGGAACAAGGGGTGGCTGTGGGCATGCACTTGCTGCCGCTGCCAGTGTTTATCTGCATGGCAGCAGGGCATTTGGGCGTTGCCAGGAAGGCGTTTTTATGTAGATTCCTCCTCTTTCAGCACTGCATTGTGGTGCAAGCAAAAGAAGCAAATCCTGTCTGGCTTCCTCTCCGGCCTTTATTCACCTCCCGTGTAGCTGTGAGTGTGTGAGCCTGCAGGGCCCCATGGAATTGCCTAGAAGTAGGCTGAATCGCTGCAAGGGCTGAACAGCAGTATCGGGCAGGCTCGGGCAACGCGCGGCCCGTTCGGGTTATCGCTTCTCGGCCTTTTGGCTAAGATCAAGTGTAGTATCTGTTCTTATCAGTTTAATATCTGATACGTCCCCTATCTGGGGACCATATATTAAATGGATTTTTAGAACAGGGAGATGGAAATAGAGCTTGCTCTGTCCACTCCACGCATTGACCTGGTATTGCAGTATTTCCAGGACCGGTGCACCCTTTCCTTATGTGTTGACTAAAAGCAGATTCCAAAAGTGTTTTTTGTCTTTGCTATTGTTTCTGTCTTTCTGAAGGGATCTCCCCTTTTAATCCCATTATTTCAACACCTGTTGGACAATGCATGAGTGATAATGAGCTCATTGATTAAATGCAATTAATGAATAGATTGCCACCTCTTGTTGTGTGTCGTCTGTGTTTCTGTGTTTCCGGCATTTCACATTGGAACACCTCATTCACCTTCCTTGTCTTCTCTCCGCCCTCCCTTTTAGGTAAGTTAAAGAGCTGCACCTGAGCCAGCCACTGATTGATTGATTGATTGATTGATTGATTGATTGATTGATTGATGCAGCACAACAGTCAAATAGTGGAGTGGAGTAGGGGAACAGCAAACAGCCAATAAAGCAGCCCGCCCGCTCGCCTGCCCGCCACAATGGACCTACCTGTGTACACTAGATGGATGTGATGGAATGTACTGTCGTCCCTACATTTCAAGAAGAAGTAAGAATTGCAGTTGCAACAAAGCCTTGCTTGCCTACAAAGAGAGCAGCAATTTGGATTTGTTACTATGTTACCTAGAAGAATAACAAACTGTGCAAGGATGGAGGTTGTAGGAGCAAGGAGAAGTTGTCTGTAAAGTTGGTGGATGCCTATTTTCCATTTTGCAGTCCCTTGTCTCCCTCTTGTGGCCTCCTGGAGGCAACTAGCTGTGCAAAAAAAAGACAGCCTGGCGGCCGGCTGTTGCAGTGTTGCCCTCTCAGGCAACACTGAGTGACTGACTGAGCCTCACCGTCTTATATAAAGTTCAGACGGAACTTTGCACGTGTCATAGTGGAGCCCTCAGGATTCCAGAGCCAGCTTTCTGACATCATAATGGGGCCTCAGAGATAAAAGCCTGGGCCCAGGCAGTGTTGGTCAGTGCTGCTCAGCAGGCAGCACTGGACTGGACTGGATTACAGCTGATACAAGGTGTGAAGGAACAAGGGGTGGCTGTGGGCATGCACTTGCTGCCGCTGCCAGTGTTTATCTGCATGGCAGCAGGGCATTTGGGCGTTGCCAGGAAGGCGTTTTTATGTAGATTCCTCCTCTTTCAGCACTGCATTGTGGTGCAAGCAAAAGAAGCAAATCCTGTCTGGCTTCCTCTCCGGCCTTTATTCACCTCCCGTGTAGCTGTGAGTGTGTGAGCCTGCAGGGCCCCATGGAATTGCCTAGAAGTAGGCTGAATCGCTGCAAGGGCTGAACAGCAGTATCGGGCAGGCTCGGGCAACGCGCGGCCCGTTCGGGTTATCGCTTCTCGGCCTTTTGGCTAAGATCAAGTGTAGTATCTGTTCTTATCAGTTTAATATCTGATACGTCCCCTATCTGGGGACCATATATTAAATGGATTTTTAGAACAGGGAGATGGAAATAGAGCTTGCTCTGTCCACTCCACGCATTGACCTGGTATTGCAGTATTTCCAGGACCGGTGCACCCTTTCCTTATGTGTTGACTAAAAGCAGATTCCAAAAGTGTTTTTTGTCTTTGCTATTGTTTCTGTCTTTCTGAAGGGATCTCCCCTTTTAATCCCATTATTTCAACACCTGTTGGACAATGCATGAGTGATAATGAGCTCATTGATTAAATGCAATTAATGAATAGATTGCCACCTCTTGTTGTGTGTCGTCTGTGTTTCTGTGTTTCCGGCATTTCACATTGGAACACCTCATTCACCTTCCTTGTCTTCTCTCCGCCCTCCCTTTTAGGTAAGTTAAAGAGCTGCACCTGAGCCAGCCACTGATTGATTGATTGATTGATTGATTGATTGATTGATTGATTGATTGATTGATTGATGCAGCACAACAGTCAAATAGTGGAGTGGAGTAGGGGAACAGCAAACAGCCAATAAAGCAGCCCGCCCGCTCGCCTGCCCGCCACAATGGACCTACCTGTGTACACTAGATGGATGTGATGGAATGTACTGTCGTCCCTACATTTCAAGAAGAAGTAAGAATTGCAGTTGCAACAAAGCCTTGCTTGCCTACAAAGAGAGCAGCAATTTGGATTTGTTACTATGTTACCTAGAAGAATAACAAACTGTGCAAGGATGGAGGTTGTAGGAGCAAGGAGAAGTTGTCTGTAAAGTTGGTGGATGCCTATTTTCCATTTTGCAGTCCCTTGTCTCCCTCTTGTGGCCTCCTGGAGGCAACTAGCTGTGCAAAAAAAAGACAGCCTGGCGGCCGGCTGTTGCAGTGTTGCCCTCTCAGGCAACACTGAGTGACTGACTGAGCCTCACCGTCTTATATAAAGTTCAGACGGAACTTTGCACGTGTCATAGTGGAGCCCTCAGGATTCCAGAGCCAGCTTTCTGACATCATAATGGGGCCTCAGAGATAAAAGCCTGGGCCCAGGCAGTGTTGGTCAGTGCTGCTCAGCAGGCAGCACTGGACTGGACTGGATTACAGCTGATACAAGGTGTGAAGGAACAAGGGGTGGCTGTGGGCATGCACTTGCTGCCGCTGCCAGTGTTTATCTGCATGGCAGCAGGGCATTTGGGCGTTGCCAGGAAGGCGTTTTTATGTAGATTCCTCCTCTTTCAGCACTGCATTGTGGTGCAAGCAAAAGAAGCAAATCCTGTCTGGCTTCCTCTCCGGCCTTTATTCACCTCCCGTGTAGCTGTGAGTGTGTGAGCCTGCAGGGCCCCATGGAATTGCCTAGAAGTAGGCTGAATCGCTGCAAGGGCTGAACAGCAGTATCGGGCAGGCTCGGGCAACGCGCGGCCCGTTCGGGTTATCGCTTCTCGGCCTTTTGGCTAAGATCAAGTGTAGTATCTGTTCTTATCAGTTTAATATCTGATACGTCCCCTATCTGGGGACCATATATTAAATGGATTTTTAGAACAGGGAGATGGAAATAGAGCTTGCTCTGTCCACTCCACGCATTGACCTGGTATTGCAGTATTTCCAGGACCGGTGCACCCTTTCCTTATGTGTTGACTAAAAGCAGATTCCAAAAGTGTTTTTTGTCTTTGCTATTGTTTCTGTCTTTCTGAAGGGATCTCCCCTTTTAATCCCATTATTTCAACACCTGTTGTATTTCAACACCTGTTGGACAATGCATGAGTGATAATGAGCTCATTGATTAAATGCAATTAATGAATAGATTGCCACCTCTTGTTGTGTGTCGTCTGTGTTTCTGTGTTTCCGGCATTTCACATTGGAACACCTCATTCACCTTCCTTGTCTTCTCTCCGCCCTCCCTTTTAGGTAAGTTAAAGAGCTGCACCTGAGCCAGCCACTGATTGATTGATTGATTGATTGATTGATTGATTGATTGATTGATTGATTGATGCAGCACAACAGTCAAATAGTGGAGTGGAGTAGGGGAACAGCAAACAGCCAATAAAGCAGCCCGCCCGCTCGCCTGCCCGCCACAATGGACCTACCTGTGTACACTAGATGGATGTGATGGAATGTACTGTCGTCCCTACATTTCAAGAAGAAGTAAGAATTGCAGTTGCAACAAAGCCTTGCTTGCCTACAAAGAGAGCAGCAATTTGGATTTGTTACTATGTTACCTAGAAGAATAACAAACTGTGCAAGGATGGAGGTTGTAGGAGCAAGGAGAAGTTGTCTGTAAAGTTGGTGGATGCCTATTTTCCATTTTGCAGTCCCTTGTCTCCCTCTTGTGGCCTCCTGGAGGCAACTAGCTGTGCAAAAAAAAGACAGCCTGGCGGCCGGCTGTTGCAGTGTTGCCCTCTCAGGCAACACTGAGTGACTGACTGAGCCTCACCGTCTTATATAAAGTTCAGACGGAACTTTGCACGTGTCATAGTGGAGCCCTCAGGATTCCAGAGCCAGCTTTCTGACATCATAATGGGGCCTCAGAGATAAAAGCCTGGGCCCAGGCAGTGTTGGTCAGTGCTGCTCAGCAGGCAGCACTGGACTGGACTGGATTACAGCTGATACAAGGTGTGAAGGAACAAGGGGTGGCTGTGGGCATGCACTTGCTGCCGCTGCCAGTGTTTATCTGCATGGCAGCAGGGCATTTGGGCGTTGCCAGGAAGGCGTTTTTATGTAGATTCCTCCTCTTTCAGCACTGCATTGTGGTGCAAGCAAAAGAAGCAAATCCTGTCTGGCTTCCTCTCCGGCCTTTATTCACCTCCCGTGTAGCTGTGAGTGTGTGAGCCTGCAGGGCCCCATGGAATTGCCTAGAAGTAGGCTGAATCGCTGCAAGGGCTGAACAGCAGTATCGGGCAGGCTCGGGCAACGCGCGGCCCGTTCGGGTTATCGCTTCTCGGCCTTTTGGCTAAGATCAAGTGTAGTATCTGTTCTTATCAGTTTAATATCTGATACGTCCCCTATCTGGGGACCATATATTAAATGGATTTTTAGAACAGGGAGATGGAAATAGAGCTTGCTCTGTCCACTCCACGCATTGACCTGGTATTGCAGTATTTCCAGGACCGGTGCACCCTTTCCTTATGTGTTGACTAAAAGCAGATTCCAAAAGTGTTTTTTGTCTTTGCTATTGTTTCTGTCTTTCTGAAGGGATCTCCCCTTTTAATCCCATTATTTCAACACCTGTTGGACAATGCATGAGTGATAATGAGCTCATTGATTAAATGCAATTAATGAATAGATTGCCACCTCTTGTTGTGTGTCGTCTGTGTTTCTGTGTTTCCGGCATTTCACATTGGAACACCTCATTCACCTTCCTTGTCTTCTCTCCGCCCTCCCTTTTAGGTAAGTTAAAGAGCTGCACCTGAGCCAGCCACTGATTGATTGATTGATTGATTGATTGATTGATTGATTGATTGATTGATTGATGCAGCACAACAGTCAAATAGTGGAGTGGAGTAGGGGAACAGCAAACAGCCAATAAAGCAGCCCGCCCGCTCGCCTGCCCGCCACAATGGACCTACCTGTGTACACTAGATGGATGTGATGGAATGTACTGTCGTCCCTACATTTCAAGAAGAAGTAAGAATTGCAGTTGCAACAAAGCCTTGCTTGCCTACAAAGAGAGCAGCAATTTGGATTTGTTACTATGTTACCTAGAAGAATAACAAACTGTGCAAGGATGGAGGTTGTAGGAGCAAGGAGAAGTTGTCTGTAAAGTTGGTGGATGCCTATTTTCCATTTTGCAGTCCCTTGTCTCCCTCTTGTGGCCTCCTGGAGGCAACTAGCTGTGCAAAAAAAAGACAGCCTGGCGGCCGGCTGTTGCAGTGTTGCCCTCTCAGGCAACACTGAGTGACTGACTGAGCCTCACCGTCTTATATAAAGTTCAGACGGAACTTTGCACGTGTCATAGTGGAGCCCTCAGGATTCCAGAGCCAGCTTTCTGACATCATAATGGGGCCTCAGAGATAAAAGCCTGGGCCCAGGCAGTGTTGGTCAGTGCTGCTCAGCAGGCAGCACTGGACTGGACTGGATTACAGCTGATACAAGGTGTGAAGGAACAAGGGGTGGCTGTGGGCATGCACTTGCTGCCGCTGCCAGTGTTTATCTGCATGGCAGCAGGGCATTTGGGCGTTGCCAGGAAGGCGTTTTTATGTAGATTCCTCCTCTTTCAGCACTGCATTGTGGTGCAAGCAAAAGAAGCAAATCCTGTCTGGCTTCCTCTCCGGCCTTTATTCACCTCCCGTGTAGCTGTGAGTGTGTGAGCCTGCAGGGCCCCATGGAATTGCCTAGAAGTAGGCTGAATCGCTGCAAGGGCTGAACAGCAGTATCGGGCAGGCTCGGGCAACGCGCGGCCCGTTCGGGTTATCGCTTCTCGGCCTTTTGGCTAAGATCAAGTGTAGTATCTGTTCTTATCAGTTTAATATCTGATACGTCCCCTATCTGGGGACCATATATTAAATGGATTTTTAGAACAGGGAGATGGAAATAGAGCTTGCTCTGTCCACTCCACGCATTGACCTGGTATTGCAGTATTTCCAGGACCGGTGCACCCTTTCCTTATGTGTTGACTAAAAGCAGATTCCAAAAGTGTTTTTTGTCTTTGCTATTGTTTCTGTCTTTCTGAAGGGATCTCCCCTTTTAATCCCATTATTTCAACACCTGTTGGACAATGCATGAGTGATAATGAGCTCATTGATTAAATGCAATTAATGAATAGATTGCCACCTCTTGTTGTGTGTCGTCTGTGTTTCTGTGTTTCCGGCATTTCACATTGGAACACCTCATTCACCTTCCTTGTCTTCTCTCCGCCCTCCCTTTTAGGTAAGTTAAAGAGCTGCACCTGAGCCAGCCACTGATTGATTGATTGATTGATTGATTGATTGATTGATTGATTGATTGATTGATTGATGCAGCACAACAGTCAAATAGTGGAGTGGAGTAGGGGAACAGCAAACAGCCAATGAAGCAGCCCGCCCGCTCGCCTGCCCGCCACAATGGACCTACCTGTGTACACTAGATGGATGTGATGGAATGTACTGTCGTCCCTACATTTCAAGAAGACGTAAGAATTGCAGTTGCAACAAAGCCTTGCTTGCCTACAAAGAGAGCAGCAATTTGGATTTGTTACTATGTTACCTAGAAGAATAACAAACTGTGCAAGGATGGAGGTTGTAGGAGCAAGGAGAAGTTGTCTGTAAAGTTGGTGGATGCCTATTTTCCATTTTGCAGTCCCTTGTCTCCCTCTTGTGGCCTCCTGGAGGCAACTAGCTGTGCAAAAAAAAAGACAGCCTGGCGGCCGGCTGTTGCAGTGTTGCCCTCTCAGGCAACACTGAGTGACTGACTGAGCCTCACCGTCTTATATAAAGTTCAGACGGAACTTTGCACGTGTCATAGTGGAGCCCTCAGGATTCCAGAGCCAGCTTTCTGACATCATAATGGGGCCTCAGAGATAAAAGCCTGGGCCCAGGCAGTGTTGGTCAGTGCTGCTCAGCAGGCAGCACTGGACTGGACTGGATTACAGCTGATACAAGGTGTGAAGGAACAAGGGGTGGCTGTGGGCATGCACTTGCTGCCGCTGCCAGTGTTTATCTGCATGGCAGCAGGGCATTTGGGCGTTGCCAGGAAGGCGTTTTTATGTAGATTCCTCCTCTTCCAGCACTGCATTGTGGTGCAAGCAAAAGAAGCAAATCCTGTCTGGCTTCCTCTCCGGCCTTTATTCACCTCCCGTGTAGCTGTGAGTGTGTGAGCCTGCAGGGCCCCATGGAATTGCCTAGAAGTAGGCTGAATCGCTGCAAGGGCTGAACAGCAGTATCGGGCAGGCTCGGGCAACGCGCGGCCCGTTCGGGTTATCGCTTCTCGGCCTTTTGGCTAAGATCAAGTGTAGTATCTGTTCTTATCAGTTTAATATCTGATACGTCCCCTATCTGGGGACCATATATTAAATGGATTTTTAGAACAGGGAGATGGAAATAGAGCTTGCTCTGTCCACTCCACGCATTGACCTGGTATTGCAGTATTTCCAGGACCGGTGCACCCTTTCCTTATGTGTTGACTAAAAGCAGATTCCAAAAGTGTTTTTTGTCTTTGCTATTGTTTCTGTCTTTCTGAAGGGATCTCCCCTTTTAATCCCATTATTTCAACACCTGTTGGACAATGCATGAGTGATAATGAGCTCATTGATTAAATGCAATTAATGAATAGATTGCCACCTCTTGTTGTGTGTCGTCTGTGTTTCTGTGTTTCCGGCATTTCACATTGGAACACCTCATTCACCTTCCTTGTCTTCTCTCCGCCCTCCCTTTTAGGTAAGTTAAAGAGCTGCACCTGAGCCAGCCACTGATTGATTGATTGATTGATTGATTGATTGATTGATTGATTGATGCAGCACAACAGTCAAATAGTGGAGTGGAGTAGGGGAACAGCAAACAGCCAATAAAGCAGCCCGCCCGCTCGCCTGCCCGCCACAATGGACCTACCTGTGTACACTAGATGGATGTGATGGAATGTACTGTCGTCCCTACATTTCAAGAAGAAGTAAGAATTGCAGTTGCAACAAAGCCTTGCTTGCCTACAAAGAGAGCAGCAATTTGGATTTGTTACTATGTTACCTAGAAGAATAACAAACTGTGCAAGGATGGAGGTTGTAGGAGCAAGGAGAAGTTGTCTGTAAAGTTGGTGGATGCCTATTTTCCATTTTGCAGTCCCTTGTCTCCCTCTTGTGGCCTCCTGGAGGCAACTAGCTGTGCAAAAAAAAGACAGCCTGGCGGCCGGCTGTTGCAGTGTTGCCCTCTCAGGCAACACTGAGTGACTGACTGAGCCTCACCGTCTTATATAAAGTTCAGACGGAACTTTGCACGTGTCATAGTGGAGCCCTCAGGATTCCAGAGCCAGCTTTCTGACATCATAATGGGGCCTCAGAGATAAAAGCCTGGGCCCAGGCAGTGTTGGTCAGTGCTGCTCAGCAGGCAGCACTGGACTGGACTGGATTACAGCTGATACAAGGTGTGAAGGAACAAGGGGTGGCTGTGGGCATGCACTTGCTGCCGCTGCCAGTGTTTATCTGCATGGCAGCAGGGCATTTGGGCGTTGCCAGGAAGGCGTTTTTATGTAGATTCCTCCTCTTTCAGCACTGCATTGTGGTGCAAGCAAAAGAAGCAAATCCTGTCTGGCTTCCTCTCCGGCCTTTATTCACCTCCCGTGTAGCTGTGAGTGTGTGAGCCTGCAGGGCCCCATGGAATTGCCTAGAAGTAGGCTGAATCGCTGCAAGGGCTGAACAGCAGTATCGGGCAGGCTCGGGCAACGCGCGGCCCGTTCGGGTTATCGCTTCTCGGCCTTTTGGCTAAGATCAAGTGTAGTATCTGTTCTTATCAGTTTAATATCTGATACGTCCCCTATCTGGGGACCATATATTAAATGGATTTATATTAAATGGATTTTTAGAACAGGGAGATGGAAATAGAGCTTGCTCTGTCCACTCCACGCATTGACCTGGTATTGCAGTATTTCCAGGACCGGTGCACCCTTTCCTTATGTGTTGACTAAAAGCAGATTCCAAAAGTGTTTTTTGTCTTTGCTATTGTTTCTGTCTTTCTGAAGGGATCTCCCCTTTTAATCCCATTATTTCAACACCTGTTGGACAATGCATGAGTGATAATGAGCTCATTGATTAAATGCAATTAATGAATAGATTGCCACCTCTTGTTGTGTGTCGTCTGTGTTTCTGTGTTTCCGGCATTTCACATTGGAACACCTCATTCACCTTCCTTGTCTTCTCTCCGCCCTCCCTTTTAGGTAAGTTAAAGAGCTGCACCTGAGCCAGCCACTTGATTGATTGATTGATTGATTGATTGATTGATTGATTGATTGATTGATTGATGCAGCACAACAGTCAAATAGTGGAGTGGAGTAGGGGAACAGCAAACAGCCAATAAAGCAGCCCGCCCGCTCGCCTGCCCGCCACAATGGACCTACCTGTGTACACTAGATGGATGTGATGGAATGTACTGTCGTCCCTACATTTCAAGAAGAAGTAAGAATTGCAGTTGCAACAAAGCCTTGCTTGCCTACAAAGAGAGCAGCAATTTGGATTTGTTACTATGTTACCTAGAAGAATAACAAACTGTGCAAGGATGGAGGTTGTAGGAGCAAGGAGAAGTTGTCTGTAAAGTTGGTGGATGCCTATTTTCCATTTTGCAGTCCCTTGTCTCCCTCTTGTGGCCTCCTGGAGGCAACTAGCTGTGCAAAAAAAAGACAGCCTGGCGGCCGGCTGTTGCAGTGTTGCCCTCTCAGGCAACACTGAGTGACTGACTGAGCCTCACCGTCTTATATAAAGTTCAGACGGAACTTTGCACGTGTCATAGTGGAGCCCTCAGGATTCCAGAGCCAGCTTTCTGACATCATAATGGGGCCTCAGAGATAAAAGCCTGGGCCCAGGCAGTGTTGGTCAGTGCTGCTCAGCAGGCAGCACTGGACTGGACTGGATTACAGCTGATACAAGGTGTGAAGGAACAAGGGGTGGCTGTGGGCATGCACTTGCTGCCGCTGCCAGTGTTTATCTGCATGGCAGCAGGGCATTTGGGCGTTGCCAGGAAGGCGTTTTTATGTAGATTCCTCCTCTTTCAGCACTGCATTGTGGTGCAAGCAAAAGAAGCAAATCCTGTCTGGCTTCCTCTCCGGCCTTTATTCACCTCCCGTGTAGCTGTGAGTGTGTGAGCCTGCAGGGCCCCATGGAATTGCCTAGAAGTAGGCTGAATCGCTGCAAGGGCTGAACAGCAGTATCGGGCAGGCTCGGGCAACGCGCGGCCCGTTCGGGTTATCGCTTCTCGGCCTTTTGGCTAAGATCAAGTGTAGTATCTGTTCTTATCAGTTTAATATCTGATACGTCCCCTATCTGGGGACCATATATTAAATGGATTTTTAGAACAGGGAGATGGAAATAGAGCTTGCTCTGTCCACTCCACGCATTGACCTGGTATTGCAGTATTTCCAGGACCGGTGCACCCTTTCCTTATGTGTTGACTAAAAGCAGATTCCAAAAGTGTTTTTTGTCTTTGCTATTGTTTCTGTCTTTCTGAAGGGATCTCCCCTTTTAATCCCATTATTTCAACACCTGTTGGACAATGCATGAGTGATAATGAGCTCATTGATTAAATGCAATTAATGAATAGATTGCCACCTCTTGTTGTGTGTCGTCTGTGTTTCTGTGTTTCCGGCATTTCACATTGGAACACCTCATTCACCTTCCTTGTCTTCTCTCCGCCCTCCCTTTTAGGTAAGTTAAAGAGCTGCACCTGAGCCAGCCACTGATTGATTGATTGATTGATTGATTGATTGATTGATTGATTGATTGATTGATGCAGCACAACAGTCAAATAGTGGAGTGGAGTAGGGGAACAGCAAACAGCCAATAAAGCAGCCCGCCCGCTCGCCTGCCCGCCACAATGGACCTACCTGTGTACACTAGATGGATGTGATGGAATGTACTGTCGTCCCTACATTTCAAGAAGAAGTAAGAATTGCAGTTGCAACAAAGCCTTGCTTGCCTACAAAGAGAGCAGCAATTTGGATTTGTTACTATGTTACCTAGAAGAATAACAAACTGTGCAAGGATGGAGGTTGTAGGAGCAAGGAGAAGTTGTCTGTAAAGTTGGTGGATGCCTATTTTCCATTTTGCAGTCCCTTGTCTCCCTCTTGTGGCCTCCTGGAGGCAACTAGCTGTGCAAAAAAAAGACAGCCTGGCGGCCGGCTGTTGCAGTGTTGCCCTCTCAGGCAACACTGAGTGACTGACTGAGCCTCACCGTCTTATATAAAGTTCAGACGGAACTTTGCACGTGTCATAGTGGAGCCCTCAGGATTCCAGAGCCAGCTTTCTGACATCATAATGGGGCCTCAGAGATAAAAGCCTGGGCCCAGGCAGTGTTGGTCAGTGCTGCTCAGCAGGCAGCACTGGACTGGACTGGATTACAGCTGATACAAGGTGTGAAGGAACAAGGGGTGGCTGTGGGCATGCACTTGCTGCCGCTGCCAGTGTTTATCTGCATGGCAGCAGGGCATTTGGGCGTTGCCAGGAAGGCGTTTTTATGTAGATTCCTCCTCTTTCAGCACTGCATTGTGGTGCAAGCAAAAGAAGCAAATCCTGTCTGGCTTCCTCTCCGGCCTTTATTCACCTCCCGTGTAGCTGTGAGTGTGTGAGCCTGCAGGGCCCCATGGAATTGCCTAGAAGTAGGCTGAATCGCTGCAAGGGCTGAACAGCAGTATCGGGCAGGCTCGGGCAACGCGCGGCCCGTTCGGGTTATCGCTTCTCGGCCTTTTGGCTAAGATCAAGTGTAGTATCTGTTCTTATCAGTTTAATATCTGATACGTCCCCTATCTGGGGACCATATATTAAATGGATTTTTAGAACAGGGAGATGGAAATAGAGCTTGCTCTGTCCACTCCACGCATTGACCTGGTATTGCAGTATTTCCAGGACCGGTGCACCCTTTCCTTATGTGTTGACTAAAAGCAGATTCCAAAAGTGTTTTTTGTCTTTGCTATTGTTTCTGTCTTTCTGAAGGGATCTCCCCTTTTAATCCCATTATTTCAACACCTGTTGGACAATGCATGAGTGATAATGAGCTCATTGATTAAATGCAATTAATGAATAGATTGCCACCTCTTGTTGTGTGTCGTCTGTGTTTCTGTGTTTCCGGCATTTCACATTGGAACACCTCATTCACCTTCCTTGTCTTCTCTCCGCCCTCCCTTTTAGGTAAGTTAAAGAGCTGCACCTGAGCCAGCCACTGATTGATTGATTGATTGATTGATTGATTGATTGATTGATTGATTGATTGATTCAGCACAACAGTCAAATAGTGGAGTGGAGTAGGGGAACAGCAAACAGCCAATAAAGCAGCCCGCCCGCTCGCCTGCCCGCCACAATGGACCTACCTGTGTACACTAGATGGATGTGATGGAATGTACTGTCGTCCCTACATTTCAAGAAGAAGTAAGAATTGCAGTTGCAACAAAGCCTTGCTTGCCTACAAAGAGAGCAGCAATTTGGATTTGTTACTATGTTACCTAGAAGAATAACAAACTGTGCAAGGATGGAGGTTGTAGGAGCAAGGAGAAGTTGTCTGTAAAGTTGGTGGATGCCTATTTTCCATTTTGCAGTCCCTTGTCTCCCTCTTGTGGCCTCCTGGAGGCAACTAGCTGTGCAAAAAAAAGACAGCCTGGCGGCCGGCTGTTGCAGTGTTGCCCTCTCAGGCAACACTGAGTGACTGACTGAGCCTCACCGTCTTATATAAAGTTCAGACGGAACTTTGCACGTGTCATAGTGGAGCCCTCAGGATTCCAGAGCCAGCTTTCTGACATCATAATGGGGCCTCAGAGATAAAAGCCTGGGCCCAGGCAGTGTTGGTCAGTGCTGCTCAGCAGGCAGCACTGGACTGGACTGGATTACAGCTGATACAAGGTGTGAAGGAACAAGGGGTGGCTGTGGGCATGCACTTGCTGCCGCTGCCAGTGTTTATCTGCATGGCAGCAGGGCATTTGGGCGTTGCCAGGAAGGCGTTTTTATGTAGATTCCTCCTCTTTCAGCACTGCATTGTGGTGCAAGCAAAAGAAGCAAATCCTGTCTGGCTTCCTCTCCGGCCTTTATTCACCTCCCGTGTAGCTGTGAGTGTGTGAGCCTGCAGGGCCCCATGGAATTGCCTAGAAGTAGGCTGAATCGCTGCAAGGGCTGAACAGCAGTATCGGGCAGGCTCGGGCAACGCGCGGCCCGTTCGGGTTATCGCTTCTCGGCCTTTTGGCTAAGATCAAGTGTAGTATCTGTTCTTATCAGTTTAATATCTGATACGTCCCCTATCTGGGGACCATATATTAAATGGATTTTTAGAACAGGGAGATGGAAATAGAGCTTGCTCTGTCCACTCCACGCATTGACCTGGTATTGCAGTATTTCCAGGACCGGTGCACCCTTTCCTTATGTGTTGACTAAAAGCAGATTCCAAAAGTGTTTTTTGTCTTTGCTATTGTTTCTGTCTTTCTGAAGGGATCTCCCCTTTTAATCCCATTATTTCAACACCTGTTGGACAATGCATGAGTGATAATGAGCTCATTGATTAAATGCAATTAATGAATAGATTGCCACCTCTTGTTGTGTGTCGTCTGTGTTTCTGTGTTTCCGGCATTTCACATTGGAACACCTCATTCACCTTCCTTGTCTTCTCTCCGCCCTCCCTTTTAGGTAAGTTAAAGAGCTGCACCTGAGCCAGCCACTGATTGATTGATTGATTGATTGATTGATTGATTGATTGATTGATTGATGCAGCACAACAGTCAAATAGTGGAGTGGAGTAGGGGAACAGCAAACAGCCAATAAAGCAGCCCGCCCGCTCGCCTGCCCGCCACAATGGACCTACCTGTGTACACTAGATGGATGTGATGGAATGTACTGTCGTCCCTACATTTCAAGAAGAAGTAAGAATTGCAGTTGCAACAAAGCCTTGCTTGCCTACAAAGAGAGCAGCAATTTGGATTTGTTACTATGTTACCTAGAAGAATAACAAACTGTGCAAGGATGGAGGTTGTAGGAGCAAGGAGAAGTTGTCTGTAAAGTTGGTGGATGCCTATTTTCCATTTTGCAGTCCCTTGTCTCCCTCTTGTGGCCTCCTGGAGGCAACTAGCTGTGCAAAAAAAAGACAGCCTGGCGGCCGGCTGTTGCAGTGTTGCCCTCTCAGGCAACACTGAGTGACTGACTGAGCCTCACCGTCTTATATAAAGTTCAGACGGAACTTTGCACGTGTCATAGTGGAGCCCTCAGGATTCCAGAGCCAGCTTTCTGACATCATAATGGGGCCTCAGAGATAAAAGCCTGGGCCCAGGCAGTGTTGGTCAGTGCTGCTCAGCAGGCAGCACTGGACTGGACTGGATTACAGCTGATACAAGGTGTGAAGGAACAAGGGGTGGCTGTGGGCATGCACTTGCTGCCGCTGCCAGTGTTTATCTGCATGGCAGCAGGGCATTTGGGCGTTGCCAGGAAGGCGTTTTTATGTAGATTCCTCCTCTTTCAGCACTGCATTGTGGTGCAAGCAAAAGAAGCAAATCCTGTCTGGCTTCCTCTCCGGCCTTTATTCACCTCCCGTGTAGCTGTGAGTGTGTGAGCCTGCAGGGCCCCATGGAATTGCCTAGAAGTAGGCTGAATCGCTGCAAGGGCTGAACAGCAGTATCGGGCAGGCTCGGGCAACGCGCGGCCCGTTCGGGTTATCGCTTCTCGGCCTTTTGGCTAAGATCAAGTGTAGTATCTGTTCTTATCAGTTTAATATCTGATACGTCCCCTATCTGGGGACCATATATTAAATGGATTTTTAGAACAGGGAGATGGAAATAGAGCTTGCTCTGTCCACTCCACGCATTGACCTGGTATTGCAGTATTTCCAGGACCGGTGCACCCTTTCCTTATGTGTTGACTAAAAGCAGATTCCAAAAGTGTTTTTTGTCTTTGCTATTGTTTCTGTCTTTCTGAAGGGATCTCCCCTTTTAATCCCATTATTTCAACACCTGTTGGACAATGCATGAGTGATAATGAGCTCATTGATTAAATGCAATTAATGAATAGATTGCCACCTCTTGTTGTGTGTCGTCTGTGTTTCTGTGTTTCCGGCATTTCACATTGGAACACCTCATTCACCTTCCTTGTCTTCTCTCCGCCCTCCCTTTTAGGTAAGTTAAAGAGCTGCACCTGAGCCAGCCACTGATTGATTGATTGATTGATTGATTGATTGATTGATTGATTGATTGATGCAGCACAACAGTCAAATAGTGGAGTGGAGTAGGGGAACAGCAAACAGCCAATAAAGCAGCCCGCCCGCTCGCCTGCCCGCCACAATGGACCTACCTGTGTACACTAGATGGATGTGATGGAATGTACTGTCGTCCCTACATTTCAAGAAGAAGTAAGAATTGCAGTTGCAACAAAGCCTTGCTTGCCTACAAAGAGAGCAGCAATTTGGATTTGTTACTATGTTACCTAGAAGAATAACAAACTGTGCAAGGATGGAGGTTGTAGGAGCAAGGAGAAGTTGTCTGTAAAGTTGGTGGATGCCTATTTTCCATTTTGCAGTCCCTTGTCTCCCTCTTGTGGCCTCCTGGAGGCAACTAGCTGTGCAAAAAAAAGACAGCCTGGCGGCCGGCTGTTGCAGTGTTGCCCTCTCAGGCAACACTGAGTGACTGACTGAGCCTCACCGTCTTATATAAAGTTCAGACGGAACTTTGCACGTGTCATAGTGGAGCCCTCAGGATTCCAGAGCCAGCTTTCTGACATCATAATGGGGCCTCAGAGATAAAAGCCTGGGCCCAGGCAGTGTTGGTCAGTGCTGCTCAGCAGGCAGCACTGGACTGGACTGGATTACAGCTGATACAAGGTGTGAAGGAACAAGGGGTGGCTGTGGGCATGCACTTGCTGCCGCTGCCAGTGTTTATCTGCATGGCAGCAGGGCATTTGGGCGTTGCCAGGAAGGCGTTTTTATGTAGATTCCTCCTCTTTCAGCACTGCATTGTGGTGCAAGCAAAAGAAGCAAATCCTGTCTGGCTTCCTCTCCGGCCTTTATTCACCTCCCGTGTAGCTGTGAGTGTGTGAGCCTGCAGGGCCCCATGGAATTGCCTAGAAGTAGGCTGAATCGCTGCAAGGGCTGAACAGCAGTATCGGGCAGGCCCGGGCAACGCGCGGCCCGTTCGGGTTATCGCTTCTCGGCCTTTTGGCTAAGATCAAGTGTAGTATCTGTTCTTATCAGTTTAATATCTGATACGTCCCCTATCTGGGGACCATATATTAAATGGATTTTTAGAACAGGGAGATGGAAATAGAGCTTGCTCTGTCCACTCCACGCATTGACCTGGTATTGCAGTATTTCCAGGACCGGTGCACCCTTTCCTTATGTGTTGACTAAAAGCAGATTCCAAAAGTGTTTTTTGTCTTTGCTATTGTTTCTGTCTTTCTGAAGGGATCTCCCCTTTTAATCCCATTATTTCAACACCTGTTGGACAATGCATGAGTGATAATGAGCTTATTGATTAAATGCAATTAATGAATAGATTGCCACCTCTTGTTGTGTGTCGTCTGTGTTTCTGTGTTTCCGGCATTTCACATTGGAACACCTCATTCACCTTCCTTGTCTTCTCTCCGCCCTCCCTTTTAGGTAAGTTAAAGAGCTGCACCTGAGCCAGCCACTGATTGATTGATTGATTGATTGATTGATTGATTGATTGATTGATTGATTGATTGATTGATGCAGCACAACAGTCAAATAGTGGAGTGGAGTAGGGGAACAGCAAACAGCCAATAAAGCAGCCCGCCCGCTCGCCTGCCCGCCACAATGGACCTACCTGTGTACACTAGATGGATGTGATGGAATGTACTGTCGTCCCTACATTTCAAGAAGAAGTAAGAATTGCAGTTGCAACAAAGCCTTGCTTGCCTACAAAGAGAGCAGCAATTTGGATTTGTTACTATGTTACCTAGAAGAATAACAAACTGTGCAAGGATGGAGGTTGTAGGAGCAAGGAGAAGTTGTCTGTAAAGTTGGTGGATGCCTATTTTCCATTTTGCAGTCCCTTGTCTCCCTCTTGTGGCCTCCTGGAGGCAACTAGCTGTGCAAAAAAAAGACAGCCTGGCGGCCGGCTGTTGCAGTGTTGCCCTCTCAGGCAACACTGAGTGACTGACTGAGCCTCACCGTCTTATATAAAGTTCAGACGGAACTTTGCACGTGTCATAGTGGAGCCCTCAGGATTCCAGAGCCAGCTTTCTGACATCATAATGGGGCCTCAGAGATAAAAGCCTGGGCCCAGGCAGTGTTGGTCAGTGCTGCTCAGCAGGCAGCACTGGACTGGACTGGATTACAGCTGATACAAGGTGTGAAGGAACAAGGGGTGGCTGTGGGCATGCACTTGCTGCCGCTGCCAGTGTTTATCTGCATGGCAGCAGGGCATTTGGGCGTTGCCAGGAAGGCGTTTTTATGTAGATTCCTCCTCTTTCAGCACTGCATTGTGGTGCAAGCAAAAGAAGCAAATCCTGTCTGGCTTCCTCTCCGGCCTTTATTCACCTCCCGTGTAGCTGTGAGTGTGTGAGCCTGCAGGGCCCCATGGAATTGCCTAGAAGTAGGCTGAATCGCTGCAAGGGCTGAACAGCAGTATCGGGCAGGCTCGGGCAACGCGCGGCCCGTTCGGGTTATCGCTTCTCGGCCTTTTGGCTAAGATCAAGTGTAGTATCTGTTCTTATCAGTTTAATATCTGATACGTCCCCTAACTGGGGACCATATATTAAATGGATTTTTAGAACAGGGAGATGGAAATAGAGCTTGCTCTGTCCACTCCACGCATTGACCTGGTATTGCAGTATTTCCAGGACCGGTGCACCCTTTCCTTATGTGTTGACTAAAAGCAGATTCCAAAAGTGTTTTTTGTCTTTGCTATTGTTTCTGTCTTTCTGAAGGGATCTCCCCTTTTAATCCCATTATTTCAACACCTGTTGGACAATGCATGAGTGATAATGAGCTCATTGATTAAATGCAATTAATGAATAGATTGCCACCTCTTGTTGTGTGTCGTCTGTGTTTCTGTGTTTCCGGCATTTCACATTGGAACACCTCATTCACCTTCCTTGTCTTCTCTCCGCCCTCCCTTTTAGGTAAGTTAAAGAGCTGCACCTGAGCCAGCCACTGATTGATTGATTGATTGATTGATTGATTGATTGATTGATGCAGCACAACAGTCAAATAGTGGAGTGGAGTAGGGGAACAGCAAACAGCCAATAAAGCAGCCCGCCCGCTCGCCTGCCCGCCACAATGGACCTACCTGTGTACACTAGATGGATGTGATGGAATGTACTGTCGTCCCTACATTTCAAGAAGAAGTAAGAATTGCAGTTGCAACAAAGCCTTGCTTGCCTACAAAGAGAGCAGCAATTTGGATTTGTTACTATGTTACCTAGAAGAATAACAAACTGTGCAAGGATGGAGGTTGTAGGAGCAAGGAGAAGTTGTCTGTAAAGTTGGTGGATGCCTATTTTCCATTTTGCAGTCCCTTGTCTCCCTCTTGTGGCCTCCTGGAGGCAACTAGCTGTGCAAAAAAAAGACAGCCTGGCGGCCGGCTGTTGCAGTGTTGCCCTCTCAGGCAACACTGAGTGACTGACTGAGCCTCACCGTCTTATATAAAGTTCAGACGGAACTTTGCACGTGTCATAGTGGAGCCCTCAGGATTCCAGAGCCAGCTTTCTGACATCATAATGGGGCCTCAGAGATAAAAGCCTGGGCCCAGGCAGTGTTGGTCAGTGCTGCTCAGCAGGCAGCACTGGACTGGACTGGATTACAGCTGATACAAGGTGTGAAGGAACAAGGGGTGGCTGTGGGTATGCACTTGCTGCCGCTGCCAGTGTTTATCTGCATGGCAGCAGGGCATTTGGGCGTTGCCAGGAAGGCGTTTTTATGTAGATTCCTCCTTTTTCAGCACTGCATTGTGGTGCAAGCAAAAGAAGCAAATCCTGTCTGGCTTCCTCTCCGGCCTTTATTCACCTCCCGTGTAGCTGTGAGTGTGTGAGCCTGCAGGGCCCCATGGAATTGCCTAGAAGTAGGCTGAATCGCTGCAAGGGCTGAACAGCAGTATCGGGCAGGCTCGGGCAACGCGCGGCCCGTTCGGGTTATCGCTTCTCGGCCTTTTGGCTAAGATCAAGTGTAGTATCTGTTCTTATCAGTTTAATATCTGATACGTCCCCTATCTGGGGACCATATATTAAATGGATTTTTAGAACAGGGAGATGGAAATAGAGCTTGCTCTGTCCACTCCACGCATTGACCTGGTATTGCAGTATTTCCAGGACCGGTGCACCCTTTCCTTATGTGTTGACTAAAAGCAGATTCCAAAAGTGTTTTTTGTCTTTGCTATTGTTTCTGTCTTTCTGAAGGGATCTCCCCTTTTAATCCCATTATTTCAACACCTGTTGGACAATGCATGAGTGATAATGAGCTCATTGATTAAATGCAATTAATGAATAGATTGCCACCTCTTGTTGTGTGTCGTCTGTGTTTCTGTGTTTCCGGCATTTCACATTGGAACACCTCATTCACCTTCCTTGTCTTCTCTCCGCCCTCCCTTTTAGGTAAGTTAAAGAGCTGCACCTGAGCCAGCCACTGATTGATTGATTGATTGATTGATTGATTGATTGATTGATTGATGCAGCACAACAGTCAAATAGTGGAGTGGAGTAGGGGAACAGCAAACAGCCAATAAAGCAGCCCGCCCGCTCGCCTGCCCGCCACAATGGACCTACCTGTGTACACTAGATGGATGTGATGGAATGTACTGTCGTCCCTACATTTCAAGAAGAAGTAAGAATTGCAGTTGCAACAAAGCCTTGCTTGCCTACAAAGAGAGCAGCAATTTGGATTTGTTACTATGTTACCTAGAAGAATAACAAACTGTGCAAGGATGGAGGTTGTAGGAGCAAGGAGAAGTTGTCTGTAAAGTTGGTGGATGCCTATTTTCCATTTTGCAGTCCCTTGTCTCCCTCTTGTGGCCTCCTGGAGGCAACTGGCTGTGCAAAAAAAAGACAGCCTGGCGGCCGGCTGTTGCAGTGTTGCCCTCTCAGGCAACACTGAGTGACTGACTGAGCCTCACCGTCTTATATAAAGTTCAGACGGAACTTTGCACGTGTCATAGTGGAGCCCTCAGGATTCCAGAGCCAGCTTTCTGACATCATAATGGGGCCTCAGAGATAAAAGCCTGGGCCCAGGCAGTGTTGGTCAGTGCTGCTCAGCAGGCAGCACTGGACTGGACTGGATTACAGCTGATACAAGGTGTGAAGGAACAAGGGGTGGCTGTGGGCATGCACTTGCTGCCGCTGCCAGTGTTTATCTGCATGGCAGCAGGGCATTTGGGCGTTGCCAGGAAGGCGTTTTTATGTAGATTCCTCCTCTTTCAGCACTGCATTGTGGTGCAAGCAAAAGAAGCAAATCCTGTCTGGCTTCCTCTCCGGCCTTTATTCACCTCCCGTGTAGCTGTGAGTGTGTGAGCCTGCAGGGCCCCATGGAATTGCCTAGAAGTAGGCTGAATCGCTGCAAGGGCTGAACAGCAGTATCGGGCAGGCTCGGGCAACGCGCGGCCCGTTCGGGTTATCGCTTCTCGGCCTTTTGGCTAAGATCAAGTGTAGTATCTGTTCTTATCAGTTTAATATCTGATACGTCCCCTATCTGGGGACCATATATTAAATGGATTTTTAGAACAGGGAGATGGAAATAGAGCTTGCTCTGTCCACTCCACGCATTGACCTGGTATTGCAGTATTTCCAGGACCGGTGCACCCTTTCCTTATGTGTTGACTAAAAGCAGATTCCAAAAGTGTTTTTTGTCTTTGCTATTGTTTCTGTCTTTCTGAAGGGATCTCCCCTTTTAATCCCATTATTTCAACACCTGTTGGACAATGCATGAGTGATAATGAGCTCATTGATTAAATGCAATTAATGAATAGATTGCCACCTCTTGTTGTGTGTCGTCTGTGTTTCTGTGTTTCCGGCATTTCACATTGGAACACCTCATTCACCTTCCTTGTCTTCTCTCCGCCCTCCCTTTTAGGTAAGTTAAAGAGCTGCACCTGAGCCAGCCACTGATTGATTGATTGATTGATTGATTGATTGATTGATTGATTGATTGATTGATTGATAGATGCAGCACAACAGTCAAATAGTGGAGTGGAGTAGGGGAACAGCAAACAGCCAATAAAGCAGCCCGCCCGCTCGCCTGCCCGCCACAATGGACCTACCTGTGTACACTAGATGGATGTGATGGAATGTACTGTCGTCCCTACATTTCAAGAAGAAGTAAGAATTGCAGTTGCAACAAAGCCTTGCTTGCCTACAAAGAGAGCAGCAATTTGGATTTGTTACTATGTTACCTAGAAGAATAACAAACTGTGCAAGGATGGAGGTTGTAGGAGCAAGGAGAAGTTGTCTGTAAAGTTGGTGGATGCCTATTTTCCATTTTGCAGTCCCTTGTCTCCCTCTTGTGGCCTCCTGGAGGCAACTAGCTGTGCAAAAAAAAGACAGCCTGGCGGCCGGCTGTTGCAGTGTTGCCCTCTCAGGCAACACTGAGTGACTGACTGAGCCTCACCGTCTTATATAAAGTTCAGACGGAACTTTGCACGTGTCATAGTGGAGCCCTCAGGATTCCAGAGCCAGCTTTCTGACATCATAATGGGGCCTCAGAGATAAAAGCCTGGGCCCAGGCAGTGTTGGTCAGTGCTGCTCAGCAGGCAGCACTGGACTGGACTGGATTACAGCTGATACAAGGTGTGAAGGAACAAGGGGTGGCTGTGGGCATGCACTTGCTGCCGCTGCCAGTGTTTATCTGCATGGCAGCAGGGCATTTGGGCGTTGCCAGGAAGGCGTTTTTATGTAGATTCCTCCTCTTTCAGCACTGCATTGTGGTGCAAGCAAAAGAAGCAAATCCTGTCTGGCTTCCTCTCCGGCCTTTATTCACCTCCCGTGTAGCTGTGAGTGTGTGAGCCTGCAGGGCCCCATGGAATTGCCTAGAAGTAGGCTGAATCGCTGCAAGGGCTGAACAGCAGTATCGGGCAGGCTCGGGCAACGCGCGGCCCGTTCGGGTTATCGCTTCTCGGCCTTTTGGCTAAGATCAAGTGTAGTATCTGTTCTTATCAGTTTAATATCTGATACGTCCCCTATCTGGGGACCATATATTAAATGGATTTTTAGAACAGGGAGATGGAAATAGAGCTTGCTCTGTCCACTCCACGCATTGACCTGGTATTGCAGTATTTCCAGGACCGGTGCACCCTTTCCTTATGTGTTGACTAAAAGCAGATTCCAAAAGTGTTTTTTGTCTTTGCTATTGTTTCTGTCTTTCTGAAGGGATCTCCCCTTTTAATCCCATTATTTCAACACCTGTTGGACAATGCATGAGTGATAATGAGCTCATTGATTAAATGCAATTAATGAATAGATTGCCACCTCTTGTTGTGTGTCGTCTGTGTTTCTGTGTTTCCGGCATTTCACATTGGAACACCTCATTCACCTTCCTTGTCTTCTCTCCGCCCTCCCTTTTAGGTAAGTTAAAGAGCTGCACCTGAGCCAGCCACTGATTGATTGATTGATTGATTGATTGATTGATTGATTGATTGATTGATGCAGCACAACAGTCAAATAGTGGAGTGGAGTAGGGGAACAGCAAACAGCCAATAAAGCAGCCCGCCCGCTCGCCTGCCCGCCACAATGGACCTACCTGTGTACACTAGATGGATGTGATGGAATGTACTGTCGTCCCTACATTTCAAGAAGAAGTAAGAATTGCAGTTGCAACAAAGCCTTGCTTGCCTACAAAGAGAGCAGCAATTTGGATTTGTTACTATGTTACCTAGAAGAATAACAAACTGTGCAAGGATGGAGGTTGTAGGAGCAAGGAGAAGTTGTCTGTAAAGTTGGTGGATGCCTATTTTCCATTTTGCAGTCCCTTGTCTCCCTCTTGTGGCCTCCTGGAGGCAACTAGCTGTGCAAAAAAAAGACAGCCTGGCGGCCGGCTGTTGCAGTGTTGCCCTCTCAGGCAACACTGAGTGACTGACTGAGCCTCACCGTCTTATATAAAGTTCAGACGGAACTTTGCACGTGTCATAGTGGAGCCCTCAGGATTCCAGAGCCAGCTTTCTGACATCATAATGGGGCCTCAGAGATAAAAGCCTGGGCCCAGGCAGTGTTGGTCAGTGCTGCTCAGCAGGCAGCACTGGACTGGACTGGATTACAGCTGATACAAGGTGTGAAGGAACAAGGGGTGGCTGTGGGCATGCACTTGCTGCCGCTGCCAGTGTTTATCTGCATGGCAGCAGGGCATTTGGGCGTTGCCAGGAAGGCGTTTTTATGTAGATTCCTCCTCTTTCAGCACTGCATTGTGGTGCAAGCAAAAGAAGCAAATCCTGTCTGGCTTCCTCTCCGGCCTTTATTCACCTCCCGTGTAGCTGTGAGTGTGTGAGCCTGCAGGGCCCCATGGAATTGCCTAGAAGTAGGCTGAATCGCTGCAAGGGCTGAACAGCAGTATCGGGCAGGCTCGGGCAACGCGCGGCCCGTTCGGGTTATCGCTTCTCGGCCTTTTGGCTAAGATCAAGTGTAGTATCTGTTCTTATCAGTTTAATATCTGATACGTCCCCTATCTGGGGACCATATATTAAATGGATTTTTAGAACAGGGAGATGGAAATAGAGCTTGCTCTGTCCACTCCACGCATTGACCTGGTATTGCAGTATTTCCAGGACCGGTGCACCCTTTCCTTATGTGTTGACTAAAAGCAGATTCCAAAAGTGTTTTTTGTCTTTGCTATTGTTTCTGTCTTTCTGAAGGGATCTCCCCTTTTAATCCCATTATTTCAACACCTGTTGGACAATGCATGAGTGATAATGAGCTCATTGATTAAATGCAATTAATGAATAGATTGCCACCTCTTGTTGTGTGTCGTCTGTGTTTCTGTGTTTCCGGCATTTCACATTGGAACACCTCATTCACCTTCCTTGTCTTCTCTCCGCCCTCCCTTTTAGGTAAGTTAAAGAGCTGCACCTGAGCCAGCCACTGATTGATTGATTGATTGATTGATTGATTGATTGATTGATTGATGCAGCACAACAGTCAAATAGTGGAGTGGAGTAGGGGAACAGCAAACAGCCAATAAAGCAGCCCGCCCGCTCGCCTGCCCGCCACAATGGACCTACCTGTGTACACTAGATGGATGTGATGGAATGTACTGTCGTCCCTACATTTCAAGAAGAAGTAAGAATTGCAGTTGCAACAAAGCCTTGCTTGCCTACAAAGAGAGCAGCAATTTGGATTTGTTACTATGTTACCTAGAAGAATAACAAACTGTGCAAGGATGGAGGTTGTAGGAGCAAGGAGAAGTTGTCTGTAAAGTTGGTGGATGCCTATTTTCCATTTTGCAGTCCCTTGTCTCCCTCTTGTGGCCTCCTGGAGGCAACTAGCTGTGCAAAAAAAAGACAGCCTGGCGGCCGGCTGTTGCAGTGTTGCCCTCTCAGGCAACACTGAGTGACTGACTGAGCCTCACCGTCTTATATAAAGTTCAGACGGAACTTTGCACGTGTCATAGTGGAGCCCTCAGGATTCCAGAGCCAGCTTTCTGACATCATAATGGGGCCTCAGAGATAAAAGCCTGGGCCCAGGCAGTGTTGGTCAGTGCTGCTCAGCAGGCAGCACTGGACTGGACTGGATTACAGCTGATACAAGGTGTGAAGGAACAAGGGGTGGCTGTGGGCATGCACTTGCTGCCGCTGCCAGTGTTTATCTGCATGGCAGCAGGGCATTTGGGCGTTGCCAGGAAGGCGTTTTTATGTAGATTCCTCCTCTTTCAGCACTGCATTGTGGTGCAAGCAAAAGAAGCAAATCCTGTCTGGCTTCCTCTCCGGCCTTTATTCACCTCCCGTGTAGCTGTGAGTGTGTGAGCCTGCAGGGCCCCATGGAATTGCCTAGAAGTAGGCTGAATCGCTGCAAGGGCTGAACAGCAGTATCGGGCAGGCTCGGGCAACGCGCGGCCCGTTCGGGTTATCGCTTCTCGGCCTTTTGGCTAAGATCAAGTGTAGTATCTGTTCTTATCAGTTTAATATCTGATACGTCCCCTATCTGGGGACCATATATTAAATGGATTTTTAGAACAGGGAGATGGAAATAGAGCTTGCTCTGTCCACTCCACGCATTGACCTGGTATTGCAGTATTTCCAGGACCGGTGCACCCTTTCCTTATGTGTTGACTAAAAGCAGATTCCAAAAGTGTTTTTTGTCTTTGCTATTGTTTCTGTCTTTCTGAAGGGATCTCCCCTTTTAATCCCATTATTTCAACACCTGTTGGACAATGCATGAGTGATAATGAGCTCATTGATTAAATGCAATTAATGAATAGATTGCCACCTCTTGTTGTGTGTCGTCTGTGTTTCTGTGTTTCCGGCATTTCACATTGGAACACCTCATTCACCTTCCTTGTCTTCTCTCCGCCCTCCCTTTTAGGTAAGTTAAAGAGCTGCACCTGAGCCAGCCACTGATTGATTGATTGATTGATTGATTGATTGATTGATGCAGCACAACAGTCAAATAGTGGAGTGGAGTAGGGGAACAGCAAACAGCCAATAAAGCAGCCCGCCCGCTCGCCTGCCCGCCACAATGAACCTACCTGTGTACACTAGATGGATGTGATGGAATGTACTGTCGTCCCTACATTTCAAGAAGAAGTAAGAATTGCAGTTGCAACAAAGCCTTGCTTGCCTACAAAGAGAGCAGCAATTTGGATTTGTTACTATGTTACCTAGAAGAATAACAAACTGTGCAAGGATGGAGGTTGTAGGAGCAAGGAGAAGTTGTCTGTAAAGTTGGTGGATGCCTATTTTCCATTTTGCAGTCCCTTGTCTCCCTCTTGTGGCCTCCTGGAGGCAACTAGCTGTGCAAAAAAAAGACAGCCTGGCGGCCGGCTGTTGCAGTGTTGCCCTCTCAGGCAACACTGAGTGACTGACTGAGCCTCACCGTCTTATATAAAGTTCAGACGGAACTTTGCACGTGTCATAGTGGAGCCCTCAGGATTCCAGAGCCAGCTTTCTGACATCATAATGGGGCCTCAGAGATAAAAGCCTGGGCCCAGGCAGTGTTGGTCAGTGCTGCTCAGCAGGCAGCACTGGACTGGACTGGATTACAGCTGATACAAGGTGTGAAGGAACAAGGGGTGGCTGTGGGCATGCACTTGCTGCCGCTGCCAGTGTTTATCTGCATGGCAGCAGGGCATTTGGGCGTTGCCAGGAAGGCGTTTTTATGTAGATTCCTCCTCTTTCAGCACTGCATTGTGGTGCAAGCAAAAGAAGCAAATCCTGTCTGGCTTCCTCTCCGGCCTTTATTCACCTCCCGTGTAGCTGTGAGTGTGTGAGCCTGCAGGGCCCCATGGAATTGCCTAGAAGTAGGCTGAATCGCTGCAAGGGCTGAACAGCAGTATCGGGCAGGCTCGGGCAACGCGCGGCCCGTTCGGGTTATCGCTTCTCGGCCTTTTGGCTAAGATCAAGTGTAGTATCTGTTCTTATCAGTTTAATATCTGATACGTCCCCTATCTGGGGACCATATATTAAATGGATTTTTAGAACAGGGAGATGGAAATAGAGCTTGCTCTGTCCACTCCACGCATTGACCTGGTATTGCAGTATTTCCAGGACCGGTGCACCCTTTCCTTATGTGTTGACTAAAAGCAGATTCCAAAAGTGTTTTTTGTCTTTGCTATTGTTTCTGTCTTTCTGAAGGGATCTCCCCTTTTAATCCCATTATTTCAACACCTGTTGGACAATGCATGAGTGATAATGAGCTCATTGATTAAATGCAATTAATGAATAGATTGCCACCTCTTGTTGTGTGTCGTCTGTGTTTCTGTGTTTCCGGCATTTCACATTGGAACACCTCATTCACCTTCCTTGTCTTCTCTCCGCCCTCCCTTTTAGGTAAGTTAAAGAGCTGCACCTGAGCCAGCCACTGATTGATTGATTGATTGATTGATTGATTGATTGATTGATTGATTGATTGATTGATTGATTGATTGATTGATTGATGCAGCACAACAGTCAAATAGTGGAGTGGAGTAGGGGAACAGCAAACAGCCAATAAAGCAGCCCGCCCGCTCGCCTGCCCGCCACAATGGACCTACCTGTGTACACTAGATGGATGTGATGGAATGTACTGTCGTCCCTACATTTCAAGAAGAAGTAAGAATTGCAGTTGCAACAAAGCCTTGCTTGCCTACAAAGAGAGCAGCAATTTGGATTTGTTACTATGTTACCTAGAAGAATAACAAACTGTGCAAGGATGGAGGTTGTAGGAGCAAGGAGAAGTTGTCTGTAAAGTTGGTGGATGCCTATTTTCCATTTTGCAGTCCCTTGTCTCCCTCTTGTGGCCTCCTGGAGGCAACTAGCTGTGCAAAAAAAAGACAGCCTGGCGGCCGGCTGTTGCAGTGTTGCCCTCTCAGGCAACACTGAGTGACTGACTGAGCCTCACCGTCTTATATAAAGTTCAGACGGAACTTTGCACGTGTCATAGTGGAGCCCTCAGGATTCCAGAGCCAGCTTTCTGACATCATAATGGGGCCTCAGAGATAAAAGCCTGGGCCCAGGCAGTGTTGGTCAGTGCTGCTCAGCAGGCAGCACTGGACTGGACTGGATTACAGCTGATACAAGGTGTGAAGGAACAAGGGGTGGCTGTGGGCATGCACTTGCTGCCGCTGCCAGTGTTTATCTGCATGGCAGCAGGGCATTTGGGCGTTGCCAGGAAGGCATTTTTATGTAGATTCCTCCTCTTTCAGCACTGCATTGTGGTGCAAGCAAAAGAAGCAAATCCTGTCTGGCTTCCTCTCCGGCCTTTATTCACCTCCCGTGTAGCTGTGAGTGTGTGAGCCTGCAGGGCCCCATGGAATTGCCTAGAAGTAGGCTGAATCGCTGCAAGGGCTGAACAGCAGTATCGGGCAGGCTCGGGCAACGCGCGGCCCGTTCGGGTTATCGCTTCTCGGCCTTTTGGCTAAGATCAAGTGTAGTATCTGTTCTTATCAGTTTAATATCTGATACGTCCCCTATCTGGGGACCATATATTAAATGGATTTTTAGAACAGGGAGATGGAAATAGAGCTTGCTCTGTCCACTCCACGCATTGACCTGGTATTGCAGTATTTCCAGGACCGGTGCACCCTTTCCTTATGTGTTGACTAAAAGCAGATTCCAAAAGTGTTTTTTGTCTTTGCTATTGTTTCTGTCTTTCTGAAGGGATCTCCCCTTTTAATCCCATTATTTCAACACCTGTTGGACAATGCATGAGTGATAATGAGCTCATTGATTAAATGCAATTAATGAATAGATTGCCACCTCTTGTTGTGTGTCGTCTGTGTTTCTGTGTTTCCGGCATTTCACATTGGAACACCTCATTCACCTTCCTTGTCTTCTCTCCGCCCTCCCTTTTAGGTAAGTTAAAGAGCTGCACCTGAGCCAGCCACTGATTGATTGATTGATTGATTGATTGATTGATTGATTGATTGATTGATTGATTGATTGATGCAGCACAACAGTCAAATAGTGGAGTGGAGTAGGGGAACAGCAAACAGCCAATAAAGCAGCCCGCCCGCTCGCCTGCCCGCCACAATGGACCTACCTGTGTACACTAGATGGATGTGATGGAATGTACTGTCGTCCCTACATTTCAAGAAGAAGTAAGAATTGCAGTTGCAACAAAGCCTTGCTTGCCTACAAAGAGAGCAGCAATTTGGATTTGTTACTATGTTACCTAGAAGAATAACAAACTGTGCAAGGATGGAGGTTGTAGGAGCAAGGAGAAGTTGTCTGTAAAGTTGGTGGATGCCTATTTTCCATTTTGCAGTCCCTTGTCTCCCTCTTGTGGCCTCCTGGAGGCAACTAGCTGTGCAAAAAAAAGACAGCCTGGCGGCCGGCTGTTGCAGTGTTGCCCTCTCAGGCAACACTGAGTGACTGACTGAGCCTCACCGTCTTATATAAAGTTCAGACGGAACTTTGCACGTGTCATAGTGGAGCCCTCAGGATTCCAGAGCCAGCTTTCTGACATCATAATGGGGCCTCAGAGATAAAAGCCTGGGCCCAGGCAGTGTTGGTCAGTGCTGCTCAGCAGGCAGCAGTGGACTGGACTGGATTACAGCTGATACAAGGTGTGAAGGAACAAGGGGTGGCTGTGGGCATGCACTTGCTGCCGCTGCTAGTGTTTATCTGCATGGCAGCAGGGCATTTGGGCGTTGCCAGGAAGGCGTTTTTATGTAGATTCCTCCTCTTTCAGCACTGCATTGTGGTGCAAGCAAAAGAAGCAAATCCTGTCTGGCTTCCTCTCCGGCCTTTATTCACCTCCCGTGTAGCTGTGAGTGTGTGAGCCTGCAGGGCCCCATGGAATTGCCTAGAAGTAGGCTGAATCGCTGCAAGGGCTGAACAGCAGTATCGGGCAGGCTCGGGCAACGCGCGGCCCGTTCGGGTTATCGCTTCTCGGCCTTTTGGCTAAGATCAAGTGTAGTATCTGTTCTTATCAGTTTAATATCTGATACGTCCCCTATCTGGGGACCATATATTAAATGGATTTTTAGAACAGGGAGATGGAAATAGAGCTTGCTCTGTCCACTCCACACATTGACCTGGTATTGCAGTATTTCCAGGACCGGTGCACCCTTTCCTTATGTGTTGACTAAAAGCAGATTCCAAAAGTGTTTTTTGTCTTTGCTATTGTTTCTGTCTTTCTGAAGGGATCTCCCCTTTTAATCCCATTATTTCAACACCTGTTGGACAATGCATGAGTGATAATGAGCTCATTGATTAAATGCAATTAATGAATAGATTGCCACCTCTTGTTGTGTGTCGTCTGTGTTTCTGTGTTTCCGGCATTTCACATTGGAACACCTCATTCACCTTCCTTGTCTTCTCTCCGCCCTCCCTTTTAGGTAAGTTAAAGAGCTGCACCTGAGCCAGCCACTGATTGATTGATTGATTGATTGATTGATTGATTGATTGATTGATTGATTGATTGATTGATTGATGCAGCACAACAGTCAAATAGTGGAGTGGAGTAGGGGAACAGCAAACAGCCAATAAAGCAGCCCGCCCGCTCGCCTGCCCGCCACAATGGACCTACCTGTGTAGACTAGATGGATGTGATGGAATGTACTGTCGTCCCTACATTTCAAGAAGAAGTAAGAATTGCAGTTGCAACAAAGCCTTGCTTGCCTACAAAGAGAGCAGCAATTTGGATTTGTTACTATGTTACCTAGAAGAATAACAAACTGTGCAAGGATGGAGGTTGTAGGAGCAAGGAGAAGTTGTCTGTAAAGTTGGTGGATGCCTATTTTCCATTTTGCAGTCCCTTGTCTCCCTCTTGTGGCCTCCTGGAGGCAACTAGCTGTGCAAAAAAAAGACAGCCTGGCGGCCGGCTGTTGCAGTGTTGCCCTCTCAGGCAACACTGAGTGACTGACTGAGCCTCACCGTCTTATATAAAGTTCAGACGGAACTTTGCACGTGTCATAGTGGAGCCCTCAGGATTCCAGAGCCAGCTTTCTGACATCATAATGGGGCCTCAGAGATAAAAGCCTGGGCCCAGGCAGTGTTGGTCAGTGCTGCTCAGCAGGCAGCACTGGACTGGACTGGATTACAGCTGATACAAGGTGTGAAGGAACAAGGGGTGGCTGTGGGCATGCACTTGCTGCCGCTGCCAGTGTTTATCTGCATGGCAGCAGGGCATTTGGGCGTTGCCAGGAAGGCGTTTTTATGTAGATTCCTCCTCTTTCAGCACTGCATTGTGGTGCAAGCAAAAGAAGCAAATCCTGTCTGGCTTCCTCTCCGGCCTTTATTCACCTCCCGTGTAGCTGTGAGTGTGTGAGCCTGCAGGGCCCCATGGAATTGCCTAGAAGTAGGCTGAATCGCTGCAAGGGCTGAACAGCAGTATCGGGCAGGCTCGGGCAACGCGCGGCCCGTTCGGGTTATCGCTTCTCGGCCTTTTGGCTAAGATCAAGTGTAGTATCTGTTCTTATCAGTTTAATATCTGATACGTCCCCTATCTGGGGACCATATATTAAATGGATTTTTAGAACAGGGAGATGGAAATAGAGCTTGCTCTGTCCACTCCACGCATTGACCTGGTATTGCAGTATTTCCAGGACCGGTGCACCCTTTCCTTATGTGTTGACTAAAAGCAGATTCCAAAAGTGTTTTTTGTCTTTGCTATTGTTTCTGTCTTTCTGAAGGGATCTCCCCTTTTAATCCCATTATTTCAACACCTGTTGGACAATGCATGAGTGATAATGAGCTCATTGATTAAATGCAATTAATGAATAGATTGCCACCTCTTGTTGTGTGTCGTCTGTGTTTCTGTGTTTCCGGCATTTCACATTGGAACACCTCATTCACCTTCCTTGTCTTCTCTCCGCCCTCCCTTTTAGGTAAGTTAAAGAGCTGCACCTGAGCCAGCCACTGATTGATTGATTGATTGATTGATTGATTGATTGATTGATTGATTGATTGATTGATTGATTGATTGATTGATTGATTGATGCAGCCAGGGGCGTAACTAGGAAAGACTGGGCCCCATAGCAAACTTTTGACTGGGGCCCCCCCTCCCCTGGGTGTCACACAACCCCCCCCCCTTGTAGATAGTGCCTTTTTTACAGCCCCCCCTGTAGATAACGCCATACAGCCCCCCCTCTGTAGATAGCGCCATACATCCCCCTGTAGAGAACGCCATACAGCCCCCCTGTAGAGAACGCCATACAGCCCCCCTGTAGAGAACGCCATACAGCCCCCCCCTGTAGGGAACGCCATACAGCCCCCCCTGTAGAGAACGCCATACAGCCCCCCGTAGGGAACGCCATACAGCCCCCCTGTAGGGAACGCCATACAGCGTTCCCCCCTCCCCCTGTAGGGAACGCCATACAGCGTCCCCCCTCCCAAAAAAATGCGACCTACAGTGTGTCCTACAAAATACATGTATCCCCTCTCCACAGGACAGGGGATACATGTGTGATCTCTGGCAGCGATAGGGAGAACGGGGGACTGAAAGTCCCCTGAACTTCTCCATGACAAACCTCTGACTATCCCCTATACATGTCTTTTGCTCTATTTTGAGCCTTTAGGACCAGACACCATTTAGCCATTTTTAGCACGTGTTAGTTAAATGGCTCTAACTTTTTTATTTGTTGGGCTAACGACGTGATTTTTGCGACGTTTTTTCCATAGACAAAGCAGGTTTAATTTTTTATCGTTTTTATACGCACCTTTTTTGCTATTTTAGAATTTTTATTCATAAAGTTTGAAAATAATAGTAAAAAAGTAAGCTTTTTTACATTTCAGCTATTTTTTTTTTTGGTAATAACATAGTCTTACCCTAAAATATACCTTTTATTTGTGATCGTCATTGTCTACCGTAAATCTTTATATATTACATGTCTATATTAGGGTAATTGGGTCAGCGCTAGCGTTACAAAAATGATTGGCGGGGGGGAACGTTTTTTTTTTTGGGTGGGTATTTTATGTGTATTTATTATGTACATTTTTTTTGCACTTTACTTTATTCTTTTTTTATTACTGTGGTCTGTCCCCCAAAGGTCAAAGAAGACCTTTGGGGAACTTTATATATTTTTTTTCTTTATTTGACACCATGTTTTTCCACTGTAATTGGGGTTGCACAGCAGCCCCAGTTACAGAGGAAATCAGCCCTCTCATAGTGACGATTGTCACTAATAAGGCTGTGCTGGGTCTAGTTAGACCCAGCAGCAGTCTGTCACTAACGGCACCCGGCGATCATGTGACCAGTCACATGATCACCGGGAGGAATAGAGACAGCGCCGCTGCTGCTGTCTCTATTCCTGTACACAGCGCGCATTCAGCGCTGTGTACAAGTCATCAGAGAAGACAGAAGCAGCGAAAGCTGCTTCTATCCTCTCCTCAGGGTCCCCGGCAGTCACTGACAGCCGGAGACCCGACATTCAGCTGCCCGATCGCGCGGGCAGCAAGTTAAAACCCGAGCCGTAGAAAGTCTATGGCTCGGGTTTTAAGGACCCTGACCGCTGGCCATAAAAATACAGCCAGCGGTCGGGAACCAGTTAATGGCAGAGCGGGGAGATACCTCCCTGCTCTGCCGTAGTGTTCAGTGGCGTCCCGCTGTAGCAGCCATAGCGGCTCCTAGCGGAGCCTCCGGCCATGGTGGGGGCCCGTGCCGGCGGGCGACACGGGCCCCCTCATGCCGCGGGCCCCGTAGCAGCCGCTACTGCTGCTACGGCGGTAGTTACGCCACTGGATGCAGCACAACAGTCAAATAGTGGAGTGGAGTAGGGGAACAGCAAACAGCCAATAAAGCAGCCCGCCCGCTCGCCTGCCCGCCACAATGGACCTACCTGTGTACACTAGATGGATGTGATGGAATGTACTGTCGTCCCTACATTTCAAGAAGAAGTAAGAATTGCAGTTGCAACAAAGCCTTGCTTGCCTACAAAGAGAGCAGCAATTTGGATTTGTTACTATGTTACCTAGAAGAATAACAAACTGTGCAAGGATGGAGGTTGTAGGAGCAAGGAGAAGTTGTCTGTAAAGTTGGTGGATGCCTATTTTCCATTTTGCAGTCCCTTGTCTCCCTCTTGTGGCCTCCTGGAGGCAACTAGCTGTGCAAAAAAAAGACAGCCTGGCGGCCGGCTGTTGCAGTGTTGCCCTCTCAGGCAACACTGAGTGACTGACTGAGCCTCACCGTCTTATATAAAGTTCAGACGGAACTTTGCACGTGTCATAGTGGAGCCCTCAGGATTCCAGAGCCAGCTTTCTGACATCATAATGGGGCCTCAGAGATAAAAGCCTGGGCCCAGGCAGTGTTGGTCAGTGCTGCTCAGCAGGCAGCACTGGACTGGACTGGATTACAGCTGATACAAGGTGTGAAGGAACAAGGGGTGGCTGTGGGCATGCACTTGCTGCCGCTGCCAGTGTTTATCTGCATGGCAGCAGGGCATTTGGGTGTTGCCAGGAAGGCGTTTTTATGTAGATTCCTCCTCTTTTAGCACTGCATTGTGGTGCAAGCAAAAGAAGCAAATCCTGTCTGGCTTCCTCTCCGGCCTTTATTCACCTCCCGTGTAGCTGTGAGTGTGTGAGCCTGCAGGGCCCCATGGAATTGCCTAGAAGTAGGCTGAATCGCTGCAAGGGCTGAACAGCAGTATCGGGCAGGCTCGGGCAACGCGCGGCCCGTTCGGGTTATCGCTTCTCGGCCTTTTGGCTAAGATCAAGTGTAGTATCTGTTCTTATCAGTTTAATATCTGATACGTCCCCTATCTGGGGACCATATATTAAATGGATTTTTAGAACAGGGAGATGGAAATAGAGCTTGCTCTGTCCACTCCACGCATTGACCTGGTATTGCAGTATTTCCAGGACCGGTGCACCCTTTCCTTATGTGTTGACTAAAAGCAGATTCCAAAAGTTTTTTTTGTCTTTGCTATTGTTTCTGTCTTTCTGAAGGGATCTCCCCTTTTAATCCCATTATTTCAACACCTGTTGGACAATGCATGAGTGATAATGAGCTCATTGATTAAATGCAATTAATGAATAGATTGCCACCTCTTGTTGTGTGTCGTCTGTGTTTCTGTGTTTCCGGCATTTCACATTGGAACACCTCATTCACCTTCCTTGTCTTCTCTCCGCCCTCCCTTTTAGGTAAGTTAAAGAGCTGCACCTGAGCCAGCCACTGATTGATTGATTGATTGATTGATTGATTGATTGATTGATTGATTGATTGATTGATTGATTGATGCAGCACAACAGTCAAATAGTGGAGTGGAGTAGGGGAACAGCAAACAGCCAATAAAGCAGCCCGCCCGCTCGCCTGCCCGCCACAATGGACCTACCTGTGTACACTAGATGGATGTGATGGAATGTACTGTCGTCCCTACATTTCAAGAAGAAGTAAGAATTGCAGTTGCAACAAAGCCTTGCTTGCCTACAAAGAGAGCAGCAATTTGGATTTGTTACTATGTTACCTAGAAGAATAACAAACTGTGCAAGGATGGAGGTTGTAGGAGCAAGGAGAAGTTGTCTGTAAAGTTGGTGGATGCCTATTTTCCATTTTGCAGTCCCTTGTCTCCCTCTTGTGGCCTCCTGGAGGCAACTAGCTGTGCAAAAAAAAGACAGCCTGGCGGCCGGCTGTTGCAGTGTTGCCCTCTCAGGCAACACTGAGTGACTGACTGAGCCTCACCGTCTTATATAAAGTTCAGACGGAACTTTGCACGTGTCATAGTGGAGCCCTCAGGATTCCAGAGCCAGCTTTCTGACATCATAATGGGGCCTCAGAGATAAAAGCCTGGGCCCAGGCAGTGTTGGTCAGTGCTGCTCAGCAGGCAGCACTGGACTGGACTGGATTACAGCTGATACAAGGTGTGAAGGAACAAGGGGTGGCTGTGGGCATGCACTTGCTGCCGCTGCCAGTGTTTATCTGCATGGCAGCAGGGCATTTGGGCGTTGCCAGGAAGGCATTTTTATGTAGATTCCTCCTCTTTCAGCACTGCATTGTGGTGCAAGCAAAAGAAGCAAATCCTGTCTGGCTTCCTCTCCGGCCTTTATTCACCTCCCGTGTAGCTGTGAGTGTGTGAGCCTGCAGGGCCCCATGGAATTGCCTAGAAGTAGGCTGAATCGCTGCAAGGGCTGAACAGCAGTATCGGGCAGGCTCGGGCAACGCGCGGCCCGTTCGGGTTATCGCTTCTCGGCCTTTTGGCTAAGATCAAGTGTAGTATCTGTTCTTATCAGTTTAATATCTGATACGTCCCCTATCTGGGGACCATATATTAAATGGATTTTTAGAACAGGGAGATGGAAATAGAGCTTGCTCTGTCCACTCCACGCATTGACCTGGTATTGCAGTATTTCCAGGACCGGTGCACCCTTTCCTTATGTGTTGACTAAAAGCAGATTCCAAAAGTGTTTTTTGTCTTTGCTATTGTTTCTGTCTTTCTGAAGGGATCTCCCCTTTTAATCCCATTATTTCAACACCTGTTGGACAATGCATGAGTGATAATGAGCTCATTGATTAAATGCAATTAATGAATAGATTGCCACCTCTTGTTGTGTGTCGTCTGTGTTTCTGTGTTTCCGGCATTTCACATTGGAACACCTCATTCACCTTCCTTGTCTTCTCTCCGCCCTCCCTTTTAGGTAAGTTAAAGAGCTGCACCTGAGCCAGCCACTGATTGATTGATTGATTGATTGATTGATTGATTGATTGATTGATTGATTGATTGATTGATTGATGCAGCACAACAGTCAAATAGTGGAGTGGAGTAGGGGAACAGCAAACAGCCAATAAAGCAGCCCGCCCGCTCGCCTGCCCGCCACAATGGACCTACCTGTGTACACTAGATGGATGTGATGGAATGTACTGTCGTCCCTACATTTCAAGAAGAAGTAAGAATTGCAGTTGCAACAAAGCCTTGCTTGCCTACAAAGAGAGCAGCAATTTGGATTTGTTACTATGTTACCTAGAAGAATAACAAACTGTGCAAGGATGGAGGTTGTAGGAGCAAGGAGAAGTTGTCTGTAAAGTTGGTGGATGCCTATTTTCCATTTTGCAGTCCCTTGTCTCCCTCTTGTGGCCTCCTGGAGGCAACTAGCTGTGCAAAAAAAAGACAGCCTGGCGGCCGGCTGTTGCAGTGTTGCCCTCTCAGGCAACACTGAGTGACTGACTGAGCCTCACCGTCTTATATAAAGTTCAGACGGAACTTTGCACGTGTCATAGTGGAGCCCTCAGGATTCCAGAGCCAGCTTTCTGACATCATAATGGGGCCTCAGAGATAAAAGCCTGGGCCCAGGCAGTGTTGGTCAGTGCTGCTCAGCAGGCAGCACTGGACTGGACTGGATTACAGCTGATACAAGGTGTGAAGGAACAAGGGGTGGCTGTGGGCATGCACTTGCTGCCGCTGCCAGTGTTTATCTGCATGGCAGCAGGGCATTTGGGCATTGCCAGGAAGGCGTTTTTATGTAGATTCCTCCTCTTTCAGCACTGCATTGTGGTGCAAGCAAAAGAAGCAAATCCTGTCTGGCTTCCTCTCCGGCCTTTATTCACCTCCCGTGTAGCTGTGAGTGTGTGAGCCTGCAGGGCCCCATGGAATTGCCTAGAAGTAGGCTGAATCGCTGCAAGGGCTGAACAGCAGTATCGGGCAGGCTCGGGCAACGCGCGGCCCGTTCGGGTTATCGCTTCTCGGCCTTTTGGCTAAGATCAAGTGTAGTATCTGTTCTTATCAGTTTAATATCTGATACGTCCCCTATCTGGGGACCATATATTAAATGGATTTTTAGAACAGGGAGATGGAAATAGAGCTTGCTCTGTCCACTCCACGCATTGACCTGGTATTGCAGTATTTCCAGGACCGGTGCACCCTTTCCTTATGTGTTGACTAAAAGCAGATTCCAAAAGTGTTTTTTTGTCTTTGCTATTGTTTCTGTCTTTCTGAAGGGATCTCCCCTTTTAATCCCATTATTTCAACACCTGTTGGACAATGCATGAGTGATAATGAGCTCATTGATTAAATGCAATTAATGAATAGATTGCCACCTCTTGTTGTGTGTCGTCTGTGTTTCTGTGTTTCCGGCATTTCACATTGGAACACCTCATTCACCTTCCTTGTCTTCTCTCCGCCCTCCCTTTTAGGTAAGTTAAAGAGCTGCACCTGAGCCAGCCACTGATTGATTGATTGATTGATTGATTGATTGATTGATTGATTGATGCAGCACAACAGTCAAATAGTGGAGTGGAGTAGGGGAACAGCAAACAGCCAATAAAGCAGCCCGCCCGCTCGCCTGCCCGCCACAATGGACCTACCTGTGTACACTAGATGGATGTGATGGAATGTACTGTCGTCCCTACATTTCAAGAAGAAGTAAGAATTGCAGTTGCAACAAAGCCTTGCTTGCCTACAAAGAGAGCAGCAATTTGGATTTGTTACTATGTTACCTAGAAGAATAACAAACTGTGCAAGGATGGAGGTTGTAGGAGCAAGGAGAAGTTGTCTGTAAAGTTGGTGGATGCCTATTTTCCATTTTGCAGTCCCTTGTCTCCCTCTTGTGGCCTCCTGGAGGCAACTAGCTGTGCAAAAAAAAGACAGCCTGGCGGCCGGCTGTTGCAGTGTTGCCCTCTCAGGCGGCAACACTGAGTGACTGACTGAGCCTCACCGTCTTATATAAAGTTCAGACGGAACTTTGCACGTGTCATAGTGGAGCCCTCAGGATTCCAGAGCCAGCTTTCTGACATCATAATGGGGCCTCAGAGATAAAAGCCTGGGCCCAGGCAGTGTTGGTCAGTGCTGCTCAGCAGGCAGCACTGGACTGGACTGGATTACAGCTGATACAAGGTGTGAAGGAACAAGGGGTGGCTGTGGGCATGCACTTGCTGCCGCTGCCAGTGTTTATCTGCATGGCAGCAGGGCATTTGGGCGTTGCCAGGAAGGCGTTTTTATGTAGATTCCTCCTCTTTCAGCACTGCATTGTGGTGCAAGCAAAAGAAGCAAATCCTGTCTGGCTTCCTCTCCGGCCTTTATTCACCTCCCGTGTAGCTGTGAGTGTGTGAGCCTGCAGGGCCCCATGGAATTGCCTAGAAGTAGGCTGAATCGCTGCAAGGGCTGAACAGCAGTATCGGGCAGGCTCGGGCAACGCGCGGCCCGTTCGGGTTATCGCTTCTCGGCCTTTTGGCTAAGATCAAGTGTAGTATCTGTTCTTATCAGTTTAATATCTGATACGTCCCCTATCTGGGGACCATATATTAAATGGATTTTTAGAACAGGGAGATGGAAATAGAGCTTGCTCTGTCCACTCCACGCATTGACCTGGTATTGCAGTATTTCCAGGACCGGTGCACCCTTTCCTTATGTGTTGACTAAAAGCAGATTCCAAAAGTGTTTTTTGTCTTTGCTATTGTTTCTGTCTTTCTGAAGGGATCTCCCCTTTTAATCCCATTATTTCAACACCTGTTGGACAATGCATGAGTGATAATGAGCTCATTGATTAAATGCAATTAATGAATAGATTGCCACCTCTTGTTGTGTGTCGTCTGTGTTTCTGTGTTTCCGGCATTTCACATTGGAAAACCTCATTCACCTTCCTTGTCTTCTCTCCGCCCTCCCTTTTAGGTAAGTTAAAGAGCTGCACCTGAGCCAGCCACTGATTGATTGATTGATTGATTGATTGATTGATTGATTGATTGATTGATGCAGCACAACAGTCAAATAGTGGAGTGGAGTAGGGGAACAGCAAACAGCCAATAAAGCAGCCCGCCCGCTCGCCTGCCCGCCACAATGGACCTACCTGTGTACACTAGATGGATGTGATGGAATGTACTGTCGTCCCTACATTTCAAGAAGAAGTAAGAATTGCAGTTGCAACAAAGCCTTGCTTGCCTACAAAGAGAGCAGCAATTTGGATTTGTTACTATGTTACCTAGAAGAATAACAAACTGTGCAAGGATGGAGGTTGTAGGAGCAAGGAGAAGTTGTCTGTAAAGTTGGTGGATGCCTATTTTCCATTTTGCAGTCCCTTGTCTCCCTCTTGTGGCCTCCTGGAGGCAACTAGCTGTGCAAAAAAAAGACAGCCTGGCGGCCGGCTGTTGCAGTGTTGCCCTCTCAGGCAACACTGAGTGACTGACTGAGCCTCACCGTCTTATATAAAGTTCAGACGGAACTTTGCACGTGTCATAGTGGAGCCCTCAGGATTCCAGAGCCAGCTTTCTGACATCATAATGGGGCCTCAGAGATAAAAGCCTGGGCCCAGGCAGTGTTGGTCAGTGCTGCTCAGCAGGCAGCACTGGACTGGACTGGATTACAGCTGATACAAGGTGTGAAGGAACAAGGGGTGGCTGTGGGCATGCACTTGCTGCCGCTGCCAGTGTTTATCTGCATGGCAGCAGGGCATTTGGGCGTTGCCAGGAAGGCGTTTTTATGTAGATTCCTCCTCTTTCAGCACTGCATTGTGGTGCAAGCAAAAGAAGCAAATCCTGTCTGGCTTCCTCTCCGGCCTTTATTCACCTCCCGTGTAGCTGTGAGTGTGTGAGCCTGCAGGGCCCCATGGAATTGCCTAGAAGTAGGCTGAATCGCTGCAAGGGCTGAACAGCAGTATCGGGCAGGCTCGGGCAACGCGCGGCCCGTTCGGGTTATCGCTTCTCGGCCTTTTGGCTAAGATCAAGTGTAGTATCTGTTCTTATCAGTTTAATATCTGATACGTCCCCTATCTGGGGACCATATATTAAATGGATTTTTAGAACAGGGAGATGGAAATAGAGCTTGCTCTGTCCACTCCACGCATTGACCTGGTATTGCAGTATTTCCAGGACCGGTGCACCCTTTCCTTATGTGTTGACTAAAAGCAGATTCCAAAAGTGTTTTTTGTCTTTGCTATTGTTTCTGTCTTTCTGAAGGGATCTCCCCTTTTAATCCCATTATTTCAACACCTGTTGGACAATGCATGAGTGATAATGAGCTCATTGATTAAATGCAATTAATGAATAGATTGCCACCTCTTGTTGTGTGTCGTCTGTGTTTCTGTGTTTCCGGCATTTCACATTGGAACACCTCATTCACCTTCCTTGTCTTCTCTCCGCCCTCCCTTTTAGGTAAGTTAAAGAGCTGCACCTGAGCCAGCCACTGATTGATTGATTGATTGATTGATTGATTGATTGATTGATTGATTGATGCAGCACAACAGTCAAATAGTGGAGTGGAGTAGGGGAACAGCAAACAGCCAATAAAGCAGCCCGCCCGCTCGCCTGCCCGCCACAATGGACCTACCTGTGTACACTAGATGGATGTGATGGAATGTACTGTCGTCCCTACATTTCAAGAAGAAGTAAGAATTGCAGTTGCAACAAAGCCTTGCTTGCCTACAAAGAGAGCAGCAATTTGGATTTGTTACTATGTTACCTAGAAGAATAACAAACTGTGCAAGGATGGAGGTTGTAGGAGCAAGGAGAAGTTGTCTGTAAAGTTGGTGGATGCCTATTTTCCATTTTGCAGTCCCTTGTCTCCCTCTTGTGGCCTCCTGGAGGCAACTAGCTGTGCAAAAAAAAGACAGCCTGGCGGCCGGCTGTTGCAGTGTTGCCCTCTCAGGCAACACTGAGTGACTGACTGAGCCTCACCGTCTTATATAAAGTTCAGACGGAACTTTGCACGTGTCATAGTGGAGCCCTCAGGATTCCAGAGCCAGCTTTCTGACATCATAATGGGGCCTCAGAGATAAAAGCCTGGGCCCAGGCAGTGTTGGTCAGTGCTGCTCAGCAGGCAGCACTGGACTGGACTGGATTACAGCTGATACAAGGTGTGAAGGAACAAGGGGTGGCTGTGGGCATGCACTTGCTGCCGCTGCCAGTGTTTATCTGCATGGCAGCAGGGCATTTGGGCGTTGCCAGGAAGGCGTTTTTATGTAGATTCCTCCTCTTTCAGCACTGCATTGTGGTGCAAGCAAAAGAAGCAAATCCTGTCTGGCTTCCTCTCCGGCCTTTATTCACCTCCCGTGTAGCTGTGAGTGTGTGAGCCTGCAGGGCCCCATGGAATTGCCTAGAAGTAGGCTGAATCGCTGCAAGGGCTGAACAGCAGTATCGGGCAGGCTCGGGCAACGCGCGGCCCGTTCGGGTTATCGCTTCTCGGCCTTTTGGCTAAGATCAAGTGTAGTATCTGTTCTTATCAGTTTAATATCTGATACGTCCCCTATCTGGGGACCATATATTAAATGTATTTTTAGAACAGGGAGATGGAAATAGAGCTTGCTCTGTCCACTCCACGCATTGACCTGGTATTGCAGTATTTCCAGGACCGGTGCACCCTTTCCTTATGTGTTGACTAAAAGCAGATGCCAAAAGTGTTTTTTGTCTTTGCTATTGTTTCTGTCTTTCTGAAGGGATCTCCCCTTTTAATCCCATTATTTCAACACCTGTTGGACAATGCATGAGTGATAATGAGCTCATTGATTAAATGCAATTAATGAATAGATTGCCACCTCTTGTTGTGTGTCGTCTGTGTTTCTGTGTTTCCGGCATTTCACATTGGAACACCTCATTCACCTTCCTTGTCTTCTCTCCGCCCTCCCTTTTAGGTAAGTTAAAGAGCTGCACCTGAGCCAGCCACTGATTGATTGATTGATTGATTGATTGATTGATTGATTGATTGATGCAGCACAACAGTCAAATAGTGGAGTGGAGTAGGGGAACAGCAAACAGCCAATAAAGCAGCCCGCCCGCTCGCCTGCCCGCCACAATGGACCTACCTGTGTACACTAGATGGATGTGATGGAATGTACTGTCGTCCCTACATTTCAAGAAGAAGTAAGAATTGCAGTTGCAACAAAGCCTTGCTTGCCTACAAAGAGAGCAGCAATTTGGATTTGTTACTATGTTACCTAGAAGAATAACAAACTGTGCAAGGATGGAGGTTGTAGGAGCAAGGAGAAGTTGTCTGTAAAGTTGGTGGATGCCTATTTTCCATTTTGCAGTCCCTTGTCTCCCTCTTGTGGCCTCCTGGAGGCAACTAGCTGTGCAAAAAAAAGACAGCCTGGCGGCCGGCTGTTGCAGTGTTGCCCTCTCAGGCAACACTGAGTGACTGACTGAGCCTCACCGTCTTATATAAAGTTCAGACGGAACTTTGCACGTGTCATAGTGGAGCCCTCAGGATTCCAGAGCCAGCTTTCTGACATCATAATGGGGCCTCAGAGATAAAAGCCTGGGCCCAGGCAGTGTTGGTCAGTGCTGCTCAGCAGGCAGCACTGGACTGGACTGGATTACAGCTGATACAAGGTGTGAAGGAACAAGGGGTGGCTGTGGGCATGCACTTGCTGCCGCTGCCAGTGTTTATCTGCATGGCAGCAGGGCATTTGGGCGTTGCCAGGAAGGCGTTTTTATGTAGATTCCTCCTCTTTCAGCACTGCATTGTGGTGCAAGCAAAAGAAGCAAATCCTGTCTGGCTTCCTCTCCGGCCTTTATTCACCTCCCGTGTAGCTGTGAGTGTGTGAGCCTGCAGGGCCCCATGGAATTGCCTAGAAGTAGGCTGAATCGCTGCAAGGGCTGAACAGCAGTATCGGGCAGGCTCGGGCAACGCGCGGCCCGTTCGGGTTATCGCTTCTCGGCCTTTTGGCTAAGATCAAGTGTAGTATCTGTTCTTATCAGTTTAATATCTGATACGTCCCCTATCTGGGGACCATATATTAAATGGATTTTTAGAACAGGGAGATGGAAATAGAGCTTGCTCTGTCCACTCCACGCATTGACCTGGTATTGCAGTATTTCCAGGACCGGTGCACCCTTTCCTTATGTGTTGACTAAAAGCAGATTCCAAAAGTGTTTTTTGTCTTTGCTATTGTTTCTGTCTTTCTGAAGGGATCTCCCCTTTTAATCCCATTATTTCAACACCTGTTGGACAATGCATGAGTGATAATGAGCTCATTGATTAAATGCAATTAATGAATAGATTGCCACCTCTTGTTGTGTGTCGTCTGTGTTTCTGTGTTTCCGGCATTTCACATTGGAACACCTCATTCACCTTCCTTGTCTTCTCTCCGCCCTCCCTTTTAGGTAAGTTAAAGAGCTGCACCTGAGCCAGCCACTGATTGATTGATTGATTGATTGATTGATTGATTGATTGATTGATTGATTGATTGATTGATTGATGCAGCACAACAGTCAAATAGTGGAGTGGAGTAGGGGAACAGCAAACAGCCAATAAAGCAGCCCGCCCGCTCGCCTGCCCGCCACAATGGACCTACCTGTGTACACTAGATGGATGTGATGGAATGTACTGTCGTCCCTACATTTCAAGAAGAAGTAAGAATTGCAGTTGCAACAAAGCCTTGCTTGCCTACAAAGAGAGCAGCAATTTGGATTTGTTACTATGTTACCTAGAAGAATAACAAACTGTGCAAGGATGGAGGTTGTAGGAGCAAGGAGAAGTTGTCTGTAAAGTTGGTGGATGCCTATTTTCCATTTTGCAGTCCCTTGTCTCCCTCTTGTGGCCTCCTGGAGGCAACTAGCTGTGCAAAAAAAAGACAGCCTGGCGGCCGGCTGTTGCAGTGTTGCCCTCTCAGGCAACACTGAGTGACTGACTGAGCCTCACCGTCTTATATAAAGTTCAGACGGAACTTTGCACGTGTCATAGTGGAGCCCTCAGGATTCCAGAGCCAGCTTTCTGACATCATAATGGGGCCTCAGAGATAAAAGCCTGGGCCCAGGCAGTGTTGGTCAGTGCTGCTCAGCAGGCAGCACTGGACTGGACTGGATTACAGCTGATACAAGGTGTGAAGGAACATGGGGTGGCTGTGGGCATGCACTTGCTGCCGCTGCCAGTGTTTATCTGCATGGCAGCAGGGCATTTGGGCGTTGCCAGGAAGGCGTTTTTATGTAGATTCCTCCTCTTTCAGCACTGCATTGTGGTGCAAGCAAAAGAAGCAAATCCTGTCTGGCTTCCTCTCCGGCCTTTATTCACCTCCCGTGTAGCTGTGAGTGTGTGAGCCTGCAGGGCCCCATGGAATTGCCTAGAAGTAGGCTGAATCGCTGCAAGGGCTGAACAGCAGTATCGGGCAGGCTCGGGCAACGCGCGGCCCGTTCGGGTTATCGCTTCTCGGCCTTTTGGCTAAGATCAAGTGTAGTATCTGTTCTTATCAGTTTAATATCTGATACGTCCCCTATCTGGGGACCATATATTAAATGGATTTTTAGAACAGGGAGATGGAAATAGAGCTTGCTCTGTCCACTCCACGCATTGACCTGGTATTGCAGTATTTCCAGGACCGGTGCACCCTTTCCTTATGTGTTGACTAAAAGCAGATTCCAAAAGTGTTTTTTGTCTTTGCTATTGTTTCTGTCTTTCTGAAGGGATCTCCCCTTTTAATCCCATTATTTCAACACCTGTTGGACAATGCATGAGTGATAATGAGCTCATTGATTAAATGCAATTAATGAATAGATTGCCACCTCTTGTTGTGTGTCGTCTGTGTTTCTGTGTTTCCGGCATTTCACATTGGAACACCTCATTCACCTTCCTTGTCTTCTCTCCGCCCTCCCTTTTAGGTAAGTTAAAGAGCTGCACCTGAGCCAGCCACTGATTGATTGATTGATTGATTGATTGATTGATTGATTGATTGATTGATTGATTGATTGATTGATGCAGCACAACAGTCAAATAGTGGAGTGGAGTAGGGGAACAGCAAACAGCCAATAAAGCAGCCCGCCCGCTCGCCTGCCCGCCACAATGGACCTACCTGTGTACACTAGATGGATGTGATGGAATGTACTGTCGTCCCTACATTTCAAGAAGAAGTAAGAATTGCAGTTGCAACAAAGCCTTGCTTGCCTACAAAGAGAGCAGCAATTTGGATTTGTTACTATGTTACCTAGAAGAATAACAAACTGTGCAAGGATGGAGGTTGTAGGAGCAAGGAGAAGTTGTCTGTAAAGTTGGTGGATGCCTATTTTCCATTTTGCAGTCCCTTGTCTCCCTCTTGTGGCCTCCTGGAGGCAACTAGCTGTGCAAAAAAAAGACAGCCTGGCGGCCGGCTGTTGCAGTGTTGCCCTCTCAGGCAACACTGAGTGACTGACTGAGCCTCACCGTCTTATATAAAGTTCAGACGGAACTTTGCACGTGTCATAGTGGAGCCCTCAGGATTCCAGAGCCAGCTTTCTGACATCATAATGGGGCCTCAGAGATAAAAGCCTGGGCCCAGGCAGTGTTGGTCAGTGCTGCTCAGCAGGCAGCACTGGACTGGACTGGATTACAGCTGATACAAGGTCAGCAGGCAGCACTGGACTGGACTGGATTACAGCTGATACAAGGTGTGAAGGAACAAGGGGTGGCTGTGGGCATGCACTTGCTGCCGCTGCCAGTGTTTATCTGCATGGCAGCAGGGCATTTGGGCGTTGCCAGGAAGGCGTTTTTATGTAGATTCCTCCTCTTTCAGCACTGCATTGTGGTGCAAGCAAAAGAAGCAAATCCTGTCTGGCTTCCTCTCCGGCCTTTATTCACCTCCCGTGTAGCTGTGAGTGTGTGAGCCTGCAGGGCCCCATGGAATTGCCTAGAAGTAGGCTGAATCGCTGCAAGGGCTGAACAGCAGTATCGGGCAGGCTCGGGCAACGCGCGGCCCGTTCGGGTTATCGCTTCTCGGCCTTTTGGCTAAGATCAAGTGTAGTATCTGTTCTTATCAGTTTAATATCTGATACGTCCCCTATCTGGGGACCATATATTAAATGGATTTTTAGAACAGGGAGATGGAAATAGAGCTTGCTCTGTCCACTCCACGCATTGACCTGGTATTGCAGTATTTCCAGGACCGGTGCACCCTTTCCTTATGTGTTGACTAAAAGCAGATTCCAAAAGTGTTTTTTGTCTTTGCTATTGTTTCTGTCTTTCTGAAGGGATCTCCCCTTTTAATCCCATTATTTCAACACCTGTTGGACAATGCATGAGTGATAATGAGCTCATTGATTAAATGCAATTAATGAATAGATTGCCACCTCTTGTTGTGTGTCGTCTGTGTTTCTGTGTTTCCGGCATTTCACATTGGAACACCTCATTCACCTTCCTTGTCTTCTCTCCGCCCTCCCTTTTAGGTAAGTTAAAGAGCTGCACCTGAGCCAGCCACTGATTGATTGATTGATTGATTGATTGATTGATTGATTGATTGATTGATTGATTGATGCAGCACAACAGTCAAATAGTGGAGTGGAGTAGGGGAACAGCAAACAGCCAATAAAGCAGCCCGCCCGCTCGCCTGCCCGCCACAATGGACCTACCTGTGTACACTAGATGGATGTGATGGAATGTACTGTCGTCCCTACATTTCAAGAAGAAGTAAGAATTGCAGTTGCAACAAAGCCTTGCTTGCCTACAAAGAGAGCAGCAATTTGGATTTGTTACTATGTTACCTAGAAGAATAACAAACTGTGCAAGGATGGAGGTTGTAGGAGCAAGGAGAAGTTGTCTGTAAAGTTGGTGGATGCCTATTTTCCATTTTGCAGTCCCTTGTCTCCCTCTTGTGGCCTCCTGGAGGCAACTAGCTGTGCAAAAAAAAGACAGCCTGGCGGCCGGCTGTTGCAGTGTTGCCCTCTCAGGCAACACTGAGTGACTGACTGAGCCTCACCGTCTTATATAAAGTTCAGACGGAACTTTGCACGTGTCATAGTGGAGCCCTCAGGATTCCAGAGCCAGCTTTCTGACATCATAATGGGGCCTCAGAGATAAAAGCCTGGGCCCAGGCAGTGTTGGTCAGTGCTGCTCAGCAGGCAGCACTGGACTGGACTGGATTACAGCTGATACAAGGTGTGAAGGAACAAGGGGTGGCTGTGGGCATGCACTTGCTGCCGCTGCCAGTGTTTATCTGCATGGCAGCAGGGCATTTGGGCGTTGCCAGGAAGGCGTTTTTATGTAGATTCCTCCTCTTTCAGCACTGCATTGTGGTGCAAGCAAAAGAAGCAAATCCTGTCTGGCTTCCTCTCCGGCCTTTATTCACCTCCCGTGTAGCTGTGAGTGTGTGAGCCTGCAGGGCCCCATGGAATTGCCTAGAAGTAGGATGAATCGCTGCAAGGGCTGAACAGCAGTATCGGGCAGGCTCGGGCAACGCGCGGCCCGTTCGGGTTATCGCTTCTCGGCCTTTTGGCTAAGATCAAGTGTAGTATCTGTTCTTATCAGTTTAATATCTGATACGTCCCCTATCTGGGGACCATATATTAAATGGATTTTTAGAACAGGGAGATGGAAATAGAGCTTGCTCTGTCCACTCCACGCATTGACCTGGTATTGCAGTATTTCCAGGACCGGTGCACCCTTTCCTTATGTGTTGACTAAAAGCAGATTCCAAAAGTGTTTTTTGTCTTTGCTATTGTTTCTGTCTTTCTGAAGGGATCTCCCCTTTTAATCCCATTATTTCAACACCTGTTGGACAATGCATGAGTGATAATGAGCTCATTGATTAAATGCAATTAATGAATAGATTGCCACCTCTTGTTGTGTGTCGTCTGTGTTTCTGTGTTTCCGGCATTTCACATTGGAACACCTCATTCACCTTCCTTGTCTTCTCTCCGCCCTCCCTTTTAGGTAAGTTAAAGAGCTGCACCTGAGCCAGCCACTGATTGATTGATTGATTGATTGATTGATTGATTGATTGATTGATTGATTGATTGATTGATGCAGCACAACAGTCAAATAGTGGAGTGGAGTAGGGGAACAGCAAACAGCCAATAAAGCAGCCCGCCCGCTCGCCTGCCCGCCACAATGGACCTACCTGTGTACACTAGATGGATGTGATGGAATGTACTGTCGTCCCTACATTTCAAGAAGAAGTAAGAATTGCAGTTGCAACAAAGCCTTGCTTGCCTACAAAGAGAGCAGCAATTTGGATTTGTTACTATGTTACCTAGAAGAATAACAAACTGTGCAAGGATGGAGGTTGTAGGAGCAAGGAGAAGTTGTCTGTAAAGTTGGTGGATGCCTATTTTCCATTTTGCAGTCCCTTGTCTCCCTCTTGTGGCCTCCTGGAGGCAACTAGCTGTGCAAAAAAAAGACAGCCTGACAGCCTGGCGGCCGGCTGTTGCAGTGTTGCCCTCTCAGGCAACACTGAGTGACTGACTGAGCCTCACCGTCTTATATAAAGTTCAGACGGAACTTTGCACGTGTCATAGTGGAGCCCTCAGGATTCCAGAGCCAGCTTTCTGACATCATAATGGGGCCTCAGAGATAAAAGCCTGGGCCCAGGCAGTGTTGGTCAGTGCTGCTCAGCAGGCAGCACTGGACTGGACTGGATTACAGCTGATACAAGGTGTGAAGGAACAAGGGGTGGCTGTGGGCATGCACTTGCTGCCGCTGCCAGTGTTTATCTGCATGGCAGCAGGGCATTTGGGCGTTGCCAGGAAGGCGTTTTTATGTAGATTCCTCCTCTTTCAGCACTGCATTGTGGTGCAAGCAAAAGAAGCAAATCCTGTCTGGCTTCCTCTCCGGCCTTTATTCACCTCCCGTGTAGCTGTGAGTGTGTGAGCCTGCAGGGCCCCATGGAATTGCCTAGAAGTAGGCTGAATCGCTGCAAGGGCTGAACAGCAGTATCGGGCAGGCTCGGGCAACGCGCGGCCCGTTCGGGTTATCGCTTCTCGGCCTTTTGGCTAAGATCAAGTGTAGTATCTGTTCTTATCAGTTTAATATCTGATACGTCCCCTATCTGGGGACCATATATTAAATGGATTTTTAGAACAGGGAGATGGAAATAGAGCTTGCTCTGTCCACTCCACGCATTGACCTGGTATTGCAGTATTTCCAGGACCGGTGCACCCTTTCCTTATGTGTTGACTAAAAGCAGATTCCAAAAGTGTTTTTTGTCTTTGCTATTGTTTCTGTCTTTCTGAAGGGATCTCCCCTTTTAATCCCATTATTTCAACACCTGTTGGACAATGCATGAGTGATAATGAGCTCATTGATTAAATGCAATTAATGAATAGATTGCCACCTCTTGTTGTGTGTCGTCTGTGTTTCTGTGTTTCCGGCATTTCACATTGGAACACCTCATTCACCTTCCTTGTCTTCTCTCCGCCCTCCCTTTTAGGTAAGTTAAAGAGCTGCACCTGAGCCAGCCACTTGATTGATTGATTGATTGATTGATTGATTGATTGATTGATGCAGCACAACAGTCAAATAGTGGAGTGGAGTAGGGGAACAGCAAACAGCCAATAAAGCAGCCCGCCCGCTCGCCTGCCCGCCACAATGGACCTACCTGTGTACACTAGATGGATGTGATGGAATGTACTGTCGTCCCTACATTTCAAGAAGAAGTAAGAATTGCAGTTGCAACAAAGCCTTGCTTGCCTACAAAGAGAGCAGCAATTTGGATTTGTTACTATGTTACCTAGAAGAATAACAAACTGTGCAAGGATGGAGGTTGTAGGAGCAAGGAGAAGTTGTCTGTAAAGTTGGTGGATGCCTATTTTCCATTTTGCAGTCCCTTGTCTCCCTCTTGTGGCCTCCTGGAGGCAACTAGCTGTGCAAAAAAAAGACAGCCTGGCGGCCGGCTGTTGCAGTGTTGCCCTCTCAGGCAACACTGAGTGACTGACTGAGCCTCACCGTCTTATATAAAGTTCAGACGGAACTTTGCACGTGTCATAGTGGAGCCCTCAGGATTCCAGAGCCAGCTTTCTGACATCATAATGGGGCCTCAGAGATAAAAGCCTGGGCCCAGGCAGTGTTGGTCAGTGCTGCTCAGCAGGCAGCACTGGACTGGACTGGATTACAGCTGATACAAGGTGTGAAGGAACAAGGGGTGGCTGTGGGCATGCACTTGCTGCCGCTGCCAGTGTTTATCTGCATGGCAGCAGGGCATTTGGGCGTTGCCAGGAAGGCGTTTTTATGTAGATTCCTCCTCTTTCAGCACTGCATTGTGGTGCAAGCAAAAGAAGCAAATCCTGTCTGGCTTCCCGTGTAGCTGTGAGTGTGTGAGCCTGCAGGGCCCCATGGAATTGCCTAGAAGTAGGCTGAATCGCTGCAAGGGCTGAACAGCAGTATCGGGCAGGCTCGGGCAACGCGCGGCCCGTTCGGGTTATCGCTTCTCGGCCTTTTGGCTAAGATCAAGTGTAGTATCTGTTCTTATCAGTTTAATATCTGATACGTCCCCTATCTGGGGACCATATATTAAATGGATTTTTAGAACAGGGAGATGGAAATAGAGCTTGCTCTGTCCACTCCACGCATTGACCTGGTATTGCAGTATTTCCAGGACCGGTGCACCCTTTCCTTATGTGTTGACTAAAAGCAGATTCCAAAAGTGTTTTTTGTCTTTGCTATTGTTTCTGTCTTTCTGAAGGGATCTCCCCTTTTAATCCCATTATTTCAACACCTGTTGGACAATGCATGAGTGATAATGAGCTCATTGATTAAATGCAATTAATGAATAGATTGCCACCTCTTGTTGTGTGTCGTCTGTGTTTCTGTGTTTCCGGCATTTCACATTGGAACACCTCATTCACCTTCCTTGTCTTCTCTCCGCCCTCCCTTTTAGGTAAGTTAAAGAGCTGCACCTGAGCCAGCCACTGATTGATTGATTGATTGATTGATTGATTGATTGATTGATTGATTGATTGATTGATGCAGCACAACAGTCAAATAGTGGAGTGGAGTAGGGGAACAGCAAACAGCCAATAAAGCAGCCCGCCCGCTCGCCTGCCCGCCACAATGGACCTACCTGTGTACACTAGATGGATGTGATGGAATGTACTGTCGTCCCTACATTTCAAGAAGAAGTAAGAATTGCAGTTGCAACAAAGCCTTGCTTGCCTACAAAGAGAGCAGCAATTTGGATTTGTTACTATGTTACCTAGAAGAATAACAAACTGTGCAAGGATGGAGGTTGTAGGAGCAAGGAGAAGTTGTCTGTAAAGTTGGTGGATGCCTATTTTCCATTTTGCAGTCCCTTGTCTCCCTCTTGTGGCCTCCTGGAGGCAACTAGCTGTGCAAAAAAAAGACAGCCTGGCGGCCGGCTGTTGCAGTGTTGCCCTCTCAGGCAACACTGAGTGACTGACTGAGCCTCACCGTCTTATATAAAGTTCAGACGGAACTTTGCACGTGTCATAGTGGAGCCCTCAGGATTCCAGAGCCAGCTTTCTGACATCATAATGGGGCCTCAGAGATAAAAGCCTGGGCCCAGGCAGTGTTGGTCAGTGCTGCTCAGCAGGCAGCACTGGACTGGACTGGATTACAGCTGATACAAGGTGTGAAGGAACAAGGGGTGGCTGTGGGCATGCACTTGCTGCCGCTGCCAGTGTTTATCTGCATGGCAGCAGGGCATTTGGGCGTTGCCAGGAAGGCGTTTTTATGTAGATTCCTCCTCTTTCAGCACTGCATTGTGGTGCAAGCAAAAGAAGCAAATCCTGTCTGGCTTCCTCTCCGGCCTTTATTCACCTCCCGTGTAGCTGTGAGTGTGTGAGCCTGCAGGGCCCCATGGAATTGCCTAGAAGTAGGATGAATCGCTGCAAGGGCTGAACAGCAGTATCGGGCAGGCTCGGGCAACGCGCGGCCCGTTCGGGTTATCGCTTCTCGGCCTTTTGGCTAAGATCAAGTGTAGTATCTGTTCTTATCAGTTTAATATCTGATACGTCCCCTATCTGGGGACCATATATTAAATGGATTTTTAGAACAGGGAGATGGAAATAGAGCTTGCTCTGTCCACTCCACGCATTGACCTGGTATTGCAGTATTTCCAGGACCGGTGCACCCTTTCCTTATGTGTTGACTAAAAGCAGATTCCAAAAGTGTTTTTTGTCTTTGCTATTGTTTCTGTCTTTCTGAAGGGATCTCCCCTTTTAATCCCATTATTTCAACACCTGTTGGACAATGCATGAGTGATAATGAGCTCATTGATTAAATGCAATTAATGAATAGATTGCCACCTCTTGTTGTGTGTCGTCTGTGTTTCTGTGTTTCCGGCATTTCACATTGGAACACCTCATTCACCTTCCTTGTCTTCTCTCCGCCCTCCCTTTTAGGTAAGTTAAAGAGCTGCACCTGAGCCAGCCACTGATTGATTGATTGATTGATTGATTGATTGATTGATTGATTGATTGATGCAGCACAACAGTCAAATAGTGGAGTGGAGTAGGGGAACAGCAAACAGCCAATAAAGCAGCCCGCCCGCTCGCCTGCCCGCCACAATGGACCTACCTGTGTACACTAGATGGATGTGATGGAATGTACTGTCGTCCCTACATTTCAAGAAGAAGTAAGAATTGCAGTTGCAACAAAGCCTTGCTTGCCTACAAAGAGAGCAGCAATTTGGATTTGTTACTATGTTACCTAGAAGAATAACAAACTGTGCAAGGATGGAGGTTGTAGGAGCAAGGAGAAGTTGTCTGTAAAGTTGGTGGATGCCTATTTTCCATTTTGCAGTCCCTTGTCTCCCTCTTGTGGCCTCCTGGAGGCAACTAGCTGTGCAAAAAAAAGACAGCCTGGCGGCCGGCTGTTGCAGTGTTGCCCTCTCAGGCAACACTGAGTGACTGACTGAGCCTCACCGTCTTATATAAAGTTCAGACGGAACTTTGCACGTGTCATAGTGGAGCCCTCAGGATTCCAGAGCCAGCTTTCTGACATCATAATGGGGCCTCAGAGATAAAAGCCTGGGCCCAGGCAGTGTTGGTCAGTGCTGCTCAGCAGGCAGCACTGGACTGGACTGGATTACAGCTGATACAAGGTGTGAAGGAACAAGGGGTGGCTGTGGGCATGCACTTGCTGCCGCTGCCAGTGTTTATCTGCATGGCAGCAGGGCATTTGGGCGTTGCCAGGAAGGCGTTTTTATGTAGATTCCTCCTCTTTCAGCACTGCATTGTGGTGCAAGCAAAAGAAGCAAATCCTGTCTGGCTTCCTCTCCGGCCTTTATTCACCTCCCGTGTAGCTGTGAGTGTGTGAGCCTGCAGGGCCCCATGGAATTGCCTAGAAGTAGGCTGAATCGCTGCAAGGGCTGAACAGCAGTATCGGGCAGGCTCGGGCAACGCGCGGCCCGTTCGGGTTATCGCTTCTCGGCCTTTTGGCTAAGATCAAGTGTAGTATCTGTTCTTATCAGTTTAATATCTGATACGTCCCCTATCTGGGGACCATATATTAAATGGATTTTTAGAACAGGGAGATGGAAATAGAGCTTGCTCTGTCCACTCCACGCATTGACCTGGTATTGCAGTATTTCCAGGACCGGTGCACCCTTTCCTTATGTGTTGACTAAAAGCAGATTCCAAAAGTGTTTTTTGTCTTTGCTATTGTTTCTGTCTTTCTGAAGGGATCTCCCCTTTTAATCCCATTATTTCAACACCTGTTGGACAATGCATGAGTGATAATGAGCTCATTGATTAAATGCAATTAATGAATAGATTGCCACCTCTTGTTGTGTGTCGTCTGTGTTTCTGTGTTTCCGGCATTTCACATTGGAACACCTCATTCACCTTCCTTGTCTTCTCTCCGCCCTCCCTTTTAGGTAAGTTAAAGAGCTGCACCTGAGCCAGCCACTGATTGATTGATTGATTGATTGATTGATTGATTGATTGATTGATTGATTGATTGATTGATTGATTGATTGATGCAGCACAACAGTCAAATAGTGGAGTGGAGTAGGGGAACAGCAAACAGCCAATAAAGCAGCCCGCCCGCTCGCCTGCCCGCCACAATGGACCTACCTGTGTACACTAGATGGATGTGATGGAATGTACTGTCGTCCCTACATTTCAAGAAGAAGTAAGAATTGCAGTTGCAACAAAGCCTTGCTTGCCTACAAAGAGAGCAGCAATTTGGATTTGTTACTATGTTACCTAGAAGAATAACAAACTGTGCAAGGATGGAGGTTGTAGGAGCAAGGAGAAGTTGTCTGTAAAGTTGGTGGATGCCTATTTTCCATTTTGCAGTCCCTTGTCTCCCTCTTGTGGCCTCCTGGAGGCAACTAGCTGTGCAAAAAAAAGACAGCCTGGCGGCCGGCTGTTGCAGTGTTGCCCTCTCAGGCAACACTGAGTGACTGACTGAGCCTCACCGTCTTATATAAAGTTCAGACGGAACTTTGCACGTGTCATAGTGGAGCCCTCAGGATTCCAGAGCCAGCTTTCTGACATCATAATGGGGCCTCAGAGATAAAAGCCTGGGCCCAGGCAGTGTTGGTCAGTGCTGCTCAGCAGGCAGCACTGGACTGGACTGGATTACAGCTGATACAAGGTGTGAAGGAACAAGGGGTGGCTGTGGGCATGCACTTGCTGCCGCTGCCAGTGTTTATCTGCATGGCAGCAGGGCATTTGGGCGTTGCCAGGAAGGCGTTTTTATGTAGATTCCTCCTCTTTCAGCACTGCATTGTGGTGCAAGCAAAAGAAGCAAATCCTGTCTGGCTTCCTCTCCGGCCTTTATTCACCTCCCGTGTAGCTGTGAGTGTGTGAGCCTGCAGGGCCCCATGGAATTGCCTAGAAGTAGGCTGAATCGCTGCAAGGGCTGAACAGCAGTATCGGGCAGGCTCGGGCAACGCGCGGCCCGTTCGGGTTATCGCTTCTCGGCCTTTTGGCTAAGATCAAGTGTAGTATCTGTTCTTATCAGTTTAATATCTGATACGTCCCCTATCTGGGGACCATATATTAAATGGATTTTTAGAACAGGGAGATGGAAATAGAGCTTGCTCTGTCCACTCCACGCATTGACCTGGTATTGCAGTATTTCCAGGACCGGTGCACCCTTTCCTTATGTGTTGACTAAAAGCAGATTCCAAAAGTGTTTTTTGTCTTTGCTATTGTTTCTGTCTTTCTGAAGGGATCTCCCCTTTTAATCCCATTATTTCAACACCTGTTGGACAATGCATGAGTGATAATGAGCTCATTGATTAAATGCAATTAATGAATAGATTGCCACCTCTTGTTGTGTGTCGTCTGTGTTTCTGTGTTTCCGGCATTTCACATTGGAACACCTCATTCACCTTCCTTGTCTTCTCTCCGCCCTCCCTTTTAGGTAAGTTAAAGAGCTGCACCTGAGCCAGCCACTGATTGATTGATTGATTGATTGATTGATTGATTGATTGATTGATTGATTGATGCAGCACAACAGTCAAATAGTGGAGTGGAGTAGGGGAACAGCAAACAGCCAATAAAGCAGCCCGCCCGCTCGCCTGCCCGCCACAATGGACCTACCTGTGTACACTAGATGGATGTGATGGAATGTACTGTCGTCCCTACATTTCAAGAAGAAGTAAGAATTGCAGTTGCAACAAAGCCTTGCTTGCCTACAAAGAGAGCAGCAATTTGGATTTGTTACTATGTTACCTAGAAGAATAACAAACTGTGCAAGGATGGAGGTTGTAGGAGCAAGGAGAAGTTGTCTGTAAAGTTGGTGGATGCCTATTTTCCATTTTGCAGTCCCTTGTCTCCCTCTTGTGGCCTCCTGGAGGCAACTAGCTGTGCAAAAAAAAGACAGCCTGGCGGCCGGCTGTTGCAGTGTTGCCCTCTCAGGCAACACTGAGTGACTGACTGAGCCTCACCGTCTTATATAAAGTTCAGACGGAACTTTGCACGTGTCATAGTGGAGCCCTCAGGATTCCAGAGCCAGCTTTCTGACATCATAATGGGGCCTCAGAGATAAAAGCCTGGGCCCAGGCAGTGTTGGTCAGTGCTGCTCAGCAGGCAGCACTGGACTGGACTGGATTACAGCTGATACAAGGTGTGAAGGAACAAGGGGTGGCTGTGGGCATGCACTTGCTGCCGCTGCCAGTGTTTATCTGCATGGCAGCAGGGCATTTGGGCGTTGCCAGGAAGGCGTTTTTATGTAGATTCCTCCTCTTTCAGCACTGCATTGTGGTGCAAGCAAAAGAAGCAAATCCTGTCTGGCTTCCTCTCCGGCCTTTATTCACCTCCCGTGTAGCTGTGAGTGTGTGAGCCTGCAGGGCCCCATGGAATTGCCTAGAAGTAGGATGAATCGCTGCAAGGGCTGAACAGCAGTATCGGGCAGGCTCGGGCAACGCGCGGCCCGTTCGGGTTATCGCTTCTCGGCCTTTTGGCTAAGATCAAGTGTAGTATCTGTTCTTATCAGTTTAATATCTGATACGTCCCCTATCTGGGGACCATATATTAAATGGATTTTTAGAACAGGGAGATGGAAATAGAGCTTGCTCTGTCCACTCCACGCATTGACCTGGTATTGCAGTATTTCCAGGACCGGTGCACCCTTTCCTTATGTGTTGACTAAAAGCAGATTCCAAAAGTGTTTTTTGTCTTTGCTATTGTTTCTGTCTTTCTGAAGGGATCTCCCCTTTTAATCCCATTATTTCAACACCTGTTGGACAATGCATGAGTGATAATGAGCTCATTGATTAAATGCAATTAATGAATAGATTGCCACCTCTTGTTGTGTGTCGTCTGTGTTTCTGTGTTTCCGGCATTTCACATTGGAACACCTCATTCACCTTCCTTGTCTTCTCTCCGCCCTCCCTTTTAGGTAAGTTAAAGAGCTGCACCTGAGCCAGCCACTGATTGATTGATTGATTGATTGATTGATTGATTGATTGATTGATTGATTGATTGATTGATTGATTGATGCAGCACAACAGTCAAATAGTGGAGTGGAGTAGGGGAACAGCAAACAGCCAATAAAGCAGCCCGCCCGCTCGCCTGCCCGCCACAATGGACCTACCTGTGTACACTAGATGGATGTGATGGAATGTACTGTCGTCCCTACATTTCAAGAAGAAGTAAGAATTGCAGTTGCAACAAAGCCTTGCTTGCCTACAAAGAGAGCAGCAATTTGGATTTGTTACTATGTTACCTAGAAGAATAACAAACTGTGCAAGGATGGAGGTTGTAGGAGCAAGGAGAAGTTGTCTGTAAAGTTGGTGGATGCCTATTTTCCATTTTGCAGTCCCTTGTCTCCCTCTTGTGGCCTCCTGGAGGCAACTAGCTGTGCAAAAAAAAGACAGCCTGGCGGCCGGCTGTTGCAGTGTTGCCCTCTCAGGCAACACTGAGTGACTGACTGAGCCTCACCGTCTTATATAAAGTTCAGACGGAACTTTGCACGTGTCATAGTGGAGCCCTCAGGATTCCAGAGCCAGCTTTCTGACATCATAATGGGGCCTCAGAGATAAAAGCCTGGGCCCAGGCAGTGTTGGTCAGTGCTGCTCAGCAGGCAGCACTGGACTGGACTGGATTACAGCTGATACAAGGTGTGAAGGAACAAGGGGTGGCTGTGGGCATGCACTTGCTGCCGCTGCCAGTGTTTATCTGCATGGCAGCAGGGCATTTGGGCGTTGCCAGGAAGGCGTTTTTATGTAGATTCCTCCTCTTTCAGCACTGCATTGTGGTGCAAGCAAAAGAAGCAAATCCTGTCTGGCTTCCTCTCCGGCCTTTATTCACCTCCCGTGTAGCTGTGAGTGTGTGAGCCTGCAGGGCCCCATGGAATTGCCTAGAAGTAGGCTGAATCGCTGCAAGGGCTGAACAGCAGTATCGGGCAGGCTCGGGCAACGCGCGGCCCGTTCGGGTTATCGCTTCTCGGCCTTTTGGCTAAGATCAAGTGTAGTATCTGTTCTTATCAGTTTAATATCTGATACGTCCCCTATCTGGGGACCATATATTAAATGGATTTTTAGAACAGGGAGATGGAAATAGAGCTTGCTCTGTCCACTCCACGCATTGACCTGGTATTGCAGTATTTCCAGGACCGGTGCACCCTTTCCTTATGTGTTGACTAAAAGCAGATTCCAAAAGTGTTTTTTGTCTTTGCTATTGTTTCTGTCTTTCTGAAGGGATCTCCCCTTTTAATCCCATTATTTCAACACCTGTTGGACAATGCATGAGTGATAATGAGCTCATTGATTAAATGCAATTAATGAATAGATTGCCACCTCTTGTTGTGTGTCGTCTGTGTTTCTGTGTTTCCGGCATTTCACATTGGAACACCTCATTCACCTTCCTTGTCTTCTCTCCGCCCTCCCTTTTAGGTAAGTTAAAGAGCTGCACCTGAGCCAGCCACTGATTGATTGATTGATTGATTGATTGATTGATTGATTGATTGATTGATTGATTGATGCAGCACAACAGTCAAATAGTGGAGTGGAGTAGGGGAACAGCAAACAGCCAATAAAGCAGCCCGCCCGCTCGCCTGCCCGCCACAATGGACCTACCTGTGTACACTAGATGGATGTGATGGAATGTACTGTCGTCCCTACATTTCAAGAAGAAGTAAGAATTGCAGTTGCAACAAAGCCTTGCTTGCCTACAAAGAGAGCAGCAATTTGGATTTGTTACTATGTTACCTAGAAGAATAACAAACTGTGCAAGGATGGAGGTTGTAGGAGCAAGGAGAAGTTGTCTGTAAAGTTGGTGGATGCCTATTTTCCATTTTGCAGTCCCTTGTCTCCCTCTTGTGGCCTCCTGGAGGCAACTAGCTGTGCAAAAAAAAGACAGCCTGGCGGCCGGCTGTTGCAGTGTTGCCCTCTCAGGCAACACTGAGTGACTGACTGAGCCTCACCGTCTTATATAAAGTTCAGACGGAACTTTGCACGTGTCATAGTGGAGCCCTCAGGATTCCAGAGCCAGCTTTCTGACATCATAATGGGGCCTCAGAGATAAAAGCCTGGGCCCAGGCAGTGTTGGTCAGTGCTGCTCAGCAGGCAGCACTGGACTGGACTGGATTACAGCTGATACAAGGTGTGAAGGAACAAGGGGTGGCTGTGGGCATGCACTTGCTGCCGCTGCCAGTGTTTATCTGCATGGCAGCAGGGCATTTGGGCGTTGCCAGGAAGGCGTTTTTATGTAGATTCCTCCTCTTTCAGCACTGCATTGTGGTGCAAGCAAAAGAAGCAAATCCTGTCTGGCTTCCTCTCCGGCCTTTATTCACCTCCCGTGTAGCTGTGAGTGTGTGAGCCTGCAGGGCCCCATGGAATTGCCTAGAAGTAGGCTGAATCGCTGCAAGGGCTGAACAGCAGTATCGGGCAGGCTCGGGCAACGCGCGGCCCGTTCGGGTTATCGCTTCTCGGCCTTTTGGCTAAGATCAAGTGTAGTATCTGTTCTTATCAGTTTAATATCTGATACGTCCCCTATCTGGGGACCATATATTAAATGGATTTTTAGAACAGGGAGATGGAAATAGAGCTTGCTCTGTCCACTCCACGCATTGACCTGGTATTGCAGTATTTCCAGGACCGGTGCACCCTTTCCTTATGTGTTGACTAAAAGCAGATTCCAAAAGTGTTTTTTGTCTTTGCTATTGTTTCTGTCTTTCTGAAGGGATCTCCCCTTTTAATCCCATTATTTCAACACCTGTTGGACAATGCATGAGTGATAATGAGCTCATTGATTAAATGCAATTAATGAATAGATTGCCACCTCTTGTTGTGTGTCGTCTGTGTTTCTGTGTTTCCGGCATTTCACATTGGAACACCTCATTCACCTTCCTTGTCTTCTCTCCGCCCTCCCTTTTAGGTAAGTTAAAGAGCTGCACCTGAGCCAGCCACTGATTGATTGATTGATTGATTGATTGATTGATTGATTGATTGATGCAGCACAACAGTCAAATAGTGGAGTGGAGTAGGGGAACAGCAAACAGCCAATAAAGCAGCCCGCCCGCTCGCCTGCCCGCCACAATGGACCTACCTGTGTACACTAGATGGATGTGATGGAATGTACTGTCGTCCCTACATTTCAAGAAGAAGTAAGAATTGCAGTTGCAACAAAGCCTTGCTTGCCTACAAAGAGAGCAGCAATTTGGATTTGTTACTATGTTACCTAGAAGAATAACAAACTGTGCAAGGATGGAGGTTGTAGGAGCAAGGAGAAGTTGTCTGTAAAGTTGGTGGATGCCTATTTTCCATTTTGCAGTCCCTTGTCTCCCTCTTGTGGCCTCCTGGAGGCAACTAGCTGTGCAAAAAAAAGACAGCCTGGCGGCCGGCTGTTGCAGTGTTGCCCTCTCAGGCAACACTGAGTGACTGACTGAGCCTCACCGTCTTATATAAAGTTCAGACGGAACTTTGCACGTGTCATAGTGGAGCCCTCAGGATTCCAGAGCCAGCTTTCTGACATCATAATGGGGCCTCAGAGATAAAAGCCTGGGCCCAGGCAGTGTTGGTCAGTGCTGCTCAGCAGGCAGCACTGGACTGGACTGGATTACAGCTGATACAAGGTGTGAAGGAACAAGGGGTGGCTGTGGGCATGCACTTGCTGCCGCTGCCAGTGTTTATCTGCATGGCAGCAGGGCATTTGGGCGTTGCCAGGAAGGCGTTTTTATGTAGATTCCTCCTCTTTCAGCACTGCATTGTGGTGCAAGCAAAAGAAGCAAATCCTGTCTGGCTTCCTCTCCGGCCTTTATTCACCTCCCGTGTAGCTGTGAGTGTGTGAGCCTGCAGGGCCCCATGGAATTGCCTAGAAGTAGGCTGAATCGCTGCAAGGGCTGAACAGCAGTATCGGGCAGGCTCGGGCAACGCGCGGCCCGTTCGGGTTATCGCTTCTCGGCCTTTTGGCTAAGATCAAGTGTAGTATCTGTTCTTATCAGTTTAATATCTGATACGTCCCCTATCTGGGGACCATATATTAAATGCATTTTTAGAACAGGGAGATGGAAATAGAGCTTGCTCTGTCCACTCCACGCATTGACCTGGTATTGCAGTATTTCCAGGACCGGTGCACCCTTTCCTTATGTGTTGACTAAAAGCAGATTCCAAAAGTGTTTTTTGTCTTTGCTATTGTTTCTGTCTTTCTGAAGGGATCTCCCCTTTTAATCCCATTATTTCAACACCTGTTGGACAATGCATGAGTGATAATGAGCTCATTGATTAAATGCAATTAATGAATAGATTGCCACCTCTTGTTGTGTGTCGTCTGTGTTTCTGTGTTTCCGGCATTTCACATTGGAACACCTCATTCACCTTCCTTGTCTTCTCTCCGCCCTCCCTTTTAGGTAAGTTAAAGAGCTGCACCTGAGCCAGCCACTGATTGATTGATTGATTGATTGATTGATTGATTGATTGATTGATTGATGCAGCACAACAGTCAAATAGTGGAGTGGAGTAGGGGAACAGCAAACAGCCAATAAAGCAGCCCGCCCGCTCGCCTGCCCGCCACAATGGACCTACCTGTGTACACTAGATGGATGTGATGGAATGTACTGTCGTCCCTACATTTCAAGAAGAAGTAAGAATTGCAGTTGCAACAAAGCCTTGCTTGCCTACAAAGAGAGCAGCAATTTGGATTTGTTACTATGTTACCTAGAAGAATAACAAACTGTGCAAGGATGGAGGTTGTAGGAGCAAGGAGAAGTTGTCTGTAAAGTTGGTGGATGCCTATTTTCCATTTTGCAGTCCCTTGTCTCCCTCTTGTGGCCTCCTGGAGGCAACTAGCTGTGCAAAAAAAAGACAGCCTGGCGGCCGGCTGTTGCAGTGTTGCCCTCTCAGGCAACACTGAGTGACTGACTGAGCCTCACCGTCTTATATAAAGTTCAGACGGAACTTTGCACGTGTCATAGTGGAGCCCTCAGGATTCCAGAGCCAGCTTTCTGACATCATAATGGGGCCTCAGAGATAAAAGCCTGGGCCCAGGCAGTGTTGGTCAGTGCTGCTCAGCAGGCAGCACTGGACTGGACTGGATTACAGCTGATACAAGGTGTGAAGGAACAAGGGGTGGCTGTGGGCATGCACTTGCTGCCGCTGCCAGTGTTTATCTGCATGGCAGCAGGGCATTTGGGCGTTGCCAGGAAGGCGTTTTTATGTAGATTCCTCCTCTTTCAGCACTGCATTGTGGTGCAAGCAAAAGAAGCAAATCCTGTCTGGCTTCCTCTCCGGCCTTTATTCACCTCCCGTGTAGCTGTGAGTGTGTGAGCCTGCAGGGCCCCATGGAATTGCCTAGAAGTAGGCTGAATCGCTGCAAGGGCTGAACAGCAGTATCGGGCAGGCTCGGGCAACGCGCGGCCCGTTCGGGTTATCGCTTCTCGGCCTTTTGGCTAAGATCAAGTGTAGTATCTGTTCTTATCAGTTTAATATCTGATACGTCCCCTATCTGGGGACCATATATTAAATGGATTTTTAGAACAGGGAGATGGAAATAGAGCTTGCTCTGTCCACTCCACGCATTGACCTGGTATTGCAGTATTTCCAGGACCGGTGCACCCTTTCCTTATGTGTTGACTAAAAGCAGATTCCAAAAGTGTTTTTTGTCTTTGCTATTGTTTCTGTCTTTCTGAAGGGATCTCCCCTTTTAATCCCATTATTTCAACACCTGTTGGACAATGCATGAGTGATAATGAGCTCATTGATTAAATGCAATTAATGAATAGATTGCCACCTCTTGTTGTGTGTCGTCTGTGTTTCTGTGTTTCCGGCATTTCACATTGGAACACCTCATTCACCTTCCTTGTCTTCTCTCCGCCCTCCCTTTTAGGTAAGTTAAAGAGCTGCACCTGAGCCAGCCACTGATTGATTGATTGATTGATTGATTGATTGATTGATTGATTGATTGATTGATGCAGCACAACAGTCAAATAGTGGAGTGGAGTAGGGGAACAGCAAACAGCCAATAAAGCAGCCCGCCCGCTCGCCTGCCCGCCACAATGGACCTACCTGTGTACACTAGATGGATGTGATGGAATGTACTGTCGTCCCTACATTTCAAGAAGAAGTAAGAATTGCAGTTGCAACAAAGCCTTGCTTGCCTACAAAGAGAGCAGCAATTTGGATTTGTTACTATGTTACCTAGAAGAATAACAAACTGTGCAAGGATGGAGGTTGTAGGAGCAAGGAGAAGTTGTCTGTAAAGTTGGTGGATGCCTATTTTCCATTTTGCAGTCCCTTGTCTCCCTCTTGTGGCCTCCTGGAGGCAACTAGCTGTGCAAAAAAAAGACAGCCTGGCGGCCGGCTGTTGCAGTGTTGCCCTCTCAGGCAACACTGAGTGACTGACTGAGCCTCACCGTCTTATATAAAGTTCAGACGGAACTTTGCACGTGTCATAGTGGAGCCCTCAGGATTCCAGAGCCAGCTTTCTGACATCATAATGGGGCCTCAGAGATAAAAGCCTGGGCCCAGGCAGTGTTGGTCAGTGCTGCTCAGCAGGCAGCACTGGACTGGACTGGATTACAGCTGATACAAGGTGTGAAGGAACAAGGGGTGGCTGTGGGCATGCACTTGCTGCCGCTGCCAGTGTTTATCTGCATGGCAGCAGGGCATTTGGGCGTTGCCAGGAAGGCGTTTTTATGTAGATTCCTCCTCTTTCAGCACTGCATTGTGGTGCAAGCAAAAGAAGCAAATCCTGTCTGGCTTCCTCTCCGGCCTTTATTCACCTCCCGTGTAGCTGTGAGTGTGTGAGCCTGCAGGGCCCCATGGAATTGCCTAGAAGTAGGCTGAATCGCTGCAAGGGCTGAACAGCAGTATCGGGCAGGCTCGGGCAACGCGCGGCCCGTTCGGGTTATCGCTTCTCGGCCTTTTGGCTAAGATCAAGTGTAGTATCTGTTCTTATCAGTTTAATATCTGATACGTCCCCTATCTGGGGACCATATATTAAATGCATTTTTAGAACAGGGAGATGGAAATAGAGCTTGCTCTGTCCACTCCACGCATTGACCTGGTATTGCAGTATTTCCAGGACCGGTGCACCCTTTCCTTATGTGTTGACTAAAAGCAGATTCCAAAAGTGTTTTTTGTCTTTGCTATTGTTTCTGTCTTTCTGAAGGGATCTCCCCTTTTAATCCCATTATTTCAACACCTGTTGGACAATGCATGAGTGATAATGAGCTCATTGATTAAATGCAATTAATGAATAGATTGCCACCTCTTGTTGTGTGTCGTCTGTGTTTCTGTGTTTCCGGCATTTCACATTGGAACACCTCATTCACCTTCCTTGTCTTCTCTCCGCCCTCCCTTTTAGGTAAGTTAAAGAGCTGCACCTGAGCCAGCCACTGATTGATTGATTGATTGATTGATTGATTGATTGATTGATTGATTGATTGATTGATGCAGCACAACAGTCAAATAGTGGAGTGGAGTAGGGGAACAGCAAACAGCCAATAAAGCAGCCCGCCCGCTCGCCTGCCCGCCACAATGGACCTACCTGTGTACACTAGATGGATGTGATGGAATGTACTGTCGTCCCTACATTTCAAGAAGAAGTAAGAATTGCAGTTGCAACAAAGCCTTGCTTGCCTACAAAGAGAGCAGCAATTTGGATTTGTTACTATGTTACCTAGAAGAATAACAAACTGTGCAAGGATGGAGGTTGTAGGAGCAAGGAGAAGTTGTCTGTAAAGTTGGTGGATGCCTATTTTCCATTTTGCAGTCCCTTGTCTCCCTCTTGTGGCCTCCTGGAGGCAACTTGCTGTGCAAAAAAAAGACAGCCTGGCGGCCGGCTGTTGCAGTGTTGCCCTCTCAGGCAACACTGAGTGACTGACTGAGCCTCACCGTCTTATATAAAGTTCAGACGGAACTTTGCACGTGTCATAGTGGAGCCCTCAGGATTCCAGAGCCAGCTTTCTGACATCATAATGGGGCCTCAGAGATAAAAGCCTGGGCCCAGGCAGTGTTGGTCAGTGCTGCTCAGCAGGCAGCACTGGACTGGACTGGATTACAGCTGATACAAGGTGTGAAGGAACAAGGGGTGGCTGTGGGCATACACTTGCTGCCGCTGCCAGTGTTTATCTGCATGGCAGCAGGGCATTTGGGCGTTGCCAGGAAGGCGTTTTTATGTAGATTCCTCCTCTTTCAGCACTGCATTGTGGTGCAAGCAAAAGAAGCAAATCCTGTCTGGCTTCCTCTCCGGCCTTTATTCACCTCCCGTGTAGCTGTGAGTGTGTGAGCCTGCAGGGCCCCATGGAATTGCCTAGAAGTAGGCTGAATCGCTGCAAGGGCTGAACAGCAGTATCGGGCAGGCTCGGGCAACGCGCGGCCCGTTCGGGTTATCGCTTCTCGGCCTTTTGGCTAAGATCAAGTGTAGTATCTGTTCTTATCAGTTTAATATCTGATACGTCCCCTATCTGGGGACCATATATTAAATGGATTTTTAGAACAGGGAGATGGAAATAGAGCTTGCTCTGTCCACTCCACGCATTGACCTGGTATTGCAGTATTTCCAGGACCGGTGCACCCTTTCCTTATGTGTTGACTAAAAGCAGATTCCAAAAGTGTTTTTTGTCTTTGCTATTGTTTCTGTCTTTCTGAAGGGATCTCCCCTTTTAATCCCATTATTTCAACACCTGTTGGACAATGCATGAGTGATAATGAGCTCATTGATTAAATGCAATTAATGAATAGATTGCCACCTCTTGTTGTGTGTCGTCTGTGTTTCTGTGTTTCCGGCATTTCACATTGGAACACCTCATTCACCTTCCTTGTCTTCTCTCCGCCCTCCCTTTTAGGTAAGTTAAAGAGCTGCACCTGAGCCAGCCACTGATTGATTGATTGATTGATTGATTGATTGATTGATTGATTGATTGATTGATGCAGCACAACAGTCAAATAGTGGAGTGGAGTAGGGGAACAGCAAACAGCCAATAAAGCAGCCCGCCCGCTCGCCTGCCCGCCACAATGGACCTACCTGTGTACACTAGATGGATGTGATGGAATGTACTGTCGTCCCTACATTTCAAGAAGAAGTAAGAATTGCAGTTGCAACAAAGCCTTGCTTGCCTACAAAGAGAGCAGCAATTTGGATTTGTTACTATGTTACCTAGAAGAATAACAAACTGTGCAAGGATGGAGGTTGTAGGAGCAAGGAGAAGTTGTCTGTAAAGTTGGTGGATGCCTATTTTCCATTTTGCAGTCCCTTGTCTCCCTCTTGTGGCCTCCTGGAGGCAACTAGCTGTGCAAAAAAAAGACAGCCTGGCGGCCGGCTGTTGCAGTGTTGCCCTCTCAGGCAACACTGAGTGACTGACTGAGCCTCACCGTCTTATATAAAGTTCAGACGGAACTTTGCACGTGTCATAGTGGAGCCCTCAGGATTCCAGAGCCAGCTTTCTGACATCATAATGGGGCCTCAGAGATAAAAGCCTGGGCCCAGGCAGTGTTGGTCAGTGCTGCTCAGCAGGCAGCACTGGACTGGACTGGATTACAGCTGATACAAGGTGTGAAGGAACAAGGGGTGGCTGTGGGCATGCACTTGCTGCCGCTGCCAGTGTTTATCTGCATGGCAGCAGGGCATTTGGGCGTTGCCAGGAAGGCGTTTTTATGTAGATTCCTCCTCTTTCAGCACTGCATTGTGGTGCAAGCAAAAGAAGCAAATCCTGTCTGGCTTCCTCTCCGGCCTTTATTCACCTCCCGTGTAGCTGTGAGTGTGTGAGCCTGCAGGGCCCCATGGAATTGCCTAGAAGTAGGCTGAATCGCTGCAAGGGCTGAACAGCAGTATCGGGCAGGCTCGGGCAACGCGCGGCCCGTTCGGGTTATCGCTTCTCGGCCTTTTGGCTAAGATCAAGTGTAGTATCTGTTCTTATCAGTTTAATATCTGATACGTCCCCTATCTGGGGACCATATATTAAATGGATTTTTAGAACAGGGAGATGGAAATAGAGCTTGCTCTGTCCACTCCACGCATTGACCTGGTATTGCAGTATTTCCAGGACCGGTGCACCCTTTCCTTATGTGTTGACTAAAAGCAGATTCCAAAAGTGTTTTTTGTCTTTGCTATTGTTTCTGTCTTTCTGAAGGGATCTCCCCTTTTAATCCCATTATTTCAACACCTGTTGGACAATGCATGAGTGATAATGAGCTCATTGATTAAATGCAATTAATGAATAGATTGCCACCTCTTGTTGTGTGTCGTCTGTGTTTCTGTGTTTCCGGCATTTCACATTGGAACACCTCATTCACCTTCCTTGTCTTCTCTCCGCCCTCCCTTTTAGGTAAGTTAAAGAGCTGCACCTGAGCCAGCCACTGATTGATTGATTGATTGATTGATTGATTGATTGATTGATTGATTGATGCAGCACAACAGTCAAATAGTGGAGTGGAGTAGGGGAACAGCAAACAGCCAATAAGGCAGCCCGCCCGCTCGCCTGCCCGCCACAATGGACCTACCTGTGTACACTAGATGGATGTGATGGAATGTACTGTCGTCCCTACATTTCAAGAAGAAGTAAGAATTGCAGTTGCAACAAAGCCTTGCTTGCCTACAAAGAGAGCAGCAATTTGGATTTGTTACTATGTTACCTAGAAGAATAACAAACTGTGCAAGGATGGAGGTTGTAGGAGCAAGGAGAAGTTGTCTGTAAAGTTGGTGGATGCCTATTTTCCATTTTGCAGTCCCTTGTCTCCCTCTTGTGGCCTCCTGGAGGCAACTAGCTGTGCAAAAAAAAGACAGCCTGGCGGCCGGCTGTTGCAGTGTTGCCCTCTCAGGCAACACTGAGTGACTGACTGAGCCTCACCGTCTTATATAAAGTTCAGACGGAACTTTGCACGTGTCATAGTGGAGCCCTCAGGATTCCAGAGCCAGCTTTCTGACATCATAATGGGGCCTCAGAGATAAAAGCCTGGGCCCAGGCAGTGTTGGTCAGTGCTGCTCAGCAGGCAGCACTGGACTGGACTGGATTACAGCTGATACAAGGTGTGAAGGAACAAGGGGTGGCTGTGGGCATGCACTTGCTGCCGCTGCCAGTGTTTATCTGCATGGCAGCAGGGCATTTGGGCGTTGCCAGGAAGGCGTTTTTATGTAGATTCCTCCTCTTTCAGCACTGCATTGTGGTGCAAGCAAAAGAAGCAAATCCTGTCTGGCTTCCTCTCCGGCCTTTATTCACCTCCCGTGTAGCTGTGAGTGTGTGAGCCTGCAGGGCCCCATGGAATTGCCTAGAAGTAGGCTGAATCGCTGCAAGGGCTGAACAGCAGTATCGGGCAGGCTCGGGCAACGCGCGGCCCGTTCGGGTTATCGCTTCTCGGCCTTTTGGCTAAGATCAAGTGTAGTATCTGTTCTTATCAGTTTAATATCTGATACGTCCCCTATCTGGGGACCATATATTAAATGGATTTTTAGAACAGGGAGATGGAAATAGAGCTTGCTCTGTCCACTCCACGCATTGACCTGGTATTGCAGTATTTCCAGGACCGGTGCACCCTTTCCTTATGTGTTGACTAAAAGCAGATTCCAAAAGTGTTTTTTGTCTTTGCTATTGTTTCTGTCTTTCTGAAGGGATCTCCCCTTTTAATCCCATTATTTCAACACCTGTTGGACAATGCATGAGTGATAATGAGCTCATTGATTAAATGCAATTAATGAATAGATTGCCACCTCTTGTTGTGTGTCGTCTGTGTTTCTGTGTTTCCGGCATTTCACATTGGAACACCTCATTCACCTTCCTTGTCTTCTCTCCGCCCTCCCTTTTAGGTAAGTTAAAGAGCTGCACCTGAGCCAGCCACTGATTGATTGATTGATTGATTGATTGATTGATTGATTGATTGATTGATTGATGCAGCACAACAGTCAAATAGTGGAGTGGAGTAGGGGAACAGCAAACAGCCAATAAAGCAGCCCGCCCGCTCGCCTGCCCGCCACAATGGACCTACCTGTGTACACTAGATGGATGTGATGGAATGTACTGTCGTCCCTACATTTCAAGAAGAAGTAAGAATTGCAGTTGCAACAAAGCCTTGCTTGCCTACAAAGAGAGCAGCAATTTGGATTTGTTACTATGTTACCTAGAAGAATAACAAACTGTGCAAGGATGGAGGTTGTAGGAGCAAGGAGAAGTTGTCTGTAAAGTTGGTGGATGCCTATTTTCCATTTTGCAGTCCCTTGTCTCCCTCTTGTGGCCTCCTGGAGGCAACTAGCTGTGCAAAAAAAAGACAGCCTGGCGGCCGGCTGTTGCAGTGTTGCCCTCTCAGGCAACACTGAGTGACTGACTGAGCCTCACCGTCTTATATAAAGTTCAGACGGAACTTTGCACGTGTCATAGTGGAGCCCTCAGGATTCCAGAGCCAGCTTTCTGACATCATAATGGGGCCTCAGAGATAAAAGCCTGGGCCCAGGCAGTGTTGGTCAGTGCTGCTCAGCAGGCAGCACTGGACTGGACTGGATTACAGCTGATACAAGGTGTGAAGGAACAAGGGGTGGCTGTGGGCATGCACTTGCTGCCGCTGCCAGTGTTTATCTGCATGGCAGCAGGGCATTTGGGCGTTGCCAGGAAGGCGTTTTTATGTAGATTCCTCCTCTTTCAGCACTGCATTGTGGTGCAAGCAAAAGAAGCAAATCCTGTCTGGCTTCCTCTCCGGCCTTTATTCACCTCCCGTGTAGCTGTGAGTGTGTGAGCCTGCAGGGCCCCATGGAATTGCCTAGAAGTAGGCTGAATCGCTGCAAGGGCTGAACAGCAGTATCGGGCAGGCTCGGGCAACGCGCGGCCCGTTCGGGTTATCGCTTCTCGGCCTTTTGGCTAAGATCAAGTGCAGTATCTGTTCTTATCAGTTTAATATCTGATACGTCCCCTATCTGGGGACCATATATTAAATGGATTTTTAGAACAGGGAGATGGAAATAGAGCTTGCTCTGTCCACTCCACGCATTGACCTGGTATTGCAGTATTTCCAGGACCGGTGCACCCTTTCCTTATGTGTTGACTAAAAGCAGATTCCAAAAGTGTTGTTTGTCTTTGCTATTGTTTCTGTCTTTCTGAAGGGATCTCCCCTTTTAATCCCATTATTTCAACACCTGTTGGACAATGCATGAGTGATAATGAGCTCATTGATTAAATGCAATTAATGAATAGATTGCCACCTCTTGTTGTGTGTCGTCTGTGTTTCTGTGTTTCCGGCATTTCACATTGGAACACCTCATTCACCTTCCTTGTCTTCTCTCCGCCCTCCCTTTTAGGTAAGTTAAAGAGCTGCACCTGAGCCAGCCACTGATTGATTGATTGATTGATTGATTGATTGATTGATTGATTGATGCAGCACAACAGTCAAATAGTGGAGTGGAGTAGGGGAACAGCAAACAGCCAATAAAGCAGCCCGCCCGCTCGCCTGCCCGCCACAATGGACCTACCTGTGTACACTAGATGGATGTGATGGAATGTACTGTCGTCCCTACATTTCAAGAAGAAGTAAGAATTGCAGTTGCAACAAAGCCTTGCTTGCCTACAAAGAGAGCAGCAATTTGGATTTGTTACTATGTTACCTAGAAGAATAACAAACTGTGCAAGGATGGAGGTTGTAGGAGCAAGGAGAAGTTGTCTGTAAAGTTGGTGGATGCCTATTTTCCATTTTGCAGTCCCTTGTCTCCCTCTTGTGGCCTCCTGGAGGCAACTAGCTGTGCAAAAAAAAGACAGCCTGGCGGCCGGCTGTTGCAGTGTTGCCCTCTCAGGCAACACTGAGTGACTGACTGAGCCTCACCGTCTTATATAAAGTTCAGACGGAACTTTGCACGTGTCATAGTGTAGCCCTCAGGATTCCAGAGCCAGCTTTCTGACATCATAATGGGGCCTCAGAGATAAAAGCCTGGGCCCAGGCAGTGTTGGTCAGTGCTGCTCAGCAGGCAGCACTGGACTGGACTGGATTACAGCTGATACAAGGTGTGAAGGAACAAGGGGTGGCTGTGGGCATGCACTTGCTGCCGCTGCCAGTGTTTATCTGCATGGCAGCAGGGCATTTGGGCGTTGCCAGGAAGGCGTTTTTATGTAGATTCCTCCTCTTTCAGCACTGCATTGTGGTGCAAGCAAAAGAAGCAAATCCTGTCTGGCTTCCTCTCCGGCCTTTATTCACCTCCCGTGTAGCTGTGAGTGTGTGAGCCTGCAGGGCCCCATGGAATTGCCTAGAAGTAGGCTGAATCGCTGCAAGGGCTGAACAGCAGTATCGGGCAGGCTCGGGCAACGCGCGGCCCGTTCGGGTTATCGCTTCTCGGCCTTTTGGCTAAGATCAAGTGTAGTATCTGTTCTTATCAGTTTAATATCTGATACGTCCCCTATCTGGGGACCATATATTAAATGGATTTTTAGAACAGGGAGATGGAAATAGAGCTTGCTCTGTCCACTCCACGCATTGACCTGGTATTGCAGTATTTCCAGGACCGGTGCACCCTTTCCTTATGTGTTGACTAAAAGCAGATTCCAAAAGTGTTGTTTGTCTTTGCTATTGTTTCTGTCTTTCTGAAGGGATCTCCCCTTTTAATCCCATTATTTCAACACCTGTTGGACAATGCATGAGTGATAATGAGCTCATTGATTAAATGCAATTAATGAATAGATTGCCACCTCTTGTTGTGTGTCGTCTGTGTTTCTGTGTTTCCGGCATTTCACATTGGAACACCTCATTCACCTTCCTTGTCTTCTCTCCGCCCTCCCTTTTAGGTAAGTTAAAGAGCTGCACCTGAGCCAGCCACTGATTGATTGATTGATTGATTGATTGATTGATTGATTGATTGATTGATTGATTGATTGATGCAGCACAACAGTCAAATAGTGGAGTGGAGTAGGGGAACAGCAAACAGCCAATAAAGCAGCCCGCCCGCTCGCCTGCCCGCCACAATGGACCTACCTGTGTACACTAGATGGATGTGATGGAATGTACTGTCGTCCCTACATTTCAAGAAGAAGTAAGAATTGCAGTTGCAACAAAGCCTTGCTTGCCTACAAAGAGAGCAGCAATTTGGATTTGTTACTATGTTACCTAGAAGAATAACAAACTGTGCAAGGATGGAGGTTGTAGGAGCAAGGAGAAGTTGTCTGTAAAGTTGGTGGATGCCTATTTTCCATTTTGCAGTCCCTTGTCTCCCTCTTGTGGCCTCCTGGAGGCAACTAGCTGTGCAAAAAAAAGACAGCCTGGCGGCCGGCTGTTGCAGTGTTGCCCTCTCAGGCAACACTGAGTGACTGACTGAGCCTCACCGTCTTATATAAAGTTCAGACGGAACTTTGCACGTGTCATAGTGGAGCCCTCAGGATTCCAGAGCCAGCTTTCTGACATCATAATGGGGCCTCAGAGATAAAAGCCTGGGCCCAGGCAGTGTTGGTCAGTGCTGCTCAGCAGGCAGCACTGGACTGGACTGGATTACAGCTGATACAAGGTGTGAAGGAACAAGGGGTGGCTGTGGGCATGCACTTGCTGCCGCTGCCAGTGTTTATCTGCATGGCAGCAGGGCATTTGGGCGTTGCCAGGAAGGCGTTTTTATGTAGATTCCTCCTCTTTCAGCACTGCATTGTGGTGCAAGCAAAAGAAGCAAATCCTGTCTGGCTTCCTCTCCGGCCTTTATTCACCTCCCGTGTAGCTGTGAGTGTGTGAGCCTGCAGGGCCCCATGGAATTGCCTAGAAGTAGGCTGAATCGCTGCAAGGGCTGAACAGCAGTATCGGGCAGGCTCGGGCAACGCGCGGCCCGTTCGGGTTATCGCTTCTCGGCCTTTTGGCTAAGATCAAGTGTAGTATCTGTTCTTATCAGTTTAATATCTGATACGTCCCCTATCTGGGGACCATATATTAAATGGATTTTTAGAACAGGGAGATGGAAATAGAGCTTGCTCTGTCCACTCCACGCATTGACCTGGTATTGCAGTATTTCCAGGACCGGTGCACCCTTTCCTTATGTGTTGACTAAAAGCAGATTCCAAAAGTGTTTTTTGTCTTTGCTATTGTTTCTGTCTTTCTGAAGGGATCTCCCCTTTTAATCCCATTATTTCAACACCTGTTGGACAATGCATGAGTGATAATGAGCTCATTGATTAAATGCAATTAATGAATAGATTGCCACCTCTTGTTGTGTGTCGTCTGTGTTTCTGTGTTTCCGGCATTTCACATTGGAACACCTCATTCACCTTCCTTGTCTTCTCTCCGCCCTCCCTTTTAGGTAAGTTAAAGAGCTGCACCTGAGCCAGCCACTGATTGATTGATTGATTGATTGATTGATTGATTGATTGATTGATTGATTGATGCAGCACAACAGTCAAATAGTGGAGTGGAGTAGGGGAACAGCAAACAGCCAATAAAGCAGCCCGCCCGCTCGCCTGCCCGCCACAATGGACCTACCTGTGTACACTAGATGGATGTGATGGAATGTACTGTCGTCCCTACATTTCAAGAAGAAGTAAGAATTGCAGTTGCAACAAAGCCTTGCTTGCCTACAAAGAGAGCAGCAATTTGGATTTGTTACTATGTTACCTAGAAGAATAACAAACTGTGCAAGGATGGAGGTTGTAGGAGCAAGGAGAAGTTGTCTGTAAAGTTGGTGGATGCCTATTTTCCATTTTGCAGTCCCTTGTCTCCCTCTTGTGGCCTCCTGGAGGCAACTAGCTGTGCAAAAAAAAGACAGCCTGGCGGCCGGCTGTTGCAGTGTTGCCCTCTCAGGCAACACTGAGTGACTGACTGAGCCTCACCGTCTTATATAAAGTTCAGACGGAACTTTGCACGTGTCATAGTGGAGCCCTCAGGATTCCAGAGCCAGCTTTCTGACATCATAATGGGGCCTCAGAGATAAAAGCCTGGGCCCAGGCAGTGTTGGTCAGTGCTGCTCAGCAGGCAGCACTGGACTGGACTGGATTACAGCTGATACAAGGTGTGAAGGAACAAGGGGTGGCTGTGGGCATGCACTTGCTGCCGCTGCCAGTGTTTATCTGCATGGCAGCAGGGCATTTGGGCGTTGCCAGGAAGGCGTTTTTATGTAGATTCCTCCTCTTTCAGCACTGCATTGTGGTGCAAGCAAAAGAAGCAAATCCTGTCTGGCTTCCTCTCCGGCCTTTATTCACCTCCCGTGTAGCTGTGAGTGTGTGAGCCTGCAGGGCCCCATGGAATTGCCTAGAAGTAGGCTGAATCGCTGCAAGGGCTGAACAGCAGTATCGGGCAGGCTCGGGCAACGCGCGGCCCGTTCGGGTTATCGCTTCTCGGCCTTTTGGCTAAGATCAAGTGTAGTATCTGTTCTTATCAGTTTAATATCTGATACGTCCCCTATCTGGGGACCATATATTAAATGGATTTTTAGAACAGGGAGATGGAAATAGAGCTTGCTCTGTCCACTCCACGCATTGACCTGGTATTGCAGTATTTCCAGGACCGGTGCACCCTTTCCTTATGTGTTGACTAAAAGCAGATTCCAAAAGTGTTTTTTGTCTTTGCTATTGTTTCTGTCTTTCTGAAGGGATCTCCCCTTTTAATCCCATTATTTCAACACCTGTTGGACAATGCATGAGTGATAATGAGCTCATTGATTAAATGCAATTAATGAATAGATTGCCACCTCTTGTTGTGTGTCGTCTGTGTTTCTGTGTTTCCGGCATTTCACATTGGAACACCTCATTCACCTTCCTTGTCTTCTCTCCGCCCTCCCTTTTAGGTAAGTTAAAGAGCTGCACCTGAGCCAGCCACTGATTGATTGATTGATTGATTGATTGATTGATTGATTGATTGATTGATGCAGCACAACAGTCAAATAGTGGAGTGGAGTAGGGGAACAGCAAACAGCCAATAAAGCAGCCCGCCCGCTCGCCTGCCCGCCACAATGGACCTACCTGTGTACACTAGATGGATGTGATGGAATGTACTGTCGTCCCTACATTTCAAGAAGAAGTAAGAATTGCAGTTGCAACAAAGCCTTGCTTGCCTACAAAGAGAGCAGCAATTTGGATTTGTTACTATGTTACCTAGAAGAATAACAAACTGTGCAAGGATGGAGGTTGTAGGAGCAAGGAGAAGTTGTCTGTAAAGTTGGTGGATGCCTATTTTCCATTTTGCAGTCCCTTGTCTCCCTCTTGTGGCCTCCTGGAGGCAACTAGCTGTGCAAAAAAAAGACAGCCTGGCGGCCGGCTGTTGCAGTGTTGCCCTCTCAGGCAACACTGAGTGACTGACTGAGCCTCACCGTCTTATATAAAGTTCAGACGGAACTTTGCACGTGTCATAGTGGAGCCCTCAGGATTCCAGAGCCAGCTTTCTGACATCATAATGGGGCCTCAGAGATAAAAGCCTGGGCCCAGGCAGTGTTGGTCAGTGCTGCTCAGCAGGCAGCACTGGACTGGACTGGATTACAGCTGATACAAGGTGTGAAGGAACAAGGGGTGGCTGTGGGCATGCACTTGCTGCCGCTGCCAGTGTTTATCTGCATGGCAGCAGGGCATTTGGGCGTTGCCAGGAAGGCGTTTTTATGTAGATTCCTCCTCTTTCAGCACTGCATTGTGGTGCAAGCAAAAGAAGCAAATCCTGTCTTGCTTCCTCTCCGGCCTTTATTCACCTCCCGTGTAGCTGTGAGTGTGTGAGCCTGCAGGGCCCCATGGAATTGCCTAGAAGTAGGCTGAATCGCTGCAAGGGCTGAACAGCAGTATCGGGCAGGCTCGGGCAACGCGCGGCCCGTTCGGGTTATCGCTTCTCGGCCTTTTGGCTAAGATCAAGTGTAGTATCTGTTCTTATCAGTTTAATATCTGATACGTCCCCTATCTGGGGACCATATATTAAATGGATTTTTAGAACAGGGAGATGGAAATAGAGCTTGCTCTGTCCACTCCACGCATTGACCTGGTATTGCAGTATTTCCAGGACCGGTGCACCCTTTCCTTATGTGTTGACTAAAAGCAGATTCCAAAAGTGTTTTTTGTCTTTGCTATTGTTTCTGTCTTTCTGAAGGGATCTCCCCTTTTAATCCCATTATTTCAACACCTGTTGGACAATGCATGAGTGATAATGAGCTCATTGATTAAATGCAATTAATGAATAGATTGACACCTCTTGTTGTGTGTCGTCTGTGTTTCTGTGTTTCCGGCATTTCACATTGGAACACCTCATTCACCTTCCTTGTCTTCTCTCCGCCCTCCCTTTTAGGTAAGTTAAAGAGCTGCACCTGAGCCAGCCACTGATTGATTGATTGATTGATTGATTGATTGATTGATTGATTGATTGATTGATTGATGCAGCACAACAGTCAAATAGTGGAGTGGAGTAGGGGAACAGCAAACAGCCAATAAAGCAGCCCGCCCGCTCGCCTGCCCGCCACAATGGACCTACCTGTGTACACTAGATGGATGTGATGGAATGTACTGTCGTCCCTACATTTCAAGAAGAAGTAAGAATTGCAGTTGCAACAAAGCCTTGCTTGCCTACAAAGAGAGCAGCAATTTGGATTTGTTACTATGTTACCTAGAAGAATAACAAACTGTGCAAGGATGGAGGTTGTAGGAGCAAGGAGAAGTTGTCTGTAAAGTGTGTGGATGCCTATTTTCCATTTTGCAGTCCCTTGTCTCCCTCTTGTGGCCTCCTGGAGGCAACTAGCTGTGCAAAAAAAAGACAGCCTGGCGGCCGGCTGTTGCAGTGTTGCCCTCTCAGGCAACACTGAGTGACTGACTGAGCCTCACCGTCTTATATAAAGTTCAGACGGAACTTTGCACGTGTCATAGTGGAGCCCTCAGGATTCCAGAGCCAGCTTTCTGACATCATAATGGGGCCTCAGAGATAAAAGCCTGGGCCCAGGCAGTGTTGGTCAGTGCTGCTCAGCAGGCAGCACTGGACTGGACTGGATTACAGCTGATACAAGGTGTGAAGGAACAAGGGGTGGCTGTGGGCATGCACTTGCTGCCGCTGCCAGTGTTTATCTGCATGGCAGCAGGGCATTTGGGCGTTGCCAGGAAGGCGTTTTTATGTAGATTCCTCCTCTTTCAGCACTGCATTGTGGTGCAAGCAAAAGAAGCAAATCCTGTCTGGCTTCCTCTCCGGCCTTTATTCACCTCCCGTGTAGCTGTGAGTGTGTGAGCCTGCAGGGCCCCATGGAATTGCCTAGAAGTAGGCTGAATCGCTGCAAGGGCTGAACAGCAGTATCGGGCAGGCTCGGGCAACGCGCGGCCCGTTCGGGTTACCGCTTCTCGGCCTTTTGGCTAAGATCAAGTGTAGTATCTGTTCTTATCAGTTTAATATCTGATACGTCCCCTATCTGGGGACCATATATTAAATGGATTTTTAGAACAGGGAGATGGAAATAGAGCTTGCTCTGTCCACTCCACGCATTGACCTGGTATTGCAGTATTTCCAGGACCGGTGCACCCTTTCCTTATGTGTTGACTAAAAGCAGATTCCAAAAGTGTTTTTTGTCTTTGCTATTGTTTCTGTCTTTCTGAAGGGATCTCCCCTTTTAATCCCATTATTTCAACACCTGTTGGACAATGCATGAGTGATAATGAGCTCATTGATTAAATGCAATTAATGAATAGATTGCCACCTCTTGTTGTGTGTCGTCTGTGTTTCTGTGTTTCCGGCATTTCACATTGGAACACCTCATTCACCTTCCTTGTCTTCTCTCCGCCCTCCCTTTTAGGTAAGTTAAAGAGCTGCACCTGAGCCAGCCACTGATTGATTGATTGATTGATTGATTGATTGATTGATTGATGCAGCACAACAGTCAAATAGTGGAGTGGAGTAGGGGAACAGCAAACAGCCAATAAAGCAGCCCGCCCGCTCGCCTGCCCGCCACAATGGACCTACCTGTGTACACTAGATGGATGTGATGGAATGTACTGTCGTCCCTACATTTCAAGAAGAAGTAAGAATTGCAGTTGCAACAAAGCCTTGCTTGCCTACAAAGAGAGCAGCAATTTGGATTTGTTACTATGTTACCTAGAAGAATAACAAACTGTGCAAGGATGGAGGTTGTAGGAGCAAGGAGAAGTTGTCTGTAAAGTGTGTGGATGCCTATTTTCCATTTTGCAGTCCCTTGTCTCCCTCTTGTGGCCTCCTGGAGGCAACTAGCTGTGCAAAAAAAAGACAGCCTGGCGGCCGGCTGTTGCAGTGTTGCCCTCTCAGGCAACACTGAGTGACTGACTGAGCCTCACCGTCTTATATAAAGTTCAGACGGAACTTTGCACGTGTCATAGTGGAGCCCTCAGGATTCCAGAGCCAGCTTTCTGACATCATAATGGGGCCTCAGAGATAAAAGCCTGGGCCCAGGCAGTGTTGGTCAGTGCTGCTCAGCAGGCAGCACTGGACTGGACTGGATTACAGCTGATACAAGGTGTGAAGGAACAAGGGGTGGCTGTGGGCATGCACTTGCTGCCGCTGCCAGTGTTTATCTGCATGGCAGAAGGGCATTTGGGCGTTGCCAGGAAGGCGTTTTTATGTAGATTCCTCCTCTTTCAGCACTGCATTGTGGTGCAAGCAAAAGAAGCAAATCCTGTCTGGCTTCCTCTCCGGCCTTTATTCACCTCCCGTGTAGCTGTGAGTGTGTGAGCCTGCAGGGCCCCATGGAATTGCCTAGAAGTAGGCTGAATCGCTGCAAGGGCTGAACAGCAGTATCGGGCAGGCTCGGGCAACGCGCGGCCCGTTCGGGTTATCGCTTCTCGGCCTTTTGGCTAAGATCAAGTGTAGTATCCGTTCTTATCAGTTTAATATCTGATACGTCCCCTATCTGGGGACCATATATTAAATGGATTTTTAGAACAGGGAGATGGAAATAGAGCTTGCTCTGTCCACTCCACGCATTGACCTGGTATTGCAGTATTTCCAGGACCGGTGCACCCTTTCCTTATGTGTTGACTAAAAGCAGATTCCAAAAGTGTTTTTTGTCTTTGCTATTGTTTCTGTCTTTCTGAAGGGATCTCCCCTTTTAATCCCATTATTTCAACACCTGTTGGACAATGCATGAGTGATAATGAGCTCATTGATTAAATGCAATTAATGAATAGATTGCCACCTCTTGTTGTGTGTCGTCTGTGTTTCTGTGTTTCCGGCATTTCACATTGGAACACCTCATTCACCTTCCTTGTCTTCTCTCCGCCCTCCCTTTTAGGTAAGTTAAAGAGCTGCACCTGAGCCAGCCACTGATTGATTGATTGATTGATTGATTGATTGATTGATTGATTGATTGATTGATGCAGCACAACAGTCAAATAGTGGAGTGGAGTAGGGGAACAGCAAACAGCCAATAAAGCAGCCCGCCCGCTCGCCTGCCCGCCACAATGGACCTACCTGTGTACACTAGATGGATGTGATGGAATGTACTGTCGTCCCTACATTTCAAGAAGAAGTAAGAATTGCAGTTGCAACAAAGCCTTGCTTGCCTACAAAGAGAGCAGCAATTTGGATTTGTTACTATGTTACCTAGAAGAATAACAAACTGTGCAAGGATGGAGGTTGTAGGAGCAAGGAGAAGTTGTCTGTAAAGTTGGTGGATGCCTATTTTCCATTTTGCAGTCCCTTGTCTCCCTCTTGTGGCCTCCTGGAGGCAACTAGCTGTGCAAAAAAAAGACAGCCTGGCGGCCGGCTGTTGCAGTGTTGCCCTCTCAGGCAACACTGAGTGACTGACTGAGCCTCACCGTCTTATATAAAGTTCAGACGGAACTTTGCACGTGTCATAGTGGAGCCCTCAGGATTCCAGAGCCAGCTTTCTGACATCATAATGGGGCCTCAGAGATAAAAGCCTGGGCCCAGGCAGTGTTGGTCAGTGCTGCTCAGCAGGCAGCACTGGACTGGACTGGATTACAGCTGATACAAGGTGTGAAGGAACAAGGGGTGGCTGTGGGCATGCACTTGCTGCCGCTGCCAGTGTTTATCTGCATGGCAGCAGGGCATTTGGGCGTTGCCAGGAAGGCGTTTTTATGTAGATTCCTCCTCTTTCAGCACTGCATTGTGGTGCAAGCAAAAGAAGCAAATCCTGTCTGGCTTCCTCTCCGGCCTTTATTCACCTCCCGTGTAGCTGTGAGTGTGTGAGCCTGCAGGGCCCCATGGAATTGCCTAGAAGTAGGCTGAATCGCTGCAAGGGCTGAACAGCAGTATCGGGCAGGCTCGGGCAACGCGCGGCCCGTTCGGGTTATCGCTTCTCGGCCTTTTGGCTAAGATCAAGTGTAGTATCTGTTCTTATCAGTTTAATATCTGATACGTCCCCTATCTGGGGACCATATATTAAATGGATTTTTAGAACAGGGAGATGGAAATAGAGCTTGCTCTGTCCACTCCACGCATTGACCTGGTATTGCAGTATTTCCAGGACCGGTGCACCCTTTCCTTATGTGTTGACTAAAAGCAGATTCCAAAAGTGTTTTTTGTCTTTGCTATTGTTTCTGTCTTTCTGAAGGGATCTCCCCTTTTAATCCCATTATTTCAACACCTGTTGGACAATGCATGAGTGATAATGAGCTCATTGATTAAATGCAATTAATGAATAGATTGCCACCTCTTGTTGTGTGTCGTCTGTGTTTCTGTGTTTCCGGCATTTCACATTGGAACACCTCATTCACCTTCCTTGTCTTCTCTCCGCCCTCCCTTTTAGGTAAGTTAAAGAGCTGCACCTGAGCCAGCCACTGATTGATTGATTGATTGATTGATTGATTGATTGATTGATTGATTGATTGATGCAGCACAACAGTCAAATAGTGGAGTGGAGTAGGGGAACAGCAAACAGCCAATAAAGCAGCCCGCCCGCTCGCCTGCCCGCCACAATGGACCTACCTGTGTACACTAGATGGATGTGATGGAATGTACTGTCGTCCCTACATTTCAAGAAGAAGTAAGAATTGCAGTTGCAACAAAGCCTTGCTTGCCTACAAAGAGAGCAGCAATTTGGATTTGTTACTATGTTACCTAGAAGAATAACAAACTGTGCAAGGATGGAGGTTGTAGGAGCAAGGAGAAGTTGTCTGTAAAGTTGGTGGATGCCTATTTTCCATTTTGCAGTCCCTTGTCTCCCTCTTGTGGCCTCCTGGAGGCAACTAGCTGTGCAAAAAAAAGACAGCCTGGCGGCCGGCTGTTGCAGTGTTGCCCTCTCAGGCAACACTGAGTGACTGACTGAGCCTCACCGTCTTATATAAAGTTCAGACGGAACTTTGCACGTGTCATAGTGGAGCCCTCAGGATTCCAGAGCCAGCTTTCTGACATCATAATGGGGCCTCAGAGATAAAAGCCTGGGCCCAGGCAGTGTTGGTCAGTGCTGCTCAGCAGGCAGCACTGGACTGGACTGGATTACAGCTGATACAAGGTGTGAAGGAACAAGGGGTGGCTGTGGGCATGCACTTGCTGCCGCTGCCAGTGTTTATCTGCATGGCAGCAGGGCATTTGGGCGTTGCCAGGAAGGCGTTTTTATGTAGATTCCTCCTCTTTCAGCACTGCATTGTGGTGCAAGCAAAAGAAGCAAATCCTGTCTGGCTTCCTCTCCGGCCTTTATTCACCTCCCGTGTAGCTGTGAGTGTGTGAGCCTGTAGGGCCCCATGGAATTGCCTAGAAGTAGGCTGAATCGCTGCAAGGGCTGAACAGCAGTATCGGGCAGGCTCGGGCAACGCGCGGCCCGTTCGGGTTATCGCTTCTCGGCCTTTTGGCTAAGATCAAGTGTAGTATCTGTTCTTATCAGTTTAATATCTGATACGTCCCCTATCTGGGGACCATATATTAAATGGATTTTTAGAACAGGGAGATGGAAATAGAGCTTGCTCTGTCCACTCCACGCATTGACCTGGTATTGCAGTATTTCCAGGACCGGTGCACCCTTTCCTTATGTGTTGACTAAAAGCAGATTCCAAAAGTGTTTTTTGTCTTTGCTATTGTTTCTGTCTTTCTGAAGGGATCTCCCCTTTTAATCCCATTATTTCAACACCTGTTGGACAATGCATGAGTGATAATGAGCTCATTGATTAAATGCAATTAATGAATAGATTGCCACCTCTTGTTGTGTGTCGTCTGTGTTTCTGTGTTTCCGGCATTTCACATTGGAACACCTCATTCACCTTCCTTGTCTTCTCTCCGCCCTCCCTTTTAGGTAAGTTAAAGAGCTGCACCTGAGCCAGCCACTGATTGATTGATTGATTGATTGATTGATTGATTGATTGATTGATGCAGCACAACAGTCAAATAGTGGAGTGGAGTAGGGGAACAGCAAACAGCCAATAAAGCAGCCCGCCCGCTCGCCTGCCCGCCACAATGGACCTACCTGTGTACACTAGATGGATGTGATGGAATGTACTGTCGTCCCTACATTTCAAGAAGAAGTAAGAATTGCAGTTGCAACAAAGCCTTGCTTGCCTACAAAGAGAGCAGCAATTTGGATTTGTTACTATGTTACCTAGAAGAATAACAAACTGTGCAAGGATGGAGGTTGTAGGAGCAAGGAGAAGTTGTCTGTAAAGTTGGTGGATGCCTATTTTCCATTTTGCAGTCCCTTGTCTCCCTCTTGTGGCCTCCTGGAGGCAACTAGCTGTGCAAAAAAAAGACAGCCTGGCGGCCGGCTGTTGCAGTGTTGCCCTCTCAGGCAACACTGAGTGACTGACTGAGCCTCACCGTCTTATATAAAGTTCAGACGGAACTTTGCACGTGTCATAGTGGAGCCCTCAGGATTCCAGAGCCAGCTTTCTGACATCATAATGGGGCCTCAGAGATAAAAGCCTGGGCCCAGGCAGTGTTGGTCAGTGCTGCTCAGCAGGCAGCACTGGACTGGACTGGATTACAGCTGATACAAGGTGTGAAGGAACAAGGGGTGGCTGTGGGCATGCACTTGCTGCCGCTGCCAGTGTTTATCTGCATGGCAGCAGGGAATTTGGGCGTTGCCAGGAAGGCGTTTTTATGTAGATTCCTCCTCTTTCAGCACTGCATTGTGGTGCAAGCAAAAGAAGCAAATCCTGTCTGGCTTCCTCTCCGGCCTTTATTCACCTCCCGTGTAGCTGTGAGTGTGTGAGCCTGCAGGGCCCCATGGAATTGCCTAGAAGTAGGCTGAATCGCTGCAAGGGCTGAACAGCAGTATCGGGCAGGCTCGGGCAACGCGCGGCCCGTTCGGGTTATCGCTTCTCGGCCTTTTGGCTAAGATCAAGTGTAGTATCTGTTCTTATCAGTTTAATATCTGATACGTCCCCTATCTGGGGACCATATATTAAATGGATTTTTAGAACAGGGAGATGGAAATAGAGCTTGCTCTGTCCACTCCACGCATTGACCTGGTATTGCAGTATTTCCAGGACCGGTGCACCCTTTCCTTATGTGTTGACTAAAAGCAGATTCCAAAAGTGTTTTTTGTCTTTGCTATTGTTTCTGTCTTTCTGAAGGGATCTCCCCTTTTAATCCCATTATTTCAACACCTGTTGGACAATGCATGAGTGATAATGAGCTCATTGATTAAATGCAATTAATGAATAGATTGCCACCTCTTGTTGTGTGTCGTCTGTGTTTCTGTGTTTCCGGCATTTCACATTGGAACACCTCATTCACCTTCCTTGTCTTCTCTCCGCCCTCCCTTTTAGGTAAGTTAAAGAGCTGCACCTGAGCCAGCCACTGATTGATTGATTGATTGATTGATTGATTGATTGATTGATTGATTGATTGATTGATTGATTGATGCAGCACAACAGTCAAATAGTGGAGTGGAGTAGGGGAACAGCAAACAGCCAATAAAGCAGCCCGCCCGCTCGCCTGCCCGCCACAATGGACCTACCTGTGTACACTAGATGGATGTGATGGAATGTACTGTCGTCCCTACATTTCAAGAAGAAGTAAGAATTGCAGTTGCAACAAAGCCTTGCTTGCCTACAAAGAGAGCAGCAATTTGGATTTGTTACTATGTTACCTAGAAGAATAACAAACTGTGCAAGGATGGAGGTTGTAGGAGCAAGGAGAAGTTGTCTGTAAAGTTGGTGGATGCCTATTTTCCATTTTGCAGTCCCTTGTCTCCCTCTTGTGGCCTCCTGGAGGCAACTAGCTGTGCAAAAAAAAGACAGCCTGGCGGCCGGCTGTTGCAGTGTTGCCCTCTCAGGCAACACTGAGTGACTGACTGAGCCTCACCGTCTTATATAAAGTTCAGACGGAACTTTGCACGTGTCATAGTGGAGCCCTCAGGATTCCAGAGCCAGCTTTCTGACATCATAATGGGGCCTCAGAGATAAAAGCCTGGGCCCAGGCAGTGTTGGTCAGTGCTGCTCAGCAGGCAGCACTGGACTGGACTGGATTACAGCTGATACAAGGTGTGAAGGAACAAGGGGTGGCTGTGGGCATGCACTTGCTGCCGCTGCCAGTGTTTATCTGCATGGCAGCAGGGCATTTGGGCGTTGCCAGGAAGGCGTTTTTATGTAGATTCCTCCTCTTTCAGCACTGCATTGTGGTGCAAGCAAAAGAAGCAAATCCTGTCTGGCTTCCTCTCCGGCCTTTATTCACCTCCCGTGTAGCTGTGAGTGTGTGAGCCTGCAGGGCCCCATGGAATTGCCTAGAAGTAGGCTGAATCGCTGCAAGGGCTGAACAGCAGTATCGGGCAGGCTCGGGCAACGCGCGGCCCGTTCGGGTTATCGCTTCTCGGCCTTTTGGCTAAGATCAAGTGTAGTATCTGTTCTTATCAGTTTAATATCTGATACGTCCCCTATCTGGGGACCATATATTAAATGGATTTTTAGAACAGGGAGATGGAAATAGAGCTTGCTCTGTCCACTCCACGCATTGACCTGGTATTGCAGTATTTCCAGGACCGGTGCACCCTTTCCTTATGTGTTGACTAAAAGCAGATTCCAAAAGTGTTTTTTGTCTTTGCTATTGTTTCTGTCTTTCTGAAGGGATCTCCCCTTTTAATCCCATTATTTCAACACCTGTTGGACAATGCATGAGTGATAATGAGCTCATTGATTAAATGCAATTAATGAATAGATTGCCACCTCTTGTTGTGTGTCGTCTGTGTTTCTGTGTTTCCGGCATTTCACATTGGAACACCTCATTCACCTTCCTTGTCTTCTCTCCGCCCTCCCTTTTAGGTAAGTTAAAGAGCTGCACCTGAGCCAGCCACTGATTGATTGATTGATTGATTGATTGATTGATTGATTGATTGATTGATTGATGCAGCACAACAGTCAAATAGTGGAGTGGAGTAGGGGAACAGCAAACAGCCAATAAAGCAGCCCGCCCGCTCGCCTGCCCGCCACAATGGACCTACCTGTGTACACTAGATGGATGTGATGGAATGTACTGTCGTCCCTACATTTCAAGAAGAAGTAAGAATTGCAGTTGCAACAAAGCCTTGCTTGCCTACAAAGAGAGCAGCAATTTGGATTTGTTACTATGTTACCTAGAAGAATAACAAACTGTGCAAGGATGGAGGTTGTAGGAGCAAGGAGAAGTTGTCTGTAAAGTTGGTGGATGCCTATTTTCCATTTTGCAGTCCCTTGTCTCCCTCTTGTGGCCTCCTGGAGGCAACTAGCTGTGCAAAAAAAAGACAGCCTGGCGGCCGGCTGTTGCAGTGTTGCCCTCTCAGGCAACACTGAGTGACTGACTGAGTCTCACCGTCTTATATAAAGTTCAGACGGAACTTTGCACGTGTCATAGTGGAGCCCTCAGGATTCCAGAGCCAGCTTTCTGACATCATAATGGGGCCTCAGAGATAAAAGCCTGGGCCCAGGCAGTGTTGGTCAGTGCTGCTCAGCAGGCAGCACTGGACTGGACTGGATTACAGCTGATACAAGGTGTGAAGGAACAAGGGGTGGCTGTGGGCATGCACTTGCTGCCGCTGCCAGTGTTTATCTGCATGGCAGCAGGGCATTTGGGCGTTGCCAGGAAGGCGTTTTTATGTAGATTCCTCCTCTTTCAGCACTGCATTGTGGTGCAAGCAAAAGAAGCAAATCCTGTCTGGCTTCCTCTCCGGCCTTTATTCACCTCCCGTGTAGCTGTGAGTGTGTGAGCCTGTAGGGCCCCATGGAATTGCCTAGAAGTAGGCTGAATCGCTGCAAGGGCTGAACAGCAGTATCGGGCAGGCTCGGGCAACGCGCGGCCCGTTCGGGTTATCGCTTCTCGGCCTTTTGGCTAAGATCAAGTGTAGTATCTGTTCTTATCAGTTTAATATCTGATACGTCCCCTATCTGGGGACCATATATTAAATGGATTTTTAGAACAGGGAGATGGAAATAGAGCTTGCTCTGTCCACTCCACGCATTGACCTGGTATTGCAGTATTTCCAGGACCGGTGCACCCTTTCCTTATGTGTTGACTAAAAGCAGATTCCAAAAGTGTTTTTTGTCTTTGCTATTGTTTCTGTCTTTCTGAAGGGATCTCCCCTTTTAATCCCATTATTTCAACACCTGTTGGACAATGCATGAGTGATAATGAGCTCATTGATTAAATGCAATTAATGAATAGATTGCCACCTCTTGTTGTGTGTCGTCTGTGTTTCTGTGTTTCCGGCATTTCACATTGGAACACCTCATTCACCTTCCTTGTCTTCTCTCCGCCCTCCCTTTTAGGTAAGTTAAAGAGCTGCACCTGAGCCAGCCACTGATTGATTGATTGATTGATTGATTGATTGATTGATTGATTGATTGATTGATTGATTGATTGATTGATTGATTGATGCAGCACAACAGTCAAATAGTGGAGTGGAGTAGGGGAACAGCAAACAGCCAATAAAGCAGCCCGCCCGCTCGCCTGCCCGCCACAATGGACCTACCTGTGTACACTAGATGGATGTGATGGAATGTACTGTCGTCCCTACATTTCAAGAAGAAGTAAGAATTGCAGTTGCAACAAAGCCTTGCTTGCCTACAAAGAGAGCAGCAATTTGGATTTGTTACTATGTTACCTAGAAGAATAACAAACTGTGCAAGGATGGAGGTTGTAGGAGCAAGGAGAAGTTGTCTGTAAAGTTGGTGGATGCCTATTTTCCATTTTGCAGTCCCTTGTCTCCCTCTTGTGGCCTCCTGGAGGCAACTAGCTGTGCAAAAAAAAGACAGCCTGGCGGCCGGCTGTTGCAGTGTTGCCCTCTCAGGCAACACTGAGTGACTGACTGAGCCTCACCGTCTTATATAAAGTTCAGACGGAACTTTGCACGTGTCATAGTGGAGCCCTCAGGATTCCAGAGCCAGCTTTCTGACATCATAATGGGGCCTCAGAGATAAAAGCCTGGGCCCAGGCAGTGTTGGTCAGTGCTGCTCAGCAGGCAGCACTGGACTGGACTGGATTACAGCTGATACAAGGTGTGAAGGAACAAGGGGTGGCTGTGGGCATGCACTTGCTGCCGCTGCCAGTGTTTATCTGCATGGCAGCAGGGAATTTGGGCGTTGCCAGGAAGGCGTTTTTATGTAGATTCCTCCTCTTTCAGCACTGCATTGTGGTGCAAGCAAAAGAAGCAAATCCTGTCTGGCTTCCTCTCCGGCCTTTATTCACCTCCCGTGTAGCTGTGAGTGTGTGAGCCTGCAGGGCCCCATGGAATTGCCTAGAAGTAGGCTGAATCGCTGCAAGGGCTGAACAGCAGTATCGGGCAGGCTCGGGCAACGCGCGGCCCGTTCGGGTTATCGCTTCTCGGCCTTTTGGCTAAGATCAAGTGTAGTATCTGTTCTTATCAGTTTAATATCTGATACGTCCCCTATCTGGGGACCATATATTAAATGGATTTTTAGAACAGGGAGATGGAAATAGAGCTTGCTCTGTCCACTCCACGCATTGACCTGGTATTGCAGTATTTCCAGGACCGGTGCACCCTTTCCTTATGTGTTGACTAAAAGCAGATTCCAAAAGTGTTTTTTGTCTTTGCTATTGTTTCTGTCTTTCTGAAGGGATCTCCCCTTTTAATCCCATTATTTCAACACCTGTTGGACAATGCATGAGTGATAATGAGCTCATTGATTAAATGCAATTAATGAATAGATTGCCACCTCTTGTTGTGTGTCGTCTGTGTTTCTGTGTTTCCGGCATTTCACATTGGAACACCTCATTCACCTTCCTTGTCTTCTCTCCGCCCTCCCTTTTAGGTAAGTTAAAGAGCTGCACCTGAGCCAGCCACTGATTGATTGATTGATTGATTGATTGATTGATTGATTGATTGATTGATTGATTGATTGATTGATGCAGCACAACAGTCAAATAGTGGAGTGGAGTAGGGGAACAGCAAACAGCCAATAAAGCAGCCCGCCCGCTCGCCTGCCCGCCACAATGGACCTACCTGTGTACACTAGATGGATGTGATGGAATGTACTGTCGTCCCTACATTTCAAGAAGAAGTAAGAATTGCAGTTGCAACAAAGCCTTGCTTGCCTACAAAGAGAGCAGCAATTTGGATTTGTTACTATGTTACCTAGAAGAATAACAAACTGTGCAAGGATGGAGGTTGTAGGAGCAAGGAGAAGTTGTCTGTAAAGTTGGTGGATGCCTATTTTCCATTTTGCAGTCCCTTGTCTCCCTCTTGTGGCTTCCTGGAGGCAACTAGCTGTGCAAAAAAAAGACAGCCTGGCGGCCGGCTGTTGCAGTGTTGCCCTCTCAGGCAACACTGAGTGACTGACTGAGCCTCACCGTCTTATATAAAGTTCAGACGGAACTTTGCACGTGTCATAGTGGAGCCCTCAGGATTCCAGAGCCAGCTTTCTGACATCATAATGGGGCCTCAGAGATAAAAGCCTGGGCCCAGGCAGTGTTGGTCAGTGCTGCTCAGCAGGCAGCACTGGACTGGACTGGATTACAGCTGATACAAGGTGTGAAGGAACAAGGGGTGGCTGTGGGCATGCACTTGCTGCCGCTGCCAGTGTTTATCTGCATGGCAGCAGGGCATTTGGGCGTTGCCAGGAAGGCGTTTTTATGTAGATTCCTCCTCTTTCAGCACTGCATTGTGGTGCAAGCAAAAGAAGCAAATCCTGTCTGGCTTCCTCTCCGGCCTTTATTCACCTCCCGTGTAGCTGTGAGTGTGTGAGCCTGCAGGGCCCCATGGAATTGCCTAGAAGTAGGCTGAATCGCTGCAAGGGCTGAACAGCAGTATCGGGCAGGCTCGGGCAACGCGCGGCCCGTTCGGGTTATCGCTTCTCGGCCTTTTGGCTAAGATCAAGTGTAGTATCTGTTCTTATCAGTTTAATATCTGATACGTCCCCTATCTGGGGACCATATATTAAATGGATTTTTAGAACAGGGAGATGGAAATAGAGCTTGCTCTGTCCACTCCACGCATTGACCTGGTATTGCAGTATTTCCAGGACCGGTGCACCCTTTCCTTATGTGTTGACTAAAAGCAGATTCCAAAAGTGTTTTTTGTCTTTGCTATTGTTTCTGTCTTTCTGAAGGGATCTCCCCTTTTAATCCCATTATTTCAACACCTGTTGGACAATGCATGAGTGATAATGAGCTCATTGATTAAATGCAATTAATGAATAGATTGCCACCTCTTGTTGTGTGTCGTCTGTGTTTCTGTGTTTCCGGCATTTCACATTGGAACACCTCATTCACCTTCCTTGTCTTCTCTCCGCCCTCCCTTTTAGGTAAGTTAAAGAGCTGCACCTGAGCCAGCCACTGATTGATTGATTGATTGATTGATTGATTGATTGATTGATTGATTGATGCAGCACAACAGTCAAATAGTGGAGTGGAGTAGGGGAACAGCAAACAGCCAATAAAGCAGCCCGCCCGCTCGCCTGCCCGCCACAATGGACCTACCTGTGTACACTAGATGGATGTGATGGAATGTACTGTCGTCCCTACATTTCAAGAAGAAGTAAGAATTGCAGTTGCAACAAAGCCTTGCTTGCCTACAAAGAGAGCAGCAATTTGGATTTGTTACTATGTTACCTAGAAGAATAACAAACTGTGCAAGGATGGAGGTTGTAGGAGCAAGGAGAAGTTGTCTGTAAAGTTGGTGGATGCCTATTTTCCATTTTGCAGTCCCTTGTCTCCCTCTTGTGGCCTCCTGGAGGCAACTAGCTGTGCAAAAAAAAGACAGCCTGGCGGCCGGCTGTTGCAGTGTTGCCCTCTCAGGCAACACTGAGTGACTGACTGAGCCTCACCGTCTTATATAAAGTTCAGACGGAACTTTGCACGTGTCATAGTGGAGCCCTCAGGATTCCAGAGCCAGCTTTCTGACATCATAATGGGGCCTCAGAGATAAAAGCCTGGGCCCAGGCAGTGTTGGTCAGTGCTGCTCAGCAGGCAGCACTGGACTGGACTGGATTACAGCTGATACAAGGTGTGAAGGAACAAGGGGTGGCTGTGGGCATGCACTTGCTGCCGCTGCCAGTGTTTATCTGCATGGCAGCAGGGCATTTGGGCGTTGCCAGGAAGGCGTTTTTATGTAGATTCCTCCTCTTTCAGCACTGCATTGTGGTGCAAGCAAAAGAAGCAAATCCTGTCTGGCTTCCTCTCCGGCCTTTATTCACCTCCCGTGTAGCTGTGAGTGTGTGAGCCTGCAGGGCCCCATGGAATTGCCTAGAAGTAGGCTGAATCGCTGCAAGGGCTGAACAGCAGTATCGGGCAGGCTCGGGCAACGCGCGGCCCGTTCGGGTTATCGCTTCTCGGCCTTTTGGCTAAGATCAAGTGTAGTATCTGTTCTTATCAGTTTAATATCTGATACGTCCCCTATCTGGGGACCATATATTAAATGGATTTTTAGAACAGGGAGATGGAAATAGAGCTTGCTCTGTCCACTCCACGCATTGACCTGGTATTGCAGTATTTCCAGGACCGGTGCACCCTTTCCTTATGTGTTGACTAAAAGCAGATTCCAAAAGTGTTTTTAGTCTTTGCTATTGTTTCTGTCTTTCTGAAGGGATCTCCCCTTTTAATCCCATTATTTCAACACCTGTTGGACAATGCATGAGTGATAATGAGCTCATTGATTAAATGCAATTAATGAATAGATTGCCACCTCTTGTTGTGTGTCGTCTGTGTTTCTGTGTTTCCGGCATTTCACATTGGAACACCTCATTCACCTTCCTTGTCTTCTCTCCGCCCTCCCTTTTAGGTAAGTTAAAGAGCTGCACCTGAGCCAGCCACTGATTGATTGATTGATTGATTGATTGATTGATGCAGCACAACAGTCAAATAGTGGAGTGGAGTAGGGGAACAGCAAACAGCCAATAAAGCAGCCCGCCCGCTCGCCTGCCCGCCACAATGGACCTACCTGTGTACACTAGATGGATGTGATGGAATGTACTGTCGTCCCTACATTTCAAGAAGAAGTAAGAATTGCAGTTGCAACAAAGCCTTGCTTGCCTACAAAGAGAGCAGCAATTTGGATTTGTTACTATGTTACCTAGAAGAATAACAAACTGTGCAAGGATGGAGGTTGTAGGAGCAAGGAGAAGTTGTCTGTAAAGTTGGTGGATGCCTATTTTCCATTTTGCAGTCCCTTGTCTCCCTCTTGTGGCCTCCTGGAGGCAACTAGCTGTGCAAAAAAAAGACAGCCTGGCGGCCGGCTGTTGCAGTGTTGCCCTCTCAGGCAACACTGAGTGACTGACTGAGCCTCACCGTCTTATATAAAGTTCAGACGGAACTTTGCACGTGTCATAGTGGAGCCCTCAGGATTCCAGAGCCAGCTTTCTGACATCATAATGGGGCCTCAGAGATAAAAGCCTGGGCCCAGGCAGTGTTGGTCAGTGCTGCTCAGCAGGCAGCACTGGACTGGACTGGATTACAGCTGATACAAGGTGTGAAGGAACAAGGGGTGGCTGTGGGCATGCACTTGCTGCCGCTGCCAGTGTTTATCTGCATGGCAGCAGGGCATTTGGGCGTTGCCAGGAAGGCGTTTTTATGTAGATTCCTCCTCTTTCAGCACTGCATTGTGGTGCAAGCAAAAGAAGCAAATCCTGTCTGGCTTCCTCTCCGGCCTTTATTCACCTCCCGTGTAGCTGTGAGTGTGTGAGCCTGCAGGGCCCCATGGAATTGCCTAGAAGTAGGCTGAATCGCTGCAAGGGCTGAACAGCAGTATCGGGCAGGCTCGGGCAACGCGCGGCCCGTTCGGGTTATCGCTTCTCGGCCTTTTGGCTAAGATCAAGTGTAGTATCTGTTCTTATCAGTTTAATATCTGATACGTCCCCTATCTGGGGACCATATATTAAATGGATTTTTAGAACAGGGAGATGGAAATAGAGCTTGCTCTGTCCACTCCACGCATTGACCTGGTATTGCAGTATTTCCAGGACCGGTGCACCCTTTCCTTATGTGTTGACTAAAAGCAGATTCCAAAAGTGTTTTTTGTCTTTGCTATTGTTTCTGTCTTTCTGAAGGGATCTCCCCTTTTAATCCCATTATTTCAACACCTGTTGGACAATGCATGAGTGATAATGAGCTCATTGATTAAATGCAATTAATGAATAGATTGCCACCTCTTGTTGTGTGTCGTCTGTGTTTCTGTGTTTCCGGCATTTCACATTGGAACACCTCATTCACCTTCCTTGTCTTCTCTCCGCCCTCCCTTTTAGGTAAGTTAAAGAGCTGCACCTGAGCCAGCCACTGATTGATTGATTGATTGATTGATTGATTGATTGATTGATTGATGCAGCACAACAGTCAAATAGTGGAGTGGAGTAGGGGAACAGCAAACAGCCAATAAAGCAGCCCGCCCGCTCGCCTGCCCGCCACAATGGACCTACCTGTGTACACTAGATGGATGTGATGGAATGTACTGTCGTCCCTACATTTCAAGAAGAAGTAAGAATTGCAGTTGCAACAAAGCCTTGCTTGCCTACAAAGAGAGCAGCAATTTGGATTTGTTACTATGTTACCTAGAAGAATAACAAACTGTGCAAGGATGGAGGTTGTAGGAGCAAGGAGAAGTTGTCTGTAAAGTTGGTGGATGCCTATTTTCCATTTTGCAGTCCCTTGTCTCCCTCTTGTGGCCTCCTGGAGGCAACTAGCTGTGCAAAAAAAAGACAGCCTGGCGGCCGGCTGTTGCAGTGTTGCCCTCTCAGGCAACACTGAGTGACTGACTGAGCCTCACCGTCTTATATAAAGTTCAGACGGAACTTTGCACGTGTCATAGTGGAGCCCTCAGGATTCCAGAGCCAGCTTTCTGACATCATAATGGGGCCTCAGAGATAAAAGCCTGGGCCCAGGCAGTGTTGGTCAGTGCTGCTCAGCAGGCAGCACTGGACTGGACTGGATTACAGCTGATACAAGGTGTGAAGGAACAAGGGGTGGCTGTGGGCATGCACTTGCTGCCGCTGCCAGTGTTTATCTGCATGGCAGCAGGGCATTTGGGCGTTGCCAGGAAGGCGTTTTTATGTAGATTCCTCCTCTTTCAGCACTGCATTGTGGTGCAAGCAAAAGAAGCAAATCCTGTCTGGCTTCCTCTCCGGCCTTTATTCACCTCCCGTGTAGCTGTGAGTGTGTGAGCCTGCAGGGCCCCATGGAATTGCCTAGAAGTAGGCTGAATCGCTGCAAGGGCTGAACAGCAGTATCGGGCAGGCTCGGGCAACGCGCGGCCCGTTCGGGTTATCGCTTCTCGGCCTTTTGGCTAAGATCAAGTGTAGTATCTGTTCTTATCAGTTTAATATCTGATACGTCCCCTATCTGGGGACCATATATTAAATGGATTTTTAGAACAGGGAGATGGAAATAGAGCTTGCTCTGTCCACTCCACGCATTGACCTGGTATTGCAGTATTTCCAGGACCGGTGCACCCTTTCCTTATGTGTTGACTAAAAGCAGATTCCAAAAGTGTTTTTTGTCTTTGCTATTGTTTCTGTCTTTCTGAAGGGATCTCCCCTTTTAATCCCATTATTTCAACACCTGTTGGACAATGCATGAGTGATAATGAGCTCATTGATTAAATGCAATTAATGAATAGATTGCCACCTCTTGTTGTGTGTCGTCTGTGTTTCTGTGTTTCCGGCATTTCACATTGGAACACCTCATTCACCTTCCTTGTCTTCTCTCCGCCCTCCCTTTTAGGTAAGTTAAAGAGCTGCACCTGAGCCAGCCACTGATTGATTGATTGATTGATTGATTGATTGATTGATTGATGCAGCACAACAGTCAAATAGTGGAGTGGAGTAGGGGAACAGCAAACAGCCAATAAAGCAGCCCGCCCGCTCGCCTGCCCGCCACAATGGACCTACCTGTGTACACTAGATGGATGTGATGGAATGTACTGTCGTCCCTACATTTCAAGAAGAAGTAAGAATTGCAGTTGCAACAAAGCCTTGCTTGCCTACAAAGAGAGCAGCAATTTGGATTTGTTACTATGTTACCTAGAAGAATAACAAACTGTGCAAGGATGGAGGTTGTAGGAGCAAGGAGAAGTTGTCTGTAAAGTTGGTGGATGCCTATTTTCCATTTTGCAGTCCCTTGTCTCCCTCTTGTGGCCTCCTGGAGGCAACTAGCTGTGCAAAAAAAAGACAGCCTGGCGGCCGGCTGTTGCAGTGTTGCCCTCTCAGGCAACACTGAGTGACTGACTGAGCCTCACCGTCTTATATAAAGTTCAGACGGAACTTTGCACGTGTCATAGTGGAGCCCTCAGGATTCCAGAGCCAGCTTTCTGACATCATAATGGGGCCTCAGAGATAAAAGCCTGGGCCCAGGCAGTGTTGGTCAGTGCTGCTCAGCAGGCAGCACTGGACTGGACTGGATTACAGCTGATACAAGGTGTGAAGGAACAAGGGGTGGCTGTGGGCATGCACTTGCTGCCGCTGCCAGTGTTTATCTGCATGGCAGCAGGGCATTTGGGCGTTGCCAGGAAGGCGTTTTTATGTAGATTCCGCCTCTTTCAGCACTGCATTGTGGTGCAAGCAAAAGAAGCAAATCCTGTCTGGCTTCCTCTCCGGCCTTTATTCACCTCCCGTGTAGCTGTGAGTGTGTGAGCCTGCAGGGCCCCATGGAATTGCCTAGAAGTAGGCTGAATCGCTGCAAGGGCTGAACAGCAGTATCGGGCAGGCTCGGGCAACGCGCGGCCCGTTCGGGTTATCGCTTCTCGGCCTTTTGGCTAAGATCAAGTGTAGTATCTGTTCTTATCAGTTTAATATCTGATACGTCCCCTATCTGGGGACCATATATTAAATGGATTTTTAGAACAGGGAGATGGAAATAGAGCTTGCTCTGTCCACTCCACGCATTGACCTGGTATTGCAGTATTTCCAGGACCGGTGCACCCTTTCCTTATGTGTTGACTAAAAGCAGATTCCAAAAGTGTTTTTTGTCTTTGCTATTGTTTCTGTCTTTCTGAAGGGATCTCCCCTTTTAATCCCATTATTTCAACACCTGTTGGACAATGCATGAGTGATAATGAGCTCATTGATTAAATGCAATTAATGAATAGATTGCCACCTCTTGTTGTGTGTCGTCTGTGTTTCTGTGTTTCCGGCATTTCACATTGGAACACCTCATTCACCTTCCTTGTCTTCTCTCCGCCCTCCCTTTTAGGTAAGTTAAAGAGCTGCACCTGAGCCAGCCACTGATTGATTGATTGATTGATTGATTGATTGATTGATTGATTGATTGATTGATTGATTGATTGATTGATTGATGCAGCACAACAGTCAAATAGTGGAGTGGAGTAGGGGAACAGCAAACAGCCAATAAAGCAGCCCGCCCGCTCGCCTGCCCGCCACAATGGACCTACCTGTGTACACTAGATGGATGTGATGGAATGTACTGTCGTCCCTACATTTCAAGAAGAAGTAAGAATTGCAGTTGCAACAAAGCCTTGCTTGCCTACAAAGAGAGCAGCAATTTGGATTTGTTACTATGTTACCTAGAAGAATAACAAACTGTGCAAGGATGGAGGTTGTAGGAGCAAGGAGAAGTTGTCTGTAAAGTTGGTGGATGCCTATTTTCCATTTTGCAGTCCCTTGTCTCCCTCTTGTGGCCTCCTGGAGGCAACTAGCTGTGCAAAAAAAAGACAGCCTGGCGGCCGGCTGTTGCAGTGTTGCCCTCTCAGGCAACACTGAGTGACTGACTGAGCCTCACCGTCTTATATAAAGTTCAGACGGAACTTTGCACGTGTCATAGTGGAGCCCTCAGGATTCCAGAGCCAGCTTTCTGACATCATAATGGGGCCTCAGAGATAAAAGCCTGGGCCCAGGCAGTGTTGGTCAGTGCTGCTCAGCAGGCAGCACTGGACTGGACTGGATTACAGCTGATACAAGGTGTGAAGGAACAAGGGGTGGCTGTGGGCATGCACTTGCTGCCGCTGCCAGTGTTTATCTGCATGGCAGCAGGGCATTTGGGCGTTGCCAGGAAGGCGTTTTTATGTAGATTCCTCCTCTTTCAGCACTGCATTGTGGTGCAAGCAAAAGAAGCAAATCCTGTCTGGCTTCCTCTCCGGCCTTTATTCACCTCCCGTGTAGCTGTGAGTGTGTGAGCCTGCAGGGCCCCATGGAATTGCCTAGAAGTAGGCTGAATCGCTGCAAGGGCTGAACAGCAGTATCGGGCAGGCTCGGGCAACGCGCGGCCCGTTCGGGTTATCGCTTCTCGGCCTTTTGGCTAAGATCAAGTGTAGTATCTGTTCTTATCAGTTTAATATCTGATACGTCCCCTATCTGGGGACCATATATTAAATGGATTTTTAGAACAGGGAGATGGAAATAGAGCTTGCTCTGTCCACTCCACGCATTGACCTGGTATTGCAGTATTTCCAGGACCGGTGCACCCTTTCCTTATGTGTTGACTAAAAGCAGATTCCAAAAGTGTTTTTTGTCTTTGCTATTGTTTCTGTCTTTCTGAAGGGATCTCCCCTTTTAATCCCATTATTTCAACACCTGTTGGACAATGCATGAGTGATAATGAGCTCATTGATTAAATGCAATTAATGAATAGATTGCCACCTCTTGTTGTGTGTCGTCTGTGTTTCTGTGTTTCCGGCATTTCACATTGGAACACCTCATTCACCTTCCTTGTCTTCTCTCCGCCCTCCCTTTTAGGTAAGTTAAAGAGCTGCACCTGAGCCAGCCACTGATTGATTGATTGATTGATTGATTGATTGATTGATGCAGCACAACAGTCAAATAGTGGAGTGGAGTAGGGGAACAGCAAACAGCCAATAAAGCAGCCCGCCTGCCCGCCACAATGGACCTACCTGTGTACACTAGATGGATGTGATGGAATGTACTGTCGTCCCTACATTTCAAGAAGAAGTAAGAATTGCAGTTGCAACAAAGCCTTGCTTGCCTACAAAGAGAGCAGCAATTTGGATTTGTTACTATGTTACCTAGAAGAATAACAAACTGTGCAAGGATGGAGGTTGTAGGAGCAAGGAGAAGTTGTCTGTAAAGTTGGTGGATGCCTATTTTCCATTTTGCAGTCCCTTGTCTCCCTCTTGTGGCCTCCTGGAGGCAACTAGCTGTGCAAAAAAAAGACAGCCTGGCGGCCGGCTGTTGCAGTGTTGCCCTCTCAGGCAACACTGAGTGACTGACTGAGCCTCACCGTCTTATATAAAGTTCAGACGGAACTTTGCACGTGTCATAGTGGAGCCCTCAGGATTCCAGAGCCAGCTTTCTGACATCATAATGGGGCCTCAGAGATAAAAGCCTGGGCCCAGGCAGTGTTGGTCAGTGCTGCTCAGCAGGCAGCACTGGACTGGACTGGATTACAGCTGATACAAGGTGTGAAGGAACAAGGGGTGGCTGTGGGCATGCACTTGCTGCCGCTGCCAGTGTTTATCTGCATGGCAGCAGGGCATTTGGGCGTTGCCAGGAAGGCGTTTTTATGTAGATTCCTCCTCTTTCAGCACTGCATTGTGGTGCAAGCAAAAGAAGCAAATCCTGTCTGGCTTCCTCTCCGGCCTTTATTCACCTCCCGTGTAGCTGTGAGTGTGTGAGCCTGCAGGGCCCCATGGAATTGCCTAGAAGTAGGCTGAATCGCTGCAAGGGCTGAACAGCAGTATCGGGCAGGCTCGGGCAACGCGCGGCCCGTTCGGGTTATCGCTTCTCGGCCTTTTGGCTAAGATCAAGTGTAGTATCTGTTCTTATCAGTTTAATATCTGATACGTCCCCTATCTGGGGACCATATATTAAATGGATTTTTAGAACAGGGAGATGGAAATAGAGCTTGCTCTGTCCACTCCACGCATTGACCTGGTATTGCAGTATTTCCAGGACCGGTGCACCCTTTCCTTATGTGTTGACTAAAAGCAGATTCCAAAAGTGTTTTTTGTCTTTGCTATTGTTTCTGTCTTTCTGAAGGGATCTCCCCTTTTAATCCCATTATTTCAACACCTGTTGGACAATGCATGAGTGATAATGAGCTCATTGATTAAATGCAATTAATGAATAGATTGCCACCTCTTGTTGTGTGTCGTCTGTGTTTCTGTGTTTCCGGCATTTCACATTGGAACACCTCATTCACCTTCCTTGTCTTCTCTCCGCCCTCCCTTTTAGGTAAGTTAAAGAGCTGCACCTGAGCCAGCCACTGATTGATTGATTGATTGATTGATTGATTGATTGATTGATTGATTGATTGATTGATTGATGCAGCACAACAGTCAAATAGTGGAGTGGAGTAGGGGAACAGCAAACAGCCAATAAAGCAGCCCGCCCGCTCGCCTGCCCGCCACAATGGACCTACCTGTGTACACTAGATGGATGTGATGGAATGTACTGTCGTCCCTACATTTCAAGAAGAAGTAAGAATTGCAGTTGCAACAAAGCCTTGCTTGCCTACAAAGAGAGCAGCAATTTGGATTTGTTACTATGTTACCTAGAAGAATAACAAACTGTGCAAGGATGGAGGTTGTAGGAGCAAGGAGAAGTTGTCTGTAAAGTTGGTGGATGCCTATTTTCCATTTTGCAGTCCCTTGTCTCCCTCTTGTGGCCTCCTGGAGGCAACTAGCTGTGCAAAAAAAAGACAGCCTGGCGGCCGGCTGTTGCAGTGTTGCCCTCTCAGGCAACACTGAGTGACTGACTGAGCCTCACCGTCTTATATAAAGTTCAGACGGAACTTTGCACGTGTCATAGTGGAGCCCTCAGGATTCCAGAGCCAGCTTTCTGACATCATAATGGGGCCTCAGAGATAAAAGCCTGGGCCCAGGCAGTGTTGGTCAGTGCTGCTCAGCAGGCAGCACTGGACTGGACTGGATTACAGCTGATACAAGGTGTGAAGGAACAAGGGGTGGCTGTGGGCATGCACTTGCTGCCGCTGCCAGTGTTTATCTGCATGGCAGCAGGGCATTTGGGCGTTGCCAGGAAGGCGTTTTTATGTAGATTCCTCCTCTTTCAGCACTGCATTGTGGTGCAAGCAAAAGAAGCAAATCCTGTCTGGCTTCCTCTCCGGCCTTTATTCACCTCCCGTGTAGCTGTGAGTGTGTGAGCCTGCAGGGCCCCATGGAATTGCCTAGAAGTAGGCTGAATCGCTGCAAGGGCTGAACAGCAGTATCGGGCAGGCTCGGGCAACGCGCGGCCCGTTCGGGTTATCGCTTCTCGGCCTTTTGGCTAAGATCAAGTGTAGTATCTGTTCTTATCAGTTTAATATCTGATACGTCCCCTATCTGGGGACCATATATTAAATGGATTTTTAGAACAGGGAGATGGAAATAGAGCTTGCTCTGTCCACTCCACGCATTGACCTGGTATTGCAGTATTTCCAGGACCGGTGCACCCTTTCCTTATGTGTTGACTAAAAGCAGATTCCAAAAGTGTTTTTTGTCTTTGCTATTGTTTCTGTCTTTCTGAAGGGATCTCCCCTTTTAATCCCATTATTTCAACACCTGTTGGACAATGCATGAGTGATAATGAGCTCATTGATTAAATGCAATTAATGAATAGATTGCCACCTCTTGTTGTGTGTCGTCTGTGTTTCTGTGTTTCCGGCATTTCACATTGGAACACCTCATTCACCTTCCTTGTCTTCTCTCCGCCCTCCCTTTTAGGTAAGTTAAAGAGCTGCACCTGAGCCAGCCACTGATTGATTGATTGATTGATTGATTGATTGATTGATTGATTGATTGATTGATTGATTGATGCAGCACAACAGTCAAATAGTGGAGTGGAGTAGGGGAACAGCAAACAGCCAATAAAGCAGCCCGCCCGCTCGCCTGCCCGCCACAATGGACCTACCTGTGTACACTAGATGGATGTGATGGAATGTACTGTCGTCCCTACATTTCAAGAAGAAGTAAGAATTGCAGTTGCAACAAAGCCTTGCTTGCCTACAAAGAGAGCAGCAATTTGGATTTGTTACTATGTTACCTAGAAGAATAACAAACTGTGCAAGGATGGAGGTTGTAGGAGCAAGGAGAAGTTGTCTGTAAAGTTGGTGGATGCCTATTTTCCATTTTGCAGTCCCTTGTCTCCCTCTTGTGGCCTCCTGGAGGCAACTAGCTGTGCAAAAAAAAGACAGCCTGGTGGCCGGCTGTTGCAGTGTTGCCCTCTCAGGCAACACTGAGTGACTGACTGAGCCTCACCGTCTTATATAAAGTTCAGACGGAACTTTGCACGTGTCATAGTGGAGCCCTCAGGATTCCAGAGCCAGCTTTCTGACATCATAATGGGGCCTCAGAGATAAAAGCCTGGGCCCAGGCAGTGTTGGTCAGTGCTGCTCAGCAGGCAGCACTGGACTGGACTGGATTACAGCTGATACAAGGTGTGAAGGAACAAGGGGTGGCTGTGGGCATGCACTTGCTGCCGCTGCCAGTGTTTATCTGCATGGCAGCAGGGCATTTGGGCGTTGCCAGGAAGGCGTTTTTATGTAGATTCCTCCTCTTTCAGCACTGCATTGTGGTGCAAGCAAAAGAAGCAAATCCTGTCTGGCTTCCTCTCCGGCCTTTATTCACCTCCCGTGTAGCTGTGAGTGTGTGAGCCTGCAGGGCCCCATGGAATTGCCTAGAAGTAGGCTGAATCGCTGCAAGGGCTGAACAGCAGTATCGGGCAGGCTCGGGCAACGCGCGGCCCGTTCGGGTTATCGCTTCTCGGCCTTTTGGCTAAGATCAAGTGTAGTATCTGTTCTTATCAGTTTAATATCTGATACGTCCCCTATCTGGGGACCATATATTAAATGGATTTTTAGAACAGGGAGATGGAAATAGAGCTTGCTCTGTCCACTCCACGCATTGACCTGGTATTGCAGTATTTCCAGGACCGGTGCACCCTTTCCTTATGTGTTGACTAAAAGCAGATTCCAAAAGTGTTTTTTGTCTTTGCTATTGTTTCTGTCTTTCTGAAGGGATCTCCCCTTTTAATCCCATTATTTCAACACCTGTTGGACAATGCATGAGTGATAATGAGCTCATTGATTAAATGCAATTAATGAATAGATTGCCACCTCTTGTTGTGTGTCGTCTGTGTTTCTGTGTTTCCGGCATTTCACATTGGAACACCTCATTCACCTTCCTTGTCTTCTCTCCGCCCTCCCTTTTAGGTAAGTTAAAGAGCTGCACCTGAGCCAGCCACTGATTGATTGATTGATTGATTGATTGATTGATTGATTGATTGATTGATGCAGCACAACAGTCAAATAGTGGAGTGGAGTAGGGGAACAGCAAACAGCCAATAAAGCAGCCCGCCCGCTCGCCTGCCCGCCACAATGGACCTACCTGTGTACACTAGATGGATGTGATGGAATGTACTGTCGTCCCTACATTTCAAGAAGAAGTAAGAATTGCAGTTGCAACAAAGCCTTGCTTGCCTACAAAGAGAGCAGCAATTTGGATTTGTTACTATGTTACCTAGAAGAATAACAAACTGTGCAAGGATGGAGGTTGTAGGAGCAAGGAGAAGTTGTCTGTAAAGTTGGTGGATGCCTATTTTCCATTTTGCAGTCCCTTGTCTCCCTCTTGTGGCCTCCTGGAGGCAACTAGCTGTGCAAAAAAAAGACAGCCTGGCGGCCGGCTGTTGCAGTGTTGCCCTCTCAGGCAACACTGAGTGACTGACTGAGCCTCACCGTCTTATATAAAGTTCAGACGGAACTTTGCACGTGTCATAGTGGAGCCCTCAGGATTCCAGAGCCAGCTTTCTGACATCATAATGGGGCCTCAGAGATAAAAGCCTGGGCCCAGGCAGTGTTGGTCAGTGCTGCTCAGCAGGCAGCACTGGACTGGACTGGATTACAGCTGATACAAGGTGTGAAGGAACAAGGGGTGGCTGTGGGCATGCACTTGCTGCCGCTGCCAGTGTTTATCTGCATGGCAGCAGGGCATTTGGGCGTTGCCAGGAAGGCGTTTTTATGTAGATTCCTCCTCTTTCAGCACTGCATTGTGGTGCAAGCAAAAGAAGCAAATCCTGTCTGGCTTCCTCTCCGGCCTTTATTCACCTCCCGTGTAGCTGTGAGTGTGTGAGCCTGCAGGGCCCCATGGAATTGCCTAGAAGTAGGCTGAATCGCTGCAAGGGCTGAACAGCAGTATCGGGCAGGCTCGGGCAACGCGCGGCCCGTTCGGGTTATCGCTTCTCGGCCTTTTGGCTAAGATCAAGTGTAGTATCTGTTCTTATCAGTTTAATATCTGATACGTCCCCTATCTGGGGACCATATATTAAATGGATTTTTAGAACAGGGAGATGGAAATAGAGCTTGCTCTGTCCACTCCACGCATTGACCTGGTATTGCAGTATTTCCAGGACCGGTGCACCCTTTCCTTATGTGTTGACTAAAAGCAGATTCCAAAAGTGTTTTTTGTCTTTGCTATTGTTTCTGTCTTTCTGAAGGGATCTCCCCTTTTAATCCCATTATTTCAACACCTGTTGGACAATGCATGAGTGATAATGAGCTCATTGATTAAATGCAATTAATGAATAGATTGCCACCTCTTGTTGTGTGTCGTCTGTGTTTCTGTGTTTCCGGCATTTCACATTGGAACACCTCATTCACCTTCCTTGTCTTCTCTCCGCCCTCCCTTTTAGGTAAGTTAAAGAGCTGCACCTGAGCCAGCCACTGATTGATTGATTGATTGATTGATTGATTGATTGATTGATTGATTGATTGATTGATTGATTGATTGATTGATGCAGCACAACAGTCAAATAGTGGAGTGGAGTAGGGGAACAGCAAACAGCCAATAAAGCAGCCCGCCCGCTCGCCTGCCCGCCACAATGGACCTACCTGTGTACACTAGATGGATGTGATGGAATGTACTGTCGTCCCTACATTTCAAGAAGAAGTAAGAATTGCAGTTGCAACAAAGCCTTGCTTGCCTACAAAGAGAGCAGCAATTTGGATTTGTTACTATGTTACCTAGAAGAATAACAAACTGTGCAAGGATGGAGGTTGTAGGAGCAAGGAGAAGTTGTCTGTAAAGTTGGTGGATGCCTATTTTCCATTTTGCAGTCCCTTGTCTCCCTCTTGTGGCCTCCTGGAGGCAACTAGCTGTGCAAAAAAAAGACAGCCTGGCGGCCGGCTGTTGCAGTGTTGCCCTCTCAGGCAACACTGAGTGACTGACTGAGCCTCACCGTCTTATATAAAGTTCAGACGGAACTTTGCACGTGTCATAGTGGAGCCCTCAGGATTCCAGAGCCAGCTTTCTGACATCATAATGGGGCCTCAGAGATAAAAGCCTGGGCCCAGGCAGTGTTGGTCAGTGCTGCTCAGCAGGCAGCACTGGACTGGACTGGATTACAGCTGATACAAGGTGTGAAGGAACAAGGGGTGGCTGTGGGCATGCACTTGCTGCCGCTGCCAGTGTTTATCTGCATGGCAGCAGGGCATTTGGGCGTTGCCAGGAAGGCGTTTTTATGTAGATTCCTCCTCTTTCAGCACTGCATTGTGGTGCAAGCAAAAGAAGCAAATCCTGTCTGGCTTCCTCTCCGGCCTTTATTCACCTCCCGTGTAGCTGTGAGTGTGTGAGCCTGCAGGGCCCCATGGAATTGCCTAGAAGTAGGCTGAATCGCTGCAAGGGCTGAACAGCAGTATCGGGCAGGCTCGGGCAACGCGCGGCCCGTTCGGGTTATCGCTTCTCGGCCTTTTGGCTAAGATCAAGTGTAGTATCTGTTCTTATCAGTTTAATATCTGATACGTCCCCTATCTGGGGACCATATATTAAATGGATTTTTAGAACAGGGAGATGGAAATAGAGCTTGCTCTGTCCACTCCACGCATTGACCTGGTATTGCAGTATTTCCAGGACCGGTGCACCCTTTCCTTATGTGTTGACTAAAAGCAGATTCCAAAAGTGTTTTTTGTCTTTGCTATTGTTTCTGTCTTTCTGAAGGGATCTCCCCTTTTAATCCCATTATTTCAACACCTGTTGGACAATGCATGAGTGATAATGAGCTCATTGATTAAATGCAATTAATGAATAGATTGCCACCTCTTGTTGTGTGTCGTCTGTGTTTCTGTGTTTCCGGCATTTCACATTGGAACACCTCATTCACCTTCCTTGTCTTCTCTCCGCCCTCCCTTTTAGGTAAGTTAAAGAGCTGCACCTGAGCCAGCCACTTGATTGATTGATTGATTGATTGATTGATTGATTGATTGATTGATTGATTGATTGATTGATGCAGCACAACAGTCAAATAGTGGAGTGGAGTAGGGGAACAGCAAACAGCCAATAAAGCAGCCCGCCCGCTCGCCTGCCCGCCACAATGGACCTACCTGTGTACACTAGATGGATGTGATGGAATGTACTGTCGTCCCTACATTTCAAGAAGAAGTAAGAATTGCAGTTGCAACAAAGCCTTGCTTGCCTACAAAGAGAGCAGCAATTTGGATTTGTTACTATGTTACCTAGAAGAATAACAAACTGTGCAAGGATGGAGGTTGTAGGAGCAAGGAGAAGTTGTCTGTAAAGTTGGTGGATGCCTATTTTCCATTTTGCAGTCCCTTGTCTCCCTCTTGTGGCCTCCTGGAGGCAACTAGCTGTGCAAAAAAAAGACAGCCTGGCGGCCGGCTGTTGCAGTGTTGCCCTCTCAGGCAACACTGAGTGACTGACTGAGCCTCACCGTCTTATATAAAGTTCAGACGGAACTTTGCACGTGTCATAGTGGAGCCCTCAGGATTCCAGAGCCAGCTTTCTGACATCATAATGGGGCCTCAGAGATAAAAGCCTGGGCCCAGGCAGTGTTGGTCAGTGCTGCTCAGCAGGCAGCACTGGACTGGACTGGATTACAGCTGATACAAGGTGTGAAGGAACAAGGGGTGGCTGTGGGCATGCACTTGCTGCCGCTGCCAGTGTTTATCTGCATGGCAGCAGGGCATTTGGGCGTTGCCAGGAAGGCGTTTTTATGTAGATTCCTCCTCTTTCAGCACTGCATTGTGGTGCAAGCAAAAGAAGCAAATCCTGTCTGGCTTCCTCTCCGGCCTTTATTCACCTCCCGTGTAGCTGTGAGTGTGTGAGCCTGCAGGGCCCCATGGAATTGCCTAGAAGTAGGCTGAATCGCTGCAAGGGCTGAACAGCAGTATCGGGCAGGCTCGGGCAACGCGCGGCCCGTTCGGGTTATCGCTTCTCGGCCTTTTGGCTAAGATCAAGTGTAGTATCTGTTCTTATCAGTTTAATATCTGATACGTCCCCTATCTGGGGACCATATATTAAATGGATTTTTAGAACAGGGAGATGGAAATAGAGCTTGCTCTGTCCACTCCACGCATTGACCTGGTATTGCAGTATTTCCAGGACCGGTGCACCCTTTCCTTATGTGTTGACTAAAAGCAGATTCCAAAAGTGTTTTTTGTCTTTGCTATTGTTTCTGTCTTTCTGAAGGGATCTCCCCTTTTAATCCCATTATTTCAACACCTGTTGGACAATGCATGAGTGATAATGAGCTCATTGATTAAATGCAATTAATGAATAGATTGCCACCTCTTGTTGTGTGTCGTCTGTGTTTCTGTGTTTCCGGCATTTCACATTGGAACACCTCATTCACCTTCCTTGTCTTCTCTCCGCCCTCCCTTTTAGGTAAGTTAAAGAGCTGCACCTGAGCCAGCCACTGATTGATTGATTGATTGATTGATTGATTGATTGATTGATTGATTGATGCAGCACAACAGTCAAATAGTGGAGTGGAGTAGGGGAACAGCAAACAGCCAATAAAGCAGCCCGCCCGCTCGCCTGCCCGCCACAATGGACCTACCTGTGTACACTAGATGGATGTGATGGAATGTACTGTCGTCCCTACATTTCAAGAAGAAGTAAGAATTGCAGTTGCAACAAAGCCTTGCTTGCCTACAAAGAGAGCAGCAATTTGGATTTGTTACTATGTTACCTAGAAGAATAACAAACTGTGCAAGGATGGAGGTTGTAGGAGCAAGGAGAAGTTGTCTGTAAAGTTGGTGGATGCCTATTTTCCATTTTGCAGTCCCTTGTCTCCCTCTTGTGGCCTCCTGGAGGCAACTAGCTGTGCAAAAAAAAGAAAGCCTGGCGGCCGGCTGTTGCAGTGTTGCCCTCTCAGGCAACACTGAGTGACTGACTGAGCCTCACCGTCTTATATAAAGTTCAGACGGAACTTTGCACGTGTCATAGTGGAGCCCTCAGGATTCCAGAGCCAGCTTTCTGACATCATAATGGGGCCTCAGAGATAAAAGCCTGGGCCCAGGCAGTGTTGGTCAGTGCTGCTCAGCAGGCAGCACTGGACTGGACTGGATTACAGCTGATACAAGGTGTGAAGGAACAAGGGGTGGCTGTGGGCATGCACTTGCTGCCGCTGCCAGTGTTTATCTGCATGGCAGCAGGGCATTTGGGCGTTGCCAGGAAGGCGTTTTTATGTAGATTCCTCCTCTTTCAGCACTGCATTGTGGTGCAAGCAAAAGAAGCAAATCCTGTCTGGCTTCCTCTCCGGCCTTTATTCACCTCCCGTGTAGCTGTGAGTGTGTGAGCCTGCAGGGCCCCATGGAATTGCCTAGAAGTAGGCTGAATCGCTGCAAGGGCTGAACAGCAGTATCGGGCAGGCTCGGGCAACGCGCGGCCCGTTCGGGTTATCGCTTCTCGGCCTTTTGGCTAAGATCAAGTGTAGTATCTGTTCTTATCAGTTTAATATCTGATACGTCCCCTATCTGGGGACCATATATTAAATGGATTTTTAGAACAGGGAGATGGAAATAGAGCTTGCTCTGTCCACTCCACGCATTGACCTGGTATTGCAGTATTTCCAGGACCGGTGCACCCTTTCCTTATGTGTTGACTAAAAGCAGATTCCAAAAGTGTTTTTTGTCTTTGCTATTGTTTCTGTCTTTCTGAAGGGATCTCCCCTTTTAATCCCATTATTTCAACACCTGTTGGACAATGCATGAGTGATAATGAGCTCATTGATTAAATGCAATTAATGAATAGATTGCCACCTCTTGTTGTGTGTCGTCTGTGTTTCTGTGTTTCCGGCATTTCACATTGGAACACCTCATTCACCTTCCTTGTCTTCTCTCCGCCCTCCCTTTTAGGTAAGTTAAAGAGCTGCACCTGAGCCAGCCACTGATTGATTGATTGATTGATTGATTGATTGATTGATTGATTGATTGATTGATTGATGCAGCACAACAGTCAAATAGTGGAGTGGAGTAGGGGAACAGCAAACAGCCAATAAAGCAGCCCGCCCGCTCGCCTGCCCGCCACAATGGACCTACCTGTGTACACTAGATGGATGTGATGGAATGTACTGTCGTCCCTACATTTCAAGAAGAAGTAAGAATTGCAGTTGCAACAAAGCCTTGATTGCCTACAAAGAGAGCAGCAATTTGGATTTGTTACTATGTTACCTAGAAGAATAACAAACTGTGCAAGGATGGAGGTTGTAGGAGCAAGGAGAAGTTGTCTGTAAAGTTGGTGGATGCCTATTTTCCATTTTGCAGTCCCTTGTCTCCCTCTTGTGGCCTCCTGGAGGAAACTAGCTGTGCAAAAAAAAGACAGCCTGGCGGCCGGCTGTTGCAGTGTTGCCCTCTCAGGCAACACTGAGTGACTGACTGAGCCTCACCGTCTTATATAAAGTTCAGACGGAACTTTGCACGTGTCATAGTGGAGCCCTCAGGATTCCAGAGCCAGCTTTCTGACATCATAATGGGGCCTCAGAGATAAAAGCCTGGGCCCAGGCAGTGTTGGTCAGTGCTGCTCAGCAGGCAGCACTGGACTGGACTGGATTACAGCTGATACAAGGTGTGAAGGAACAAGGGGTGGCTGTGGGCATGCACTTGCTGCCGCTGCCAGTGTTTATCTGCATGGCAGCAGGGCATTTGGGCGTTGCCAGGAAGGCGTTTTTATGTAGATTCCTCCTCTTTCAGCACTGCATTGTGGTGCAAGCAAAAGAAGCAAATCCTGTCTGGCTTCCTCTCCGGCCTTTATTCACCTCCCGTGTAGCTGTGAGTGTGTGAGCCTGCAGGGCCCCATGGAATTGCCTAGAAGTAGGCTGAATCGCTGCAAGGGCTGAACAGCAGTATCGGGCAGGCTCGGGCAACGCGCGGCCCGTTCGGGTTATCGCTTCTCGGCCTTTTGGCTAAGATCAAGTGTAGTATCTGTTCTTATCAGTTTAATATCTGATACGTCCCCTATCCGGGGACCATATATTAAATGGATTTTTAGAACAGGGAGATGGAAATAGAGCTTGCTCTGTCCACTCCACGCATTGACCTGGTATTGCAGTATTTCCAGGACCGGTGCACCCTTTCCTTATGTGTTGACTAAAAGCAGATTCCAAAAGTGTTTTTTGTCTTTGCTATTGTTTCTGTCTTTCTGAAGGGATCTCCCCTTTTAATCCCATTATTTCAACACCTGTTGGACAATGCATGAGTGATAATGAGCTCATTGATTAAATGCAATTAATGAATAGATTGCCACCTCTTGTTGTGTGTCGTCTGTGTTTCTGTGTTTCCGGCATTTCACATTGGAACACCTCATTCACCTTCCTTGTCTTCTCTCCGCCCTCCCTTTTAGGTAAGTTAAAGAGCTGCACCTGAGCCAGCCACTGATTGATTGATTGATTGATTGATTGATTGATTGATTGATTGATTGATTGATGCAGCACAACAGTCAAATAGTGGAGTAGGGGAACAGCAAACAGCCAATAAAGCAGCCCGCCCGCTCGCCTGCCCGCCACAATGGACCTACCTGTGTACACTAGATGGATGTGATGGAATGTACTGTCGTCCCTACATTTCAAGAAGAAGTAAGAATTGCAGTTGCAACAAAGCCTTGCTTGCCTACAAAGAGAGCAGCAATTTGGATTTGTTACTATGTTACCTAGAAGAATAACAAACTGTGCAAGGATGGAGGTTGTAGGAGCAAGGAGAAGTTGTCTGTAAAGTTGGTGGATGCCTATTTTCCATTTTGCAGTCCCTTGTCTCCCTCTTGTGGCCTCCTGGAGGCAACTAGCTGTGCAAAAAAAAGACAGCCTGGCGGCCGGCTGTTGCAGTGTTGCCCTCTCAGGCAACACTGAGTGACTGACTGAGCCTCACCGTCTTATATAAAGTTCAGACGGAACTTTGCACGTGTCATAGTGGAGCCCTCAGGATTCCAGAGCCAGCTTTCTGACATCATAATGGGGCCTCAGAGATAAAAGCCTGGGCCCAGGCAGTGTTGGTCAGTGCTGCTCAGCAGGCAGCACTGGACTGGACTGGATTACAGCTGATACAAGGTGTGAAGGAACAAGGGGTGGCTGTGGGCATGCACTTGCTGCCGCTGCCAGTGTTTATCTGCATGGCAGCAGGGCATTTGGGCGTTGCCAGGAAGGCGTTTTTATGTAGATTACTCCTCTTTCAGCACTGCATTGTGGTGCAAGCAAAAGAAGCAAATCCTGTCTGGCTTCCTCTCCGGCCTTTATTCACCTCCCGTGTAGCTGTGAGTGTGTGAGCCTGCAGGGCCCCATGGAATTGCCTAGAAGTAGGCTGAATCGCTGCAAGGGCTGAACAGCAGTATCGGGCAGGCTCGGGCAACGCGCGGCCCGTTCGGGTTATCGCTTCTCGGCCTTTTGGCTAAGATCAAGTGTAGTATCTGTTCTTATCAGTTTAATATCTGATACGTCCCCTATCTGGGGACCATATATTAAATGGATTTTTAGAACAGGGAGATGGAAATAGAGCTTGCTCTGTCCACTCCACGCATTGACCTGGTATTGCAGTATTTCCAGGACCGGTGCACCCTTTCCTTATGTGTTGACTAAAAGCAGATTCCAAAAGTGTTTTTTGTCTTTGCTATTGTTTCTGTCTTTCTGAAGGGATCTCCCCTTTTAATCCCATTATTTCAACACCTGTTGGACAATGCATGAGTGATAATGAGCTCATTGATTAAATGCAATTAATGAATAGATTGCCACCTCTTGTTGTGTGTCGTCTGTGTTTCTGTGTTTCCGGCATTTCACATTGGAACACCTCATTCACCTTCCTTGTCTTCTCTCCGCCCTCCCTTTTAGGTAAGTTAAAGAGCTGCACCTGAGCCAGCCACTGATTGATTGCTTGATTGATTGATTGATTGATTGATTGATTGATTGATGCAGCACAACAGTCAAATAGTGGAGTGGAGTAGGGGAACAGCAAACAGCCAATAAAGCAGCCCGCCCACTCGCCTGCCCGCCACAATGGACCTACCTGTGTACACTAGATGGATGTGATGGAATGTACTGTCGTCCCTACATTTCAAGAAGAAGTAAGAATTGCAGTTGCAACAAAGCCTTGCTTGCCTACAAAGAGAGCAGCAATTTGGATTTGTTACTATGTTACCTAGAAGAATAACAAACTGTGCAAGGATGGAGGTTGTAGGAGCAAGGAGAAGTTGTCTGTAAAGTTGGTGGATGCCTATTTTCCATTTTGCAGTCCCTTGTCTCCCTCTTGTGGCCTCCTGGAGGCAACTAGCTGTGCAAAAAAAAGACAGCCTGGCGGCCGGCTGTTGCAGTGTTGCCCTCTCAGGCAACACTGAGTGACTGACTGAGCCTCACCGTCTTATATAAAGTTCAGACGGAACTTTGCACGTGTCATAGTGGAGCCCTCAGGATTCCAGAGCCAGCTTTCTGACATCATAATGGGGCCTCAGAGATAAAAGCCTGGGCCCAGGCAGTGTTGGTCAGTGCTGCTCAGCAGGCAGCACTGGACTGGACTGGATTACAGCTGATACAAGGTGTGAAGGAACAAGGGGTGGCTGTGGGCATGCACTTGCTGCCGCTGCCAGTGTTTATCTGCATGGCAGCAGGGCATTTGGGCGTTGCCAGGAAGGCGTTTTTATGTAGATTCCTCCTCTTTCAGCACTGCATTGTGGTGCAAGCAAAAGAAGCAAATCCTGTCTGGCTTCCTCTCCGGCCTTTATTCACCTCCCGTGTAGCTGTGAGTGTGTGAGCCTGCAGGGCCCCATGGAATTGCCTAGAAGTAGGCTGAATCGCTGCAAGGGCTGAACAGCAGTATCGGGCAGGCTCGGGCAACGCGCGGCCCGTTCGGGTTATCGCTTCTCGGCCTTTTGGCTAAGATCAAGTGTAGTATCTGTTCTTATCAGTTTAATATCTGATACGTCCCCTATCTGGGGACCATATATTAAATGGATTTTTAGAACAGGGAGATGGAAATAGAGCTTGCTCTGTCCACTCCACGCATTGACCTGGTATTGCAGTATTTCCAGGACCGGTGCACCCTTTCCTTATGTGTTGACTAAAAGCAGATTCCAAAAGTGTTTTTTGTCTTTGCTATTGTTTCTGTCTTTCTGAAGGGATCTCCCCTTTTAATCCCATTATTTCAACACCTGTTGGACAATGCATGAGTGATAATGAGCTCATTGATTAAATGCAATTAATGAATAGATTGCCACCTCTTGTTGTGTGTCGTCTGTGTTTCTGTGTTTCCGGCATTTCACATTGGAACACCTCATTCACCTTCCTTGTCTTCTCTCCGCCCTCCCTTTTAGGTAAGTTAAAGAGCTGCACCTGAGCCAGCCACTGATTGATTGATTGATTGATTGATTGATTGATTGATTGATTGATTGATTGATTGATTGATTGATTGATTGATTGATGCAGCACAACAGTCAAATAGTGGAGTGGAGTAGGGGAACAGCAAACAGCCAATAAAGCAGCCCGCCCGCTCGCCTGCCCGCCACAATGGACCTACCTGTGTACACTAGATGGATGTGATGGAATGTACTGTCGTCCCTACATTTCAAGAAGAAGTAAGAATTGCAGTTGCAACAAAGCCTTGCTTGCCTACAAAGAGAGCAGCAATTTGGATTTGTTACTATGTTACCTAGAAGAATAACAAACTGTGCAAGGATGGAGGTTGTAGGAGCAAGGAGAAGTTGTCTGTAAAGTTGGTGGATGCCTATTTTCCATTTTGCAGTCCCTTGTCTCCCTCTTGTGGCCTCCTGGAGGCAACTAGCTGTGCAAAAAAAAGACAGCCTGGCGGCCGGCTGTTGCAGTGTTGCCCTCTCAGGCAACACTGAGTGACTGACTGAGCCTCACCGTCTTATATAAAGTTCAGACGGAACTTTGCACGTGTCATAGTGGAGCCCTCAGGATTCCAGAGCCAGCTTTCTGACATCATAATGGGGCCTCAGAGATAAAAGCCTGGGCCCAGGCAGTGTTGGTCAGTGCTGCTCAGCAGGCAGCACTGGACTGGACTGGATTACAGCTGATACAAGGTGTGAAGGAACAAGGGGTGGCTGTGGGCATGCACTTGCTGCCGCTGCCAGTGTTTATCTGCATGGCAGCAGGGCATTTGGGCGTTGCCAGGAAGGCGTTTTTATGTAGATTCCTCCTCTTTCAGCACTGCATTGTGGTGCAAGCAAAAGAAGCAAATCCTGTCTGGCTTCCTCTCCGGCCTTTATTCACCTCCCGTGTAGCTGTGAGTGTGTGAGCCTGCAGGGCCCCATGGAATTGCCTAGAAGTAGGCTGAATCGCTGCAAGGGCTGAACAGCAGTATCGGGCAGGCTCGGGCAACGCGCGGCCCGTTCGGGTTATCGCTTCTCGGCCTTTTGGCTAAGATCAAGTGTAGTATCTGTTCTTATCAGTTTAATATCTGATACGTCCCCTATCTGGGGACCATATATTAAATGGATTTTTAGAACAGGGAGATGGAAATAGAGCTTGCTCTGTCCACTCCACGCATTGACCTGGTATTGCAGTATTTCCAGGACCGGTGCACCCTTTCCTTATGTGTTGACTAAAAGCAGATTCCAAAAGTGTTTTTTGTCTTTGCTATTGTTTCTGTCTTTCTGAAGGGATCTCCCCTTTTAATCCCATTATTTCAACACCTGTTGGACAATGCATGAGTGATAATGAGCTCATTGATTAAATGCAATTAATGAATAGATTGCCACCTCTTGTTGTGTGTCGTCTGTGTTTCTGTGTTTCCGGCATTTCACATTGGAACACCTCATTCACCTTCCTTGTCTTCTCTCCGCCCTCCCTTTTAGGTAAGTTAAAGAGCTGCACCTGAGCCAGCCACTGATTGATTGCTTGATTGATTGATTGATTGATTGATTGATTGATTGATTGATTGATGCAGCACAACAGTCAAATAGTGGAGTGGAGTAGGGGAACAGCAAACAGCCAATAAAGCAGCCCGCCCGCTCGCCTGCCCGCCACAATGGACCTACCTGTGTACACTAGATGGATGTGATGGAATGTACTGTCGTCCCTACATTTCAAGAAGAAGTAAGAATTGCAGTTGCAACAAAGCCTTGCTTGCCTACAAAGAGAGCAGCAATTTGGATTTGTTACTATGTTACCTAGAAGAATAACAAACTGTGCAAGGATGGAGGTTGTAGGAGCAAGGAGAAGTTGTCTGTAAAGTTGGTGGATGCCTATTTTCCATTTTGCAGTCCCTTGTCTCCCTCTTGTGGCCTCCTGGAGGCAACTAGCTGTGCAAAAAAAAGACAGCCTGGCGGCCGGCTGTTGCAGTGTTGCCCTCTCAGGCAACACTGAGTGACTGACTGAGCCTCACCGTCTTATATAAAGTTCAGACGGAACTTTGCACGTGTCATAGTGGAGCCCTCAGGATTCCAGAGCCAGCTTTCTGACATCATAATGGGGCCTCAGAGATAAAAGCCTGGGCCCAGGCAGTGTTGGTCAGTGCTGCTCAGCAGGCAGCACTGGACTGGACTGGATTACAGCTGATACAAGGTGTGAAGGAACAAGGGGTGGCTGTGGGCATGCACTTGCTGCCGCTGCCAGTGTTTATCTGCATGGCAGCAGGGCATTTGGGCGTTGCCAGGAAGGCGTTTTTATGTAGATTCCTCCTCTTTCAGCACTGCATTGTGGTGCAAGCAAAAGAAGCAAATCCTGTCTGGCTTCCTCTCCGGCCTTTATTCACCTCCCGTGTAGCTGTGAGTGTGTGAGCCTGCAGGGCCCCATGGAATTGCCTAGAAGTAGGCTGAATCGCTGCAAGGGCTGAACAGCAGTATCGGGCAGGCTCGGGCAACGCGCGGCCCGTTCGGGTTATCGCTTCTCGGCCTTTTGGCTAAGATCAAGTGTAGTATCTGTTCTTATCAGTTTAATGTCTGATACGTCCCCTATCTGGGGACCATATATTAAATGGATTTTTAGAACAGGGAGATGGAAATAGAGCTTGCTCTGTCCACTCCACGCATTGACCTGGTATTGCAGTATTTCCAGGACCGGTGCACCCTTTCCTTATGTGTTGACTAAAAGCAGATTCCAAAAGTGTTTTTTGTCTTTGCTATTGTTTCTGTCTTTCTGAAGGGATCTCCCCTTTTAATCCCATTATTTCAACACCTGTTGGACAATGCATGAGTGATAATGAGCTCATTGATTAAATGCAATTAATGAATAGATTGCCACCTCTTGTTGTGTGTCGTCTGTGTTTCTGTGTTTCCGGCATTTCACATTGGAACACCTCATTCACCTTCCTTGTCTTCTCTCCGCCCTCCCTTTTAGGTAAGTTAAAGAGCTGCACCTGAGCCAGCCACTGATTGATTGATTGATTGATTGATTGATTGATTGATTGATTGATGCAGCACAACAGTCAAATAGTGGAGTGGAGTAGGGGAACAGCAAACAGCCAATAAAGCAGCCCGCCCGCTCGCCTGCCCGCCACAATGGACCTACCTGTGTACACTAGATGGATGTGATGGAATGTACTGTCGTCCCTACATTTCAAGAAGAAGTAAGAATTGCAGTTGCAACAAAGCCTTGCTTGCCTACAAAGAGAGCAGCAATTTGGATTTGTTACTATGTTACCTAGAAGAATAACAAACTGTGCAAGGATGGAGGTTGTAGGAGCAAGGAGAAGTTGTCTGTAAAGTTGGTGGATGCCTATTTTCCATTTTGCAGTCCCTTGTCTCCCTCTTGTGGCCTCCTGGAGGCAACTAGCTGTGCAAAAAAAAGACAGCCTGGCGGCCGGCTGTTGCAGTGTTGCCCTCTCAGGCAACACTGAGTGACTGACTGAGCCTCACCGTCTTATATAAAGTTCAGACGGAACTTTGCACGTGTCATAGTGGAGCCCTCAGGATTCCAGAGCCAGCTTTCTGACATCATAATGGGGCCTCAGAGATAAAAGCCTGGGCCCAGGCAGTGTTGGTCAGTGCTGCTCAGCAGGCAGCACTGGACTGGACTGGATTACAGCTGATACAAGGTGTGAAGGAACAAGGGGTGGCTGTGGGCATGCACTTGCTGCCGCTGCCAGTGTTTATCTGCATGGCAGCAGGGCATTTGGGCGTTGCCAGGAAGGCGTTTTTATGTAGATTCCTCCTCTTTCAGCACTGCATTGTGGTGCAAGCAAAAGAAGCAAATCCTGTCTGGCTTCCTCTCCGGCCTTTATTCACCTCCCGTGTAGCTGTGAGTGTGTGAGCCTGCAGGGCCCCATGGAATTGCCTAGAAGTAGGCTGAATCGCTGCAAGGGCTGAACAGCAGTATCGGGCAGGCTCGGGCAACGCGCGGCCCGTTCGGGTTATCGCTTCTCGGCCTTTTGGCTAAGATCAAGTGTAGTATCTGTTCTTATCAGTTTAATATCTGATACGTCCCCTATCCGGGGACCATATATTAAATGGATTTTTAGAACAGGGAGATGGAAATAGAGCTTGCTCTGTCCACTCCACGCATTGACCTGGTATTGCAGTATTTCCAGGACCGGTGCACCCTTTCCTTATGTGTTGACTAAAAGCAGATTCCAAAAGTGTTTTTTGTCTTTGCTATTGTTTCTGTCTTTCTGAAGGGATCTCCCCTTTTAATCCCATTATTTCAACACCTGTTGGACAATGCATGAGTGATAATGAGCTCATTGATTAAATGCAATTAATGAATAGATTGCCACCTCTTGTTGTGTGTCGTCTGTGTTTCTGTGTTTCCGGCATTTCACATTGGAACACCTCATTCACCTTCCTTGTCTTCTCTCCGCCCTCCCTTTTAGGTAAGTTAAAGAGCTGCACCTGAGCCAGCCACTGATTGATTGATTGATTGATTGATTGATTGATTGATTGATTGATTGATTGATTGATTGATTGATTGATGCAGCACAACAGTCAAATAGTGGAGTGGAGTAGGGGAACAGCAAACAGCCAATAAAGCAGCCCGCCCGCTCACCTGCCCGCCACAATGGACCTACCTGTGTACACTAGATGGATGTGATGGAATGTACTGTCGTCCCTACATTTCAAGAAGAAGTAAGAATTGCAGTTGCAACAAAGCCTTGCTTGCCTACAAAGAGAGCAGCAATTTGGATTTGTTACTATGTTACCTAGAAGAATAACAAACTGTGCAAGGATGGAGGTTGTAGGAGCAAGGAGAAGTTGTCTGTAAAGTTGGTGGATGCCTATTTTCCATTTTGCAGTCCCTTGTCTCCCTCTTGTGGCCTCCTGGAGGCAACTAGCTGTGCAAAAAAAAGACAGCCTGGCGGCCGGCTGTTGCAGTGTTGCCCTCTCAGGCAACACTGAGTGACTGACTGAGCCTCACCGTCTTATATAAAGTTCAGACGGAACTTTGCACGTGTCATAGTGGAGCCCTCAGGATTCCAGAGCCAGCTTTCTGACATCATAATGGGGCCTCAGAGATAAAAGCCTGGGCCCAGGCAGTGTTGGTCAGTGCTGCTCAGCAGGCAGCACTGGACTGGACTGGATTACAGCTGATACAAGGTGTGAAGGAACAAGGGGTGGCTGTGGGCATGCACTTGCTGCCGCTGCCAGTGTTTATCTGCATGGCAGCAGGGCATTTGGGCGTTGCCAGGAAGGCGTTTTTATGTAGATTCCTCCTCTTTCAGCACTGCATTGTGGTGCAAGCAAAAGAAGCAAATCCTGTCTGGCTTCCTCTCCGGCCTTTATTCACCTCCCGTGTAGCTGTGAGTGTGTGAGCCTGCAGGGCCCCATGGAATTGCCTAGAAGTAGGCTGAATCGCTGCAAGGGCTGAACAGCAGTATCGGGCAGGCTCGGGCAACGCGCGGCCCGTTCGGGTTATCGCTTCTCGGCCTTTTGGCTAAGATCAAGTGTAGTATCTGTTCTTATCAGTTTAATGTCTGATACGTCCCCTATCTGGGGACCATATATTAAATGGATTTTTAGAACAGGGAGATGGAAATAGAGCTTGCTCTGTCCACTCCACGCATTGACCTGGTATTGCAGTATTTCCAGGACCGGTGCACCCTTTCCTTATGTGTTGACTAAAAGCAGATTCCAAAAGTGTTTTTTGTCTTTGCTATTGTTTCTGTCTTTCTGAAGGGATCTCCCCTTTTAATCCCATTATTTCAACACCTGTTGGACAATGCATGAGTGATAATGAGCTCATTGATTAAATGCAATTAATGAATAGATTGCCACCTCTTGTTGTGTGTCGTCTGTGTTTCTGTGTTTCCGGCATTTCACATTGGAACACCTCATTCACCTTCCTTGTCTTCTCTCCGCCCTCCCTTTTAGGTAAGTTAAAGAGCTGCACCTGAGCCAGCCACTGATTGATTGATTGATTGATTGATTGATTGATTGATTGATTGATGCAGCACAACAGTCAAATAGTGGAGTGGAGTAGGGGAACAGCAAACAGCCAATAAAGCAGCCCGCCCGCTCGCCTGCCCGCCACAATGGACCTACCTGTGTACACTAGATGGATGTGATGGAATGTACTGTCGTCCCTACATTTCAAGAAGAAGTAAGAATTGCAGTTGCAACAAAGCCTTGCTTGCCTACAAAGAGAGCAGCAATTTGGATTTGTTACTATGTTACCTAGAAGAATAACAAACTGTGCAAGGATGGAGGTTGTAGGAGCAAGGAGAAGTTGTCTGTAAAGTTGGTGGATGCCTATTTTCCATTTTGCAGTCCCTTGTCTCCCTCTTGTGGCCTCCTGGAGGCAACTAGCTGTGCAAAAAAAAGACAGCCTGGCGGCCGGCTGTTGCAGTGTTGCCCTCTCAGGCAACACTGAGTGACTGACTGAGCCTCACCGTCTTATATAAAGTTCAGACGGAACTTTGCACGTGTCATAGTGGAGCCCTCAGGATTCCAGAGCCAGCTTTCTGACATCATAATGGGGCCTCAGAGATAAAAGCCTGGGCCCAGGCAGTGTTGGTCAGTGCTGCTCAGCAGGCAGCACTGGACTGGACTGGATTACAGCTGATACAAGGTGTGAAGGAACAAGGGGTGGCTGTGGGCATGCACTTGCTGCCGCTGCCAGTGTTTATCTGCATGGCAGCAGGGCATTTGGGCGTTGCCAGGAAGGCGTTTTTATGTAGATTCCTCCTCTTTCAGCACTGCATTGTGGTGCAAGCAAAAGAAGCAAATCCTGTCTGGCTTCCTCTCCGGCCTTTATTCACCTCCCGTGTAGCTGTGAGTGTGTGAGCCTGCAGGGCCCCATGGAATTGCCTAGAAGTAGGCTGAATCGCTGCAAGGGCTGAACAGCAGTATCGGGCAGGCTCGGGCAACGCGCGGCCCGTTCGGGTTATCGCTTCTCGGCCTTTTGGCTAAGATCAAGTGTAGTATCTGTTCTTATCAGTTTAATATCTGATACGTCCCCTATCTGGGGACCATATATTAAATGGATTTTTAGAACAGGGAGATGGAAATAGAGCTTGCTCTGTCCACTCCACGCATTGACCTGGTATTGCAGTATTTCCAGGACCGGTGCACCCTTTCCTTATATGTTGACTAAAAGCAGATTCCAAAAGTGTTTTTTGTCTTTGCTATTGTTTCTGTCTTTCTGAAGGGATCTCCCCTTTTAATCCCATTATTTCAACACCTGTTGGACAATGCATGAGTGATAATGAGCTCATTGATTAAATGCAATTAATGAATAGATTGCCACCTCTTGTTGTGTGTCGTCTGTGTTTCTGTGTTTCCGGCATTTCACATTGGAACACCTCATTCACCTTCCTTGTCTTCTCTCCGCCCTCCCTTTTAGGTAAGTTAAAGAGCTGCACCTGAGCCAGCCACTGATTGATTGATTGATTGATTGATTGATTGATTGATTGATTGATTGATTGATTGATTGATGCAGCACAACAGTCAAATAGTGGAGTGGAGTAGGGGAACAGCAAACAGCCAATAAAGCAGCCCGCCCGCTCGCCTGCCCGCCACAATGGACCTACCTGTGTACACTAGATGGATGTGATGGAATGTACTGTCGTCCCTACATTTCAAGAAGAAGTAAGAATTGCAGTTGCAACAAAGCCTTGCTTGCCTACAAAGAGAGCAGCAATTTGGATTTGTTACTATGTTACCTAGAAGAATAACAAACTGTGCAAGGATGGAGGTTGTAGGAGCAAGGAGAAGTTGTCTGTAAAGTTGGTGGATGCCTATTTTCCATTTTGCAGTCCCTTGTCTCCCTCTTGTGGCCTCCTGGAGGCAACTAGCTGTGCAAAAAAAAGACAGCCTGGCGGCCGGCTGTTGCAGTGTTGCCCTCTCAGGCAACACTGAGTGACTGACTGAGCCTCACCGTCTTATATAAAGTTCAGACGGAACTTTGCACGTGTCATAGTGGAGCCCTCAGGATTCCAGAGCCAGCTTTCTGACATCATAATGGGGCCTCAGAGATAAAAGCCTGGGCCCAGGCAGTGTTGGTCAGTGCTGCTCAGCAGGCAGCACTGGACTGGACTGGATTACAGCTGATACAAGGTGTGAAGGAACAAGGGGTGGCTGTGGGCATGCACTTGCTGCCGCTGCCAGTGTTTATCTGCATGGCAGCAGGGCATTTGGGCGTTGCCAGGAAGGCGTTTTTATGTAGATTCCTCCTCTTTCAGCACTGCATTGTGGTGCAAGCAAAAGAAGCAAATCCTGTCTGGCTTCCTCTCCGGCCTTTATTCACCTCCCGTGTAGCTGTGAGTGTGTGAGCCTGCAGGGCCCCATGGAATTGCCTAGAAGTAGGCTGAATCGCTGCAAGGGCTGAACAGCAGTATCGGGCAGGCTCGGGCAACGCGCGGCCCGTTCGGGTTATCGCTTCTCGGCCTTTTGGCTAAGATCAAGTGTAGTATCTGTTCTTATCAGTTTAATATCTGATACGTCCCCTATCTGGGGACCATATATTAAATGGATTTTTAGAACAGGGAGATGGAAATAGAGCTTGCTCTGTCCACTCCACGCATTGACCTGGTATTGCAGTATTTCCAGGACCGGTGCACCCTTTCCTTATGTGTTGACTAAAAGCAGATTCCAAAAGTGTTTTTTGTCTTTGCTATTGTTTCTGTCTTTCTGAAGGGATCTCCCCTTTTAATCCCATTATTTCAACACCTGTTGGACAATGCATGAGTGATAATGAGCTCATTGATTAAATGCAATTAATGAATAGATTGCCACCTCTTGTTGTGTGTCGTCTGTGTTTCTGTGTTTCCGGCATTTCACATTGGAACACCTCATTCACCTTCCTTGTCTTCTCTCCGCCCTCCCTTTTAGGTAAGTTAAAGAGCTGCACCTGAGCCAGCCACTGATTGATTGCTTGATTGATTGATTGATTGATTGATTGATTGATTGATTGATTGATTGATTGATGCAGCACAACAGTCAAATAGTGGAGTGGAGTAGGGGAACAGCAAACAGCCAATAAAGCAGCCCGCCCGCTCGCCTGCCCGCCACAATGGACCTACCTGTGTACACTAGATGGATGTGATGGAATGTACTGTCGTCCCTACATTTCAAGAAGAAGTAAGAATTGCAGTTGCAACAAAGCCTTGCTTGCCTACAAAGAGAGCAGCAATTTGGATTTGTTACTATGTTACCTAGAAGAATAACAAACTGTGCAAGGATGGAGGTTGTAGGAGCAAGGAGAAGTTGTCTGTAAAGTTGGTGGATGCCTATTTTCCATTTTGCAGTCCCTTGTCTCCCTCTTGTGGCCTCCTGGAGGCAACTAGCTGTGCAAAAAAAAGACAGCCTGGCGGCCGGCTGTTGCAGTGTTGCCCTCTCAGGCAACACTGAGTGACTGACTGAGCCTCACCGTCTTATATAAAGTTCAGACGGAACTTTGCACGTGTCATAGTGGAGCCCTCAGGATTCCAGAGCCAGCTTTCTGACATCATAATGGGGCCTCAGAGATAAAAGCCTGGGCCCAGGCAGTGTTGGTCAGTGCTGCTCAGCAGGCAGCACTGGACTGGACTGGATTACAGCTGATACAAGGTGTGAAGGAACAAGGGGTGGCTGTGGGCATGCACTTGCTGCCGCTGCCAGTGTTTATCTGCATGGCAGCAGGGCATTTGGGCGTTGCCAGGAAGGCGTTTTTATGTAGATTCCTCCTCTTTCAGCACTGCATTGTGGTGCAAGCAAAAGAAGCAAATCCTGTCTGGCTTCCTCTCCGGCCTTTATTCACCTCCCGTGTAGCTGTGAGTGTGTGAGCCTGCAGGGCCCCATGGAATTGCCTAGAAGTAGGCTGAATCGCTGCAAGGGCTGAACAGCAGTATCGGGCAGGCTCGGGCAACGCGCGGCCCGTTCGGGTTATCGCTTCTCGGCCTTTTGGCTAAGATCAAGTGTAGTATCTGTTCTTATCAGTTTAATGTCTGATACGTCCCCTATCTGGGGACCATATATTAAATGGATTTTTAGAACAGGGAGATGGAAATAGAGCTTGCTCTGTCCACTCCACGCATTGACCTGGTATTGCAGTATTTCCAGGACCGGTGCACCCTTTCCTTATGTGTTGACTAAAAGCAGATTCCAAAAGTGTTTTTTGTCTTTGCTATTGTTTCTGTCTTTCTGAAGGGATCTCCCCTTTTAATCCCATTATTTCAACACCTGTTGGACAATGCATGAGTGATAATGAGCTCATTGATTAAATGCAATTAATGAATAGATTGCCACCTCTTGTTGTGTGTCGTCTGTGTTTCTGTGTTTCCGGCATTTCACATTGGAACACCTCATTCACCTTCCTTGTCTTCTCTCCGCCCTCCCTTTTAGGTAAGTTAAAGAGCTGCACCTGAGCCAGCCACTGATTGATTGATTGATTGATTGATTGATTGATTGATTGATTGATGCAGCACAACAGTCAAATAGTGGAGTGGAGTAGGGGAACAGCAAACAGCCAATAAAGCAGCCCGCCCGCTCGCCTGCCCGCCACAATGGACCTACCTGTGTACACTAGATGGATGTGATGGAATGTACTGTCGTCCCTACATTTCAAGAAGAAGTAAGAATTGCAGTTGCAACAAAGCCTTGCTTGCCTACAAAGAGAGCAGCAATTTGGATTTGTTACTATGTTACCTAGAAGAATAACAAACTGTGCAAGGATGGAGGTTGTAGGAGCAAGGAGAAGTTGTCTGTAAAGTTGGTGGATGCCTATTTTCCATTTTGCAGTCCCTTGTCTCCCTCTTGTGGCCTCCTGGAGGCAACTAGCTGTGCAAAAAAAAGACAGCCTGGCGGCCGGCTGTTGCAGTGTTGCCCTCTCAGGCAACACTGAGTGACTGACTGAGCCTCACCGTCTTATATAAAGTTCAGACGGAACTTTGCACGTGTCATAGTGGAGCCCTCAGGATTCCAGAGCCAGCTTTCTGACATCATAATGGGGCCTCAGAGATAAAAGCCTGGGCCCAGGCAGTGTTGGTCAGTGCTGCTCAGCAGGCAGCACTGGACTGGACTGGATTACAGCTGATACAAGGTGTGAAGGAACAAGGGGTGGCTGTGGGCATGCACTTGCTGCCGCTGCCAGTGTTTATCTGCATGGCAGCAGGGCATTTGGGCGTTGCCAGGAAGGCGTTTTTATGTAGATTCCTCCTCTTTCAGCACTGCATTGTGGTGCAAGCAAAAGAAGCAAATCCTGTCTGGCTTCCTCTCCGGCCTTTATTCACCTCCCGTGTAGCTGTGAGTGTGTGAGCCTGCAGGGCCCCATGGAATTGCCTAGAAGTAGGCTGAATCGCTGCAAGGGCTGAACAGCAGTATCGGGCAGGCTCGGGCAACGCGCGGCCCGTTCGGGTTATCGCTTCTCGGCCTTTTGGCTAAGATCAAGTGTAGTATCTGTTCTTATCAGTTTAATATCTGATACGTCCCCTATCTGGGGACCATATATTAAATGGATTTTTAGAACAGGGAGATGGAAATAGAGCTTGCTCTGTCCACTCCACGCATTGACCTGGTATTGCAGTATTTCCAGGACCGGTGCACCCTTTCCATATATGTTGACTAAAAGCAGATTCCAAAAGTGTTTTTTGTCTTTGCTATTGTTTCTGTCTTTCTGAAGGGATCTCCCCTTTTAATCCCATTATTTCAACACCTGTTGGACAATGCATGAGTGATAATGAGCTCATTGATTAAATGCAATTAATGAATAGATTGCCACCTCTTGTTGTGTGTCGTCTGTGTTTCTGTGTTTCCGGCATTTCACATTGGAACACCTCATTCACCTTCCTTGTCTTCTCTCCGCCCTCCCTTTTAGGTAAGTTAAAGAGCTGCACCTGAGCCAGCCACTGATTGATTGATTGATTGATTGATTGATTGATTGATTGATTGATTGATTGATTGATGCAGCACAACAGTCAAATAGTGGAGTGGAGTAGGGGAACAGCAAACAGCCAATAAAGCAGCCCGCCCGCTCGCCTGCCCGCCACAATGGACCTACCTGTGTACACTAGATGGATGTGATGGAATGTACTGTCGTCCCTACATTTCAAGAAGAAGTAAGAATTGCAGTTGCAACAAAGCCTTGCTTGCCTACAAAGAGAGCAGCAATTTGGATTTGTTACTATGTTACCTAGAAGAATAACAAACTGTGCAAGGATGGAGGTTGTAGGAGCAAGGAGAAGTTGTCTGTAAAGTTGGTGGATGCCTATTTTCCATTTTGCAGTCCCTTGTCTCCCTCTTGTGGCCTCCTGGAGGCAACTAGCTGTGCAAAAAAAAGACAGCCTGGCGGCCGGCTGTTGCAGTGTTGCCCTCTCAGGCAACACTGAGTGACTGACTGAGCCTCACCGTCTTATATAAAGTTCAGACGGAACTTTGCACGTGTCATAGTGGAGCCCTCAGGATTCCAGAGCCAGCTTTCTGACATCATAATGGGGCCTCAGAGATAAAAGCCTGGGCCCAGGCAGTGTTGGTCAGTGCTGCTCAGCAGGCAGCACTGGACTGGACTGGATTACAGCTGATACAAGGTGTGAAGGAACAAGGGGTGGCTGTGGGCATGCACTTGCTGCCGCTGCCAGTGTTTATCTGCATGGCAGCAGGGCATTTGGGCGTTGCCAGGAAGGCGTTTTTATGTAGATTCCTCCTCTTTCAGCACTGCATTGTGGTGCAAGCAAAAGAAGCAAATCCTGTCTGGCTTCCTCTCCGGCCTTTATTCACCTCCCGTGTAGCTGTGAGTGTGTGAGCCTGCAGGGCCCCATGGAATTGCCTAGAAGTAGGCTGAATCGCTGCAAGGGCTGAACAGCAGTATCGGGCAGGCTCGGGCAACGCGCGGCCCGTTCGGGTTATCGCTTCTCGGCCTTTTGGCTAAGATCAAGTGTAGTATCTGTTCTTATCAGTTTAATATCTGATACGTCCCCTATCTGGGGACCATATATTAAATGGATTTTTAGAACAGGGAGATGGAAATAGAGCTTGCTCTGTCCACTCCACGCATTGACCTGGTATTGCAGTATTTCCAGGACCGGTGCACCCTTTCCTTATGTGTTGACTAAAAGCAGATTCCAAAAGTGTTTTTTGTCTTTGCTATTGTTTCTGTCTTTCTGAAGGGATCTCCCCTTTTAATCCCATTATTTCAACACCTGTTGGACAATGCATGAGTGATAATGAGCTCATTGATTAAATGCAATTAATGAATAGATTGCCACCTCTTGTTGTGTGTCGTCTGTGTTTCTGTGTTTCCGGCATTTCACATTGGAACACCTCATTCACCTTCCTTGTCTTCTCTCCGCCCTCCCTTTTAGGTAAGTTAAAGAGCTGCACCTGAGCCAGCCACTGATTGATTGATTGATTGATTGATTGATTGATTGATTGATTGATTGATTGATTGATGCAGCACAACAGTCAAATAGTGGAGTGGAGTAGGGGAACAGCAAACAGCCAATAAAGCAGCCCGCCCGCTCGCCTGCCCGCCACAATGGACCTACCTGTGTACACTAGATGGATGTGATGGAATGTACTGTCGTCCCTACATTTCAAGAAGAAGTAAGAATTGCAGTTGCAACAAAGCCTTGCTTGCCTACAAAGAGAGCAGCAATTTGGATTTGTTACTATGTTACCTAGAAGAATAACAAACTGTGCAAGGATGGAGGTTGTAGGAGCAAGGAGAAGTTGTCTGTAAAGTTGGTGGATGCCTATTTTCCATTTTGCAGTCCCTTGTCTCCCTCTTGTGGCTTCCTGGAGGCAACTAGCTGTGCAAAAAAAAGACAGCCTGGCGGCCGGCTGTTGCAGTGTTGCCCTCTCAGGCAACACTGAGTGACTGACTGAGCCTCACCGTCTTATATAAAGTTCAGACGGAACTTTGCACGTGTCATAGTGGAGCCCTCAGGATTCCAGAGCCAGCTTTCTGACATCATAATGGGGCCTCAGAGATAAAAGCCTGGGCCCAGGCAGTGTTGGTCAGTGCTGCTCAGCAGGCAGCACTGGACTGGACTGGATTACAGCTGATACAAGGTGTGAAGGAACAAGGGGTGGCTGTGGGCATGCACTTGCTGCCGCTGCCAGTGTTTATCTGCATGGCAGCAGGGCATTTGGGCGTTGCCAGGAAGGCGTTTTTATGTAGATTCCTCCTCTTTCAGCACTGCATTGTGGTGCAAGCAAAAGAAGCAAATCCTGTCTGGCTTCCTCTCCGGCCTTTATTCACCTCCCGTGTAGCTGTGAGTGTGTGAGCCTGCAGGGCCCCATGGAATTGCCTAGAAGTAGGCTGAATCGCTGCAAGGGCTGAACAGCAGTATCGGGCAGGCTCGGGCAACGCGCGGCCCGTTCGGGTTATCGCTTCTCGGCCTTTTGGCTAAGATCAAGTGTAGTATCTGTTCTTATCAGTTTAATATCTGATACGTCCCCTATCTGGGGACCATATATTAAATGGATTTTTAGAACAGGGAGATGGAAATAGAGCTTGCTCTGTCCACTCCACGCATTGACCTGGTATTGCAGTATTTCCAGGACCGGTGCACCCTTTCCTTATGTGTTGACTAAAAGCAGATTCCAAAAGTGTTTTTTGTCTTTGCTATTGTTTCTGTCTTTCTGAAGGGATCTCCCCTTTTAATCCCATTATTTCAACACCTGTTGGACAATGCATGAGTGATAATGAGCTCATTGATTAAATGCAATTAATGAATAGATTGCCACCTCTTGTTGTGTGTCGTCTGTGTTTCTGTGTTTCCGGCATTTCACATTGGAACACCTCATTCACCTTCCTTCTCTTCTCTCCGCCCTCCCTTTTAGGTAAGTTAAAGAGCTGCACCTGAGCCAGCCACTGATTGATTGATTGATTGATTGATTGATTGATTGATTGATTGATTGATTGATTGATGCAGCACAACAGTCAAATAGTGGAGTGGAGTAGGGGAACAGCAAACAGCCAATAAAGCAGCCCGCCCGCTCGCCTGCCCGCCACAATGGACCTACCTGTGTACACTAGATGGATGTGATGGAATGTACTGTCGTCCCTACATTTCAAGAAGAAGTAAGAATTGCAGTTGCAACAAAGCCTTGCTTGCCTACAAAGAGAGCAGCAATTTGGATTTGTTACTATGTTACCTAGAAGAATAACAAACTGTGCAAGGATGGAGGTTGTAGGAGCAAGGAGAAGTTGTCTGTAAAGTTGGTGGATGCCTATTTTCCATTTTGCAGTCCCTTGTCTCCCTCTTGTGGCCTCCTGGAGGCAACTAGCTGTGCAAAAAAAAGAAAGCCTGGCGGCCGGCTGTTGCAGTGTTGCCCTCTCAGGCAACACTGAGTGACTGACTGAGCCTCACCGTCTTATATAAAGTTCAGACGGAACTTTGCACGTGTCATAGTGGAGCCCTCAGGATTCCAGAGCCAGCTTTCTGACATCATAATGGGGCCTCAGAGATAAAAGCCTGGGCCCAGGCAGTGTTGGTCAGTGCTGCTCAGCAGGCAGCACTGGACTGGACTGGATTACAGCTGATACAAGGTGTGAAGGAACAAGGGGTGGCTGTGGGCATGCACTTGCTGCCGCTGCCAGTGTTTATCTGCATGGCAGCAGGGCATTTGGGCGTTGCCAGGAAGGCGTTTTTATGTAGATTCCTCCTCTTTCAGCACTGCATTGTGGTGCAAGCAAAAGAAGCAAATCCTGTCTGGCTTCCTCTCCGGCCTTTATTCACCTCCCGTGTAGCTGTGAGTGTGTGAGCCTGCAGGGCCCCATGGAATTGCCTAGAAGTAGGCTGAATCGCTGCAAGGGCTGAACAGCAGTATCGGGCAGGCTCGGGCAACGCGCGGCCCGTTCGGGTTATCGCTTCTCGGCCTTTTGGCTAAGATCAAGTGTAGTATCTGTTCTTATCAGTTTAATATCTGATACGTCCCCTATCTGGGGACCATATATTAAATGGATTTTTAGAACAGGGAGATGGAAATAGAGCTTGCTCTGTCCACTCCACGCATTGACCTGGTATTGCAGTATTTCCAGGACCGGTGCACCCTTTCCTTATGTGTTGACTAAAAGCAGATTCCAAAAGTGTTTTTTGTCTTTGCTATTGTTTCTGTCTTTCTGAAGGGATCTCCCCTTTTAATCCCATTATTTCAACACCTGTTGGACAATGCATGAGTGATAATGAGCTCATTGATTAAATGCAATTAATGAATAGATTGCCACCTCTTGTTGTGTGTCGTCTGTGTTTCTGTGTTTCCGGCATTTCACATTGGAACACCTCATTCACCTTCCTTGTCTTCTCTCCGCCCTCCCTTTTAGGTAAGTTAAAGAGCTGCACCTGAGCCAGCCACTGATTGATTGATTGATTGATTGATTGATTGATTGATTGATTGATTGATTGATTGATTGATTGATGCAGCACAACAGTCAAATAGTGGAGTGGAGTAGGGGAACAGCAAACAGCCAATAAAGCAGCCCGCCCGCTCGCCTGCCCGCCACAATGGACCTACCTGTGTACACTAGATGGATGTGATGGAATGTACTGTCGTCCCTACATTTCAAGAAGAAGTAAGAATTGCAGTTGCAACAAAGCCTTGATTGCCTACAAAGAGAGCAGCAATTTGGATTTGTTACTATGTTACCTAGAAGAATAACAAACTGTGCAAGGATGGAGGTTGTAGGAGCAAGGAGAAGTTGTCTGTAAAGTTGGTGGATGCCTATTTTCCATTTTGCAGTCCCTTGTCTCCCTCTTGTGGCCTCCTGGAGGCAACTAGCTGTGCAAAAAAAAGACAGCCTGGCGGCCGGCTGTTGCAGTGTTGCCCTCTCAGGCAACACTGAGTGACTGACTGAGCCTCACCGTCTTATATAAAGTTCAGACGGAACTTTGCACGTGTCATAGTGGAGCCCTCAGGATTCCAGAGCCAGCTTTCTGACATCATAATGGGGCCTCAGAGATAAAAGCCTGGGCCCAGGCAGTGTTGGTCAGTGCTGCTCAGCAGGCAGCACTGGACTGGACTGGATTACAGCTGATACAAGGTGTGAAGGAACAAGGGGTGGCTGTGGGCATGCACTTGCTGCCGCTGCCAGTGTTTATCTGCATGGCAGCAGGGCATTTGGGCGTTGCCAGGAAGGCGTTTTTATGTAGATTCCTCCTCTTTCAGCACTGCATTGTGGTGCAAGCAAAAGAAGCAAATCCTGTCTGGCTTCCTCTCCGGCCTTTATTCACCTCCCGTGTAGCTGTGAGTGTGTGAGCCTGCAGGGCCCCATGGAATTGCCTAGAAGTAGGCTGAATCGCTGCAAGGGCTGAACAGCAGTATCGGGCAGGCTCGGGCAACGCGCGGCCCGTTCGGGTTATCGCTTCTCGGCCTTTTGGCTAAGATCAAGTGTAGTATCTGTTCTTATCAGTTTAATATCTGATACGTCCCCTATCCGGGGACCATATATTAAATGGATTTTTAGAACAGGGAGATGGAAATAGAGCTTGCTCTGTCCACTCCACGCATTGACCTGGTATTGCAGTATTTCCAGGACCGGTGCACCCTTTCCTTATGTGTTGACTAAAAGCAGATTCCAAAAGTGTTTTTTGTCTTTGCTATTGTTTCTGTCTTTCTGAAGGGATCTCCCCTTTTAATCCCATTATTTCAACACCTGTTGGACAATGCATGAGTGATAATGAGCTCATTGATTAAATGCAATTAATGAATAGATTGCCACCTCTTGTTGTGTGTCGTCTGTGTTTCTGTGTTTCCGGCATTTCACATTGGAACACCTCATTCACCTTCCTTGTCTTCTCTCCGCCCTCCCTTTTAGGTAAGTTAAAGAGCTGCACCTGAGCCAGCCACTGATTGATTGATTGATTGATTGATTGATTGATTGATTGATTGATTGATTGATTGATTGATGCAGCACAACAGTCAAATAGTGGAGTGGAGTAGGGGAACAGCAAACAGCCAATAAAGCAGCCCGCCCGCTCACCTGCCCGCCACAATGGACCTACCTGTGTACACTAGATGGATGTGATGGAATGTACTGTCGTCCCTACATTTCAAGAAGAAGTAAGAATTGCAGTTGCAACAAAGCCTTGCTTGCCTACAAAGAGAGCAGCAATTTGGATTTGTTACTATGTTACCTAGAAGAATAACAAACTGTGCAAGGATGGAGGTTGTAGGAGCAAGGAGAAGTTGTCTGTAAAGTTGGTGGATGCCTATTTTCCATTTTGCAGTCCCTTGTCTCCCTCTTGTGGCCTCCTGGAGGCAACTAGCTGTGCAAAAAAAAGACAGCCTGGCGGCCGGCTGTTGCAGTGTTGCCCTCTCAGGCAACACTGAGTGACTGACTGAGCCTCACCGTCTTATATAAAGTTCAGACGGAACTTTGCACGTGTCATAGTGGAGCCCTCAGGATTCCAGAGCCAGCTTTCTGACATCATAATGGGGCCTCAGAGATAAAAGCCTGGGCCCAGGCAGTGTTGGTCAGTGCTGCTCAGCAGGCAGCACTGGACTGGACTGGATTACAGCTGATACAAGGTGTGAAGGAACAAGGGGTGGCTGTGGGCATGCACTTGCTGCCGCTGCCAGTGTTTATCTGCATGGCAGCAGGGCATTTGGGCGTTGCCAGGAAGGCGTTTTTATGTAGATTCCTCCTCTTTCAGCACTGCATTGTGGTGCAAGCAAAAGAAGCAAATCCTGTCTGGCTTCCTCTCCGGCCTTTATTCACCTCCCGTGTAGCTGTGAGTGTGTGAGCCTGCAGGGCCCCATGGAATTGCCTAGAAGTAGGCTGAATCGCTGCAAGGGCTGAACAGCAGTATCGGGCAGGCTCGGGCAACGCGCGGCCCGTTCGGGTTATCGCTTCTCGGCCTTTTGGCTAAGATCAAGTGTAGTATCTGTTCTTATCAGTTTAATATCTGATACGTCCCCTATCCGGGGACCATATATTAAATGGATTTTTAGAACAGGGAGATGGAAATAGAGCTTGCTCTGTCCACTCCACGCATTGACCTGGTATTGCAGTATTTCCAGGACCGGTGCACCCTTTCCTTATGTGTTGACTAAAAGCAGATTCCAAAAGTGTTTTTTGTCTTTGCTATTGTTTCTGTCTTTCTGAAGGGATCTCCCCTTTTAATCCCATTATTTCAACACCTGTTGGACAATGCATGAGTGATAATGAGCTCATTGATTAAATGCAATTAATGAATAGATTGCCACCTCTTGTTGTGTGTCGTCTGTGTTTCTGTGTTTCCGGCATTTCACATTGGAACACCTCATTCACCTTCCTTGTCTTCTCTCCGCCCTCCCTTTTAGGTAAGTTAAAGAGCTGCACCTGAGCCAGCCACTGATTGATTGATTGATTGATTGATTGATTGATTGATTGATTGATTGATTGATGCAGCACAACAGTCAAATAGTGGAGTGGAGTAGGGGAACAGCAAACAGCCAATAAAGCAGCCCGCCCGCTCGCCTGCCCGCCACAATGGACCTACCTGTGTACACTAGATGGATGTGATGGAATGTACTGTCGTCCCTACATTTCAAGAAGAAGTAAGAATTGCAGTTGCAACAAAGCCTTGCTTGCCTACAAAGAGAGCAGCAATTTGGATTTGTTACTATGTTACCTAGAAGAATAACAAACTGTGCAAGGATGGAGGTTGTAGGAGCAAGGAGAAGTTGTCTGTAAAGTTGGTGGATGCCTATTTTCCATTTTGCAGTCCCTTGTCTCCCTCTTGTGGCCTCCTGGAGGCAACTAGCTGTGCAAAAAAAAGACAGCCTGGCGGCCGGCTGTTGCAGTGTTGCCCTCTCAGGCAACACTGAGTGACTGACTGAGCCTCACCGTCTTATATAAAGTTCAGACGGAACTTTGCACGTGTCATAGTGGAGCCCTCAGGATTCCAGAGCCAGCTTTCTGACATCATAATGGGGCCTCAGAGATAAAAGCCTGGGCCCAGGCAGTGTTGGTCAGTGCTGCTCAGCAGGCAGCACTGGACTGGACTGGATTACAGCTGATACAAGGTGTGAAGGAACAAGGGGTGGCTGTGGGCATGCACTTGCTGCCGCTGCCAGTGTTTATCTGCATGGCAGCAGGGCATTTGGGCGTTGCCAGGAAGGCGTTTTTATGTAGATTCCTCCTCTTTCAGCACTGCATTGTGGTGCAAGCAAAAGAAGCAAATCCTGTCTGGCTTCCTCTCCGGCCTTTATTCACCTCCCGTGTAGCTGTGAGTGTGTGAGCCTGCAGGGCCCCATGGAATTGCCTAGAAGTAGGCTGAATCGCTGCAAGGGCTGAACAGCAGTATCGGGCAGGCTCGGGCAACGCGCGGCCCGTTCGGGTTATCGCTTCTCGGCCTTTTGGCTAAGATCAAGTGTAGTATCTGTTCTTATCAGTTTAATATCTGATACGTCCCCTATCTGGGGACCATATATTAAATGGATTTTTAGAACAGGGAGATGGAAATAGAGCTTGCTCTGTCCACTCCACGCATTGACCTGGTATTGCAGTATTTCCAGGACCGGTGCACCCTTTCCTTATGTGTTGACTAAAAGCAGATTCCAAAAGTGTTTTTTGTCTTTGCTATTGTTTCTGTCTTTCTGAAGGGATCTCCCCTTTTAATCCCATTATTTCAACACCTGTTGGACAATGCATGAGTGATAATGAGCTCATTGATTAAATGCAATTAATGAATAGATTGCCACCTCTTGTTGTGTGTCGTCTGTGTTTCTGTGTTTCCGGCATTTCACATTGGAACACCTCATTCACCTTCCTTGTCTTCTCTCCGCCCTCCCTTTTAGGTAAGTTAAAGAGCTGCACCTGAGCCAGCCACTGATTGATTGATTGATTGATTGATTGATTGATTGATTGATTGATTGATTGATTGATTGATGCAGCACAACAGTCAAATAGTGGAGTGGAGTAGGGGAACAGCAAACAGCCAATAAAGCAGCCCGCCCGCTCGCCTGCCCGCCACAATGGACCTACCTGTGTACACTAGATGGATGTGATGGAATGTACTGTCGTCCCTACATTTCAAGAAGAAGTAAGAATTGCAGTTGCAACAAAGCCTTGCTTGCCTACAAAGAGAGCAGCAATTTGGATTTGTTACTATGTTACCTAGAAGAATAACAAACTGTGCAAGGATGGAGGTTGTAGGAGCAAGGAGAAGTTGTCTGTAAAGTTGGTGGATGCCTATTTTCCATTTTGCAGTCCCTTGTCTCCCTCTTGTGGCCTCCTGGAGGCAACTAGCTGTGCAAAAAAAAGACAGCCTGGCGGCCGGCTGTTGCAGTGTTGCCCTCTCAGGCAACACTGAGTGACTGACTGAGCCTCACCGTCTTATATAAAGTTCAGACGGAACTTTGCACGTGTCATAGTGGAGCCCTCAGGATTCCAGAGCCAGCTTTCTGACATCATAATGGGGCCTCAGAGATAAAAGCCTGGGCCCAGGCAGTGTTGGTCAGTGCTGCTCAGCAGGCAGCACTGGACTGGACTGGATTACAGCTGATACAAGGTGTGAAGGAACAAGGGGTGGCTGTGGGCATGCGCTTGCTGCCGCTGCCAGTGTTTATCTGCATGGCAGCAGGGCATTTGGGCGTTGCCAGGAAGGCGTTTTTATGTAGATTCCTCCTCTTTCAGCACTGCATTGTGGTGCAAGCAAAAGAAGCAAATCCTGTCTGGCTTCCTCTCCGGCCTTTATTCACCTCCCGTGTAGCTGTGAGTGTGTGAGCCTGCAGGGCCCCATGGAATTGCCTAGAAGTAGGCTGAATCGCTGCAAGGGCTGAACAGCAGTATCGGGCAGGCTCGGGCAACGCGCGGCCCGTTCGGGTTATCGCTTCTCGGCCTTTTGGCTAAGATCAAGTGTAGTATCTGTTCTTATCAGTTTAATATCTGATACGTCCCCTATCTGGGGACCATATATTAAATGGATTTTTAGAACAGGGAGATGGAAATAGAGCTTGCTCTGTCCACTCCACGCATTGACCTGGTATTGCAGTATTTCCAGGACCGGTGCACCCTTTCCTTATGTGTTGACTAAAAGCAGATTCCAAAAGTGTTTTTTGTCTTTGCTATTGTTTCTGTCTTTCTGAAGGGATCTCCCCTTTTAATCCCATTATTTCAACACCTGTTGGACAATGCATGAGTGATAATGAGCTCATTGATTAAATGCAATTAATGAATAGATTGCCACCTCTTGTTGTGTGTCGTCTGTGTTTCTGTGTTTCCGGCATTTCACATTGGAACACCTCATTCACCTTCCTTGTCTTCTCTCCGCCCTCCCTTTTAGGTAAGTTAAAGAGCTGTACCTGAGCCAGCCACTGATTGATTGATTGATTGATTGATTGATTGATTGATTGATTGATTGATTGATTGATTGATGCAGCACAACAGTCAAATAGTGGAGTGGAGTAGGGGAACAGCAAACAGCCAATAAAGCAGCCCGCCCGCTCGCCTGCCCGCCACAATGGACCTACCTGTGTACACTAGATGGATGTGATGGAATGTACTGTCGTCCCTACATTTCAAGAAGAAGTAAGAATTGCAGTTGCAACAAAGCCTTGCTTGCCTACAAAGAGAGCAGCAATTTGTATTTGTTACTATGTTACCTAGAAGAATAACAAACTGTGCAAGGATGGAGGTTGTAGGAGCAAGGAGAAGTTGTCTGTAAAGTTGGTGGATGCCTATTTTCCATTTTGCAGTCCCTTGTCTCCCTCTTGTGGCCTCCTGGAGGCAACTAGCTGTGCAAAAAAAAGACAGCCTGGCGGCCGGCTGTTGCAGTGTTGCCCTCTCAGGCAACACTGAGTGACTGACTGAGCCTCACCGTCTTATATAAAGTTCAGACGGAACTTTGCACGTGTCATAGTGGAGCCCTCAGGATTCCAGAGCCAGCTTTCTGACATCATAATGGGGCCTCAGAGATAAAAGCCTGGGCCCAGGCAGTGTTGGTCAGTGCTGCTCAGCAGGCAGCACTGGACTGGACTGGATTACAGCTGATACAAGGTGTGAAGGAACAAGGGGTGGCTGTGGGCATGCACTTGCTGCCGCTGCCAGTGTTTATCTGCATGGCAGCAGGGCATTTGGGCGTTGCCAGGAAGGCGTTTTTATGTAGATTCCTCCTCTTTCAGCACTGCATTGTGGTGCAAGCAAAAGAAGCAAATCCTGTCTGGCTTCCTCTCCGGCCTTTATTCACCTCCCGTGTAGCTGTGAGTGTGTGAGCCTGCAGGGCCCCATGGAATTGCCTAGAAGTAGGCTGAATCGCTGCAAGGGCTGAACAGCAGTATCGGGCAGGCTCGGGCAACGCGCGGCCCGTTCGGGTTATCGCTTCTCGGCCTTTTGGCTAAGATCAAGTGTAGTATCTGTTCTTATCAGTTTAATATCTGATACGTCCCCTATCTGGGGACCATATATTAAATGGATTTTTAGAACAGGGAGATGGAAATAGAGCTTGCTCTGTCCACTCCACGCATTGACCTGGTATTGCAGTATTTCCAGGACCGGTGCACCCTTTCCTTATGTGTTGACTAAAAGCAGATTCCAAAAGTGTTTTTTGTCTTTGCTATTGTTTCTGTCTTTCTGAAGGGATCTCCCCTTTTAATCCCATTATTTCAACACCTGTTGGACAATGCATGAGTGATAATGAGCTCATTGATTAAATGCAATTAATGAATAGATTGCCACCTCTTGTTGTGTGTCGTCTGTGTTTCTGTGTTTCCGGCATTTCACATTGGAACACCTCATTCACCTTCCTTGTCTTCTCTCCGCCCTCCCTTTTAGGTAAGTTAAAGAGCTGCACCTGAGCCAGCCACTGATTGATTGATTGATTGATTGATTGATTGATTGATTGATTGATTGATTGATGCAGCACAACAGTCAAATAGTGGAGTGGAGTAGGGGAACAGCAAACAGCCAATAAAGCAGCCCGCCCGCTCGCCTGCCCGCCACAATGGACCTACCTGTGTACACTAGATGGATGTGATGGAATGTACTGTCGTCCCTACATTTCAAGAAGAAGTAAGAATTGCAGTTGCAACAAAGCCTTGCTTGCCTACAAAGAGAGCAGCAATTTGGATTTGTTACTATGTTACCTAGAAGAATAACAAACTGTGCAAGGATGGGGGTTGTAGGAGCAAGGAGAAGTTGTCTGTAAAGTTGGTGGATGCCTATTTTCCATTTTGCAGTCCCTTGTCTCCCTCTTGTGGCCTCCTGGAGGCAACTAGCTGTGCAAAAAAAAGACAGCCTGGCGGCCGGCTGTTGCAGTGTTGCCCTCTCAGGCAACACTGAGTGACTGACTGAGCCTCACCGTCTTATATAAAGTTCAGACGGAACTTTGCACGTGTCATAGTGGAGCCCTCAGGATTCCAGAGCCAGCTTTCTGACATCATAATGGGGCCTCAGAGATAAAAGCCTGGGCCCAGGCAGTGTTGGTCAGTGCTGCTCAGCAGGCAGCACTGGACTGGACTGGATTACAGCTGATACAAGGTGTGAAGGAACAAGGGGTGGCTGTGGGCATGCACTTGCTGCCGCTGCCAGTGTTTATCTGCATGGCAGCAGGGCATTTGGGCGTTGCCAGGAAGGCGTTTTTATGTAGATTCCTCCTCTTTCAGCACTGCATTGTGGTGCAAGCAAAAGAAGCAAATCCTGTCTGGCTTCCTCTCCAGCCTTTATTCACCTCCCGTGTAGCTGTGAGTGTGTGAGCCTGCAGGGCCCCATGGAATTGCCTAGAAGTAGGCTGAATCGCTGCAAGGGCTGAACAGCAGTATCGGGCAGGCTCGGGCAACGCGCGGCCCGTTCGGGTTATCGCTTCTCGGCCTTTTGGCTAAGATCAAGTGTAGTATCTGTTCTTATCAGTTTAATATCTGATACGTCCCCTATCTGGGGACCATATATTAAATGGATTTTTAGAACAGGGAGATGGAAATAGAGCTTGCTCTGTCCACTCCACGCATTGACCTGGTATTGCAGTATTTCCAGGACCGGTGCACCCTTTCCTTATGTGTTGACTAAAAGCAGATTCCAAAAGTGTTTTTTGTCTTTGCTATTGTTTCTGTCTTTCTGAAGGGATCTCCCCTTTTAATCCCATTATTTCAACACCTGTTGGACAATGCATGAGTGATAATGAGCTCATTGATTAAATGCAATTAATGAATAGATTGCCACCTCTTGTTGTGTGTCGTCTGTGTTTCTGTGTTTCCGGCATTTCACATTGGAACACCTCATTCACCTTCCTTCTCTTCTCTCCGCCCTCCCTTTTAGGTAAGTTAAAGAGCTGCACCTGAGCCAGCCACTGATTGATTGATTGATTGATTGATTGATTGATTGATTGATTGATTGATTGATGCAGCACAACAGTCAAATAGTGGAGTGGAGTAGGGGAACAGCAAACAGCCAATAAAGCAGCCTGCCCGCTCGCCTGCCCGCCACAATGGACCTACCTGTGTACACTAGATGGATGTGATGGAATGTACTGTCGTCCCTACATTTCAAGAAGAAGTAAGAATTGCAGTTGCAACAAAGCCTTGCTTGCCTACAAAGAGAGCAGCAATTTGGATTTGTTACTATGTTACCTAGAAGAATAACAAACTGTGCAAGGATGGAGGTTGTAGGAGCAAGGAGAAGTTGTCTGTAAAGTTGGTGGATGCCTATTTTCCATTTTGCAGTCCCTTGTCTCCCTCTTGTGGCCTCCTGGAGGCAACTAGCTGTGCAAAAAAAAGACAGCCTGGCGGCCGGCTGTTGCAGTGTTGCCCTCTCAGGCAACACTGAGTGACTGACTGAGCCTCACCGTCTTATATAAAGTTCAGACGGAACTTTGCACGTGTCATAGTGGAGCCCTCAGGATTCCAGAGCCAGCTTTCTGACATCATAATGGGGCCTCAGAGATAAAAGCCTGGGTCCAGGCAGTGTTGGTCAGTGCTGCTCAGCAGGCAGCACTGGACTGGACTGGATTACAGCTGATACAAGGTGTGAAGGAACAAGGGGTGGCTGTGGGCATGCACTTGCTGCCGCTGCCAGTGTTTATCTGCATGGCAGCAGGGCATTTGGGCGTTGCCAGGAAGGCGTTTTTATGTAGATTCCTCCTCTTTCAGCACTGCATTGTGGTGCAAGCAAAAGAAGCAAATCCTGTCTGGCTTCCTCTCCGGCCTTTATTCACCTCCCGTGTAGCTGTGAGTGTGTGAGCCTGCAGGGCCCCATGGAATTGCCTAGAAGTAGGCTGAATCGCTGCAAGGGCTGAACAGCAGTATCGGGCAGGCTCGGGCAACGCGCGGCCCGTTCGGGTTATCGCTTCTCGGCCTTTTGGCTAAGATCAAGTGTAGTATCTGTTCTTATCAGTTTAATATCTGATACGTCCCCTATCTGGGGACCATATATTAAATGGATTTTTAGAACAGGGAGATGGAAATAGAGCTTGCTCTGTCCACTCCACGCATTGACCTGGTATTGCAGTATTTCCAGGACCGGTGCACCCTTTCCTTATGTGTTGACTAAAAGCAGATTCCAAAAGTGTTTTTTGTCTTTGCTATTGTTTCTGTCTTTCTGAAGGGATCTCCCCTTTTAATCCCATTATTTCAACACCTGTTGGACAATGCATGAGTGATAATGAGCTCATTGATTAAATGCAATTAATGAATAGATTGCCACCTCTTGTTGTGTGTCGTCTGTGTTTCTGTGTTTCCGGCATTTCACATTGGAACACCTCATTCACCTTCCTTGTCTTCTCTCCGCCCTCCCTTTTAGGTAAGTTAAAGAGCTGCACCTGAGCCAGCCACTGATTGATTGATTGATTGATTGATTGATTGATTGATTGATTGATTGATTGATTGATTGATTGATTGATGCAGCACAACAGTCAAATAGTGGAGTGGAGTAGGGGAACAGCAAACAGCCAATAAAGCAGCCCGCCCGCTCGCCTGCCCGCCACAATGGACCTACCTGTGTACACTAGATGGATGTGATGGAATGTACTGTCGTCCCTACATTTCAAGAAGAAGTAAGAATTGCAGTTGCAACAAAGCCTTGCTTGCCTACAAAGAGAGCAGCAATTTGGATTTGTTACTATGTTACCTAGAAGAATAACAAACTGTGCAAGGATGGAGGTTGTAGGAGCAAGGAGAAGTTGTCTGTAAAGTTGGTGGATGCCTATTTTCCATTTTGCAGTCCCTTGTCTCCCTCTTGTGGCCTCCTGGAGGCAACTAGCTGTGCAAAAAAAAGACAGCCTGGCGGCCGGCTGTTGCAGTGTTGCCCTCTCAGGCAACACTGAGTGACTGACTGAGCCTCACCGTCTTATATAAAGTTCAGACGGAACTTTGCACGTGTCATAGTGGAGCCCTCAGGATTCCAGAGCCAGCTTTCTGACATCATAATGGGGCCTCAGAGATAAAAGCCTGGGCCCAGGCAGTGTTGGTCAGTGCTGCTCAGCAGGCAGCACTGGACTGGACTGGATTACAGCTGATACAAGGTGTGAAGGAACAAGGGGTGGCTGTGGGCATGCACTTGCTGCCGCTGCCAGTGTTTATCTGCATGGCAGCAGGGCATTTGGGCGTTGCCAGGAAGGCGTTTTTATGTAGATTCCTCCTCTTTCAGCACTGCATTGTGGTGCAAGCAAAAGAAGCAAATCCTGTCTGGCTTCCTCTCCGGCCTTTATTCACCTCCCGTGTAGCTGTGAGTGTGTGAGCCTGCAGGGCCCCATGGAATTGCCTAGAAGTAGGCTGAATCGCTGCAAGGGCTGAACAGCAGTATCGGGCAGGCTCGGGCAACGCGCGGCCCGTTCGGGTTATCGCTTCTCGGCCTTTTGGCTAAGATCAAGTGTAGTATCTGTTCTTATCAGTTTAATATCTGATACGTCCCCTATCTGGGGACCATATATTAAATGGATTTTTAGAACAGGGAGATGGAAATAGAGCTTGCTCTGTCCACTCCACGCATTGACCTGGTATTGCAGTATTTCCAGGACCGGTGCACCCTTTCCTTATGTGTTGACTAAAAGCAGATTCCAAAAGTGTTTTTTGTCTTTGCTATTGTTTCTGTCTTTCTGAAGGGATCTCCCCTTTTAATCCCATTATTTCAACACCTGTTGGACAATGCATGAGTGATAATGAGCTCATTGATTAAATGCAATTAATGAATAGATTGCCACCTCTTGTTGTGTGTCGTCTGTGTTTCTGTGTTTCCGGCATTTCACATTGGAACACCTCATTCACCTTCCTTGTCTTCTCTCCGCCCTCCCTTTTAGGTAAGTTAAAGAGCTGCACCTGAGCCAGCCACTGATTGATTGATTGATTGATTGATTGATTGATTGATTGATTGATTGATGCAGCACAACAGTCAAATAGTGGAGTGGAGTAGGGGAACAGCAAACAGCCAATAAAGCAGCCCGCCCGCTCGCCTGCCCGCCACAATGGACCTACCTGTGTACACTAGATGGATGTGATGGAATGTACTGTCGTCCCTACATTTCAAGAAGAAGTAAGAATTGCAGTTGCAACAAAGCCTTGCTTGCCTACAAAGAGAGCAGCAATTTGGATTTGTTACTATGTTACCTAGAAGAATAACAAACTGTGCAAGGATGGAGGTTGTAGGAGCAAGGAGAAGTTGTCTGTAAAGTTGGTGGATGCCTATTTTCCATTTTGCAGTCCCTTGTCTCCCTCTTGTGGCCTCCTGGAGGCAACTAGCTGTGCAAAAAAAAGACAGCCTGGCGGCCGGCTGTTGCAGTGTTGCCCTCTCAGGCAACACTGAGTGACTGACTGAGCCTCACCGTCTTATATAAAGTTCAGACGGAACTTTGCACGTGTCATAGTGGAGCCCTCAGGATTCCAGAGCCAGCTTTCTGACATCATAATGGGGCCTCAGAGATAAAAGCCTGGGCCCAGGCAGTGTTGGTCAGTGCTGCTCAGCAGGCAGCACTGGACTGGACTGGATTACAGCTGATACAAGGTGTGAAGGAACAAGGGGTGGCTGTGGGCATGCACTTGCTGCCGCTGCCAGTGTTTATCTGCATGGCAGCAGGGCATTTGGGCGTTGCCAGGAAGGCGTTTTTATGTAGATTCCTCCTCTTTCAGCACTGCATTGTGGTGCAAGCAAAAGAAGCAAATCCTGTCTGGCTTCCTCTCCGGCCTTTATTCACCTCCCGTGTAGCTGTGAGTGTGTGAGCCTGCAGGGCCCCATGGAATTGCCTAGAAGTAGGCTGAATCGCTGCAAGGGCTGAACAGCAGTATCGGGCAGGCTCGGGCAACGCGCGGCCCGTTCGGGTTATCGCTTCTCGGCCTTTTGGCTAAGATCAAGTGTAGTATCTGTTCTTATCAGTTTAATATCTGATACGTCCCCTATCTGGGGACCATATATTAAATGGATTTTTAGAACAGGGAGATGGAAATAGAGCTTGCTCTGTCCACTCCACGCATTGACCTGGTATTGCAGTATTTCCAGGACCGGTGCACCCTTTCCTTATGTGTTGACTAAAAGCAGATTCCAAAAGTGTTTTTTGTCTTTGCTATTGTTTCTGTCTTTCTGAAGGGATCTCCCCTTTTAATCCCATTATTTCAACACCTGTTGGACAATGCATGAGTGATAATGAGCTCATTGATTAAATGCAATTAATGAATAGATTGCCACCTCTTGTTGTGTGTCGTCTGTGTTTCTGTGTTTCCGGCATTTCACATTGGAACACCTCATTCACCTTCCTTGTCTTCTCTCCGCCCTCCCTTTTAGGTAAGTTAAAGAGCTGCACCTGAGCCAGCCACTGATTGATTGATTGATTGATTGATTGATTGATTGATGCAGCACAACAGTCAAATAGTGGAGTGGAGTAGGGGAACAGCAAACAGCCAATAAAGCAGCCCGCCCGCTCGCCTGCCCGCCACAATGGACCTACCTGTGTACACTAGATGGATGTGATGGAATGTACTGTCGTCCCTACATTTCAAGAAGAAGTAAGAATTGCAGTTGCAACAAAGCCTTGCTTGCCTACAAAGAGAGCAGCAATTTGGATTTGTTACTATGTTACCTAGAAGAATAACAAACTGTGCAAGGATGGAGGTTGTAGGAGCAAGGAGAAGTTGTCTGTAAAGTTGGTGGATGCCTATTTTCCATTTTGCAGTCCCTTGTCTCCCTCTTGTGGCCTCCTGGAGGCAACTAGCTGTGCAAAAAAAAGACAGCCTGGCGGCCGGCTGTTGCAGTGTTGCCCTCTCAGGCAACACTGAGTGACTGACTGAGCCTCACCGTCTTATATAAAGTTCAGACGGAACTTTGCACGTGTCATAGTGGAGCCCTCAGGATTCCAGAGCCAGCTTTCTGACATCATAATGGGGCCTCAGAGATAAAAGCCTGGGCCCAGGCAGTGTTGGTCAGTGCTGCTCAGCAGGCAGCACTGGACTGGACTGGATTACAGCTGATACAAGGTGTGAAGGAACAAGGGGTGGCTGTGGGCATGCACTTGCTGCCGCTGCCAGTGTTTATCTGCATGGCAGCAGGGCATTTGGGCGTTGCCAGGAAGGCGTTTTTATGTAGATTCCTCCTCTTTCAGCACTGCATTGTGGTGCAAGCAAAAGAAGCAAATCCTGTCTGGCTTCCTCTCCGGCCTTTATTCACCTCCCGTGTAGCTGTGAGTGTGTGAGCCTGCAGGGCCCCATGGAATTGCCTAGAAGTAGGCTGAATCGCTGCAAGGGCTGAACAGCAGTATCGGGCAGGCTCGGGCAACGCGCGGCCCGTTCGGGTTATCGCTTCTCGGCCTTTTGGCTAAGATCAAGTGTAGTATCTGTTCTTATCAGTTTAATATCTGATACGTCCCCTATCTGGGGACCATATATTAAATGGATTTTTAGAACAGGGAGATGGAAATAGAGCTTGCTCTGTCCACTCCACGCATTGACCTGGTATTGCAGTATTTCCAGGACCGGTGCACCCTTTCCTTATGTGTTGACTAAAAGCAGATTCCAAAAGTGTTTTTTGTCTTTGCTATTGTTTCTGTCTTTCTGAAGGGATCTCCCCTTTTAATCCCATTATTTCAACACCTGTTGGACAATGCATGAGTGATAATGAGCTCATTGATTAAATGCAATTAATGAATAGATTGCCACCTCTTGTTGTGTGTCGTCTGTGTTTCTGTGTTTCCGGCATTTCACATTGGAACACCTCATTCACCTTCCTTGTCTTCTCTCCGCCCTCCCTTTTAGGTAAGTTAAAGAGCTGCACCTGAGCCAGCCACTGATTGATTGATTGATTGATTGATTGATTGATTGATTGATTGATTGATTGATGCAGCACAACAGTCAAATAGTGGAGTGGAGTAGGGGAACAGCAAACAGCCAATAAAGCAGCCCGCCCGCTCGCCTGCCCGCCACAATGGACCTACCTGTGTACACTAGATGGATGTGACGGAATGTACTGTCGTCCCTACATTTCAAGAAGAAGTAAGAATTGCAGTTGCAACAAAGCCTTGCTTGCCTACAAAGAGAGCAGCAATTTGGATTTGTTACTATGTTACCTAGAAGAATAACAAACTGTGCAAGGATGGAGGTTGTAGGAGCAAGGAGAAGTTGTCTGTAAAGTTGGTGGATGCCTATTTTCCATTTTGCAGTCCCTTGTCTCCCTCTTGTGGCCTCCTGGAGGCAACTAGCTGTGCAAAAAAAAGACAGCCTGGCGGCCGGCTGTTGCAGTGTTGCCCTCTCAGGCAACACTGAGTGACTGACTGAGCCTCACCGTCTTATATAAAGTTCAGACGGAACTTTGCACGTGTCATAGTGGAGCCCTCAGGATTCCAGAGCCAGCTTTCTGACATCATAATGGGGCCTCAGAGATAAAAGCCTGGGCCCAGGCAGTGTTGGTCAGTGCTGCTCAGCAGGCAGCACTGGACTGGACTGGATTACAGCTGATACAAGGTGTGAAGGAACAAGGGGTGGCTGTGGGCATGCACTTGCTGCCGCTGCCAGTGTTTATCTGCATGGCAGCAGGGCATTTGGGCGTTGCCAGGAAGGCGTTTTTATGTAGATTCCTCCTCTTTCAGCACTGCATTGTGGTGCAAGCAAAAGAAGCAAATCCTGTCTGGCTTCCTCTCCGGCCTTTATTCACCTCCCGTGTAGCTGTGAGTGTGTGAGCCTGCAGGGCCCCATGGAATTGCCTAGAAGTAGGCTGAATCGCTGCAAGGGCTGAACAGCAGTATCGGGCAGGCTCGGGCAACGCGCGGCCCGTTCGGGTTATCGCTTCTCGGCCTTTTGGCTAAGATCAAGTGTAGTATCTGTTCTTATCAGTTTAATATCTGATACGTCCCCTATCTGGGGACCATATATTAAATGGATTTTTAGAACAGGGAGATGGAAATAGAGCTTGCTCTGTCCACTCCACGCATTGACCTGGTATTGCAGTATTTCCAGGACCGGTGCACCCTTTCCTTATGTGTTGACTAAAAGCAGATTCCAAAAGTGTTTTTTGTCTTTGCTATTGTTTCTGTCTTTCTGAAGGGATCTCCCCTTTTAATCCCATTATTTCAACACCTGTTGGACAATGCATGAGTGATAATGAGCTCATTGATTAAATGCAATTAATGAATAGATTGCCACCTCTTGTTGTGTGTCGTCTGTGTTTCTGTGTTTCCGGCATTTCACATTGGAACACCTCATTCACCTTCCTTGTCTTCTCTCCGCCCTCCCTTTTAGGTAAGTTAAAGAGCTGCACCTGAGCCAGCCACTGATTGATTGATTGATTGATTGATTGATTGATTGATTGATTGATTGATGCAGCACAACAGTCAAATAGTGGAGTGGAGTAGGGGAACAGCAAACAGCCAATAAAGCAGCCCGCCCGCTCGCCTGCCCGCCACAATGGACCTACCTGTGTACACTAGATGGATGTGATGGAATGTACTGTCGTCCCTACATTTCAAGAAGAAGTAAGAATTGCAGTTGCAACAAAGCCTTGCTTGCCTACAAAGAGAGCAGCAATTTGGATTTGTTACTATGTTACCTAGAAGAATAACAAACTGTGCAAGGATGGAGGTTGTAGGAGCAAGGAGAAGTTGTCTGTAAAGTTGGTGGATGCCTATTTTCCATTTTGCAGTCCCTTGTCTCCCTCTTGTGGCCTCCTGGAGGCAACTAGCTGTGCAAAAAAAAGACAGCCTGGCGGCCGGCTGTTGCAGTGTTGCCCTCTCAGGCAACACTGAGTGACTGACTGAGCCTCACCGTCTTATATAAAGTTCAGACGGAACTTTGCACGTGTCATAGTGGAGCCCTCAGGATTCCAGAGCCAGCTTTCTGACATCATAATGGGGCCTCAGAGATAAAAGCCTGGGCCCAGGCAGTGTTGGTCAGTGCTGCTCAGCAGGCAGCACTGGACTGGACTGGATTACAGCTGATACAAGGTGTGAAGGAACAAGGGGTGGCTGTGGGCATGCACTTGCTGCCGCTGCCAGTGTTTATCTGCATGGCAGCAGGGCATTTGGGCGTTGCCAGGAAGGCGTTTTTATGTAGATTCCTCCTCTTTCAGCACTGCATTGTGGTGCAAGCAAAAGAAGCAAATCCTGTCTGGCTTCCTCTCCGGCCTTTATTCACCTCCCGTGTAGCTGTGAGTGTGTGAGCCTGCAGGGCCCCATGGAATTGCCTAGAAGTAGGCTGAATCGCTGCAAGGGCTGAACAGCAGTATCGGGCAGGCTCGGGCAACGCGCGGCCCGTTCGGGTTATCGCTTCTCGGCCTTTTGGCTAAGATCAAGTGTAGTATCTGTTCTTATCAGTTTAATATCTGATACGTCCCCTATCTGGGGACCATATATTAAATGGATTTTTAGAACAGGGAGATGGAAATAGAGCTTGCTCTGTCCACTCCACGCATTGACCTGGTATTGCAGTATTTCCAGGACCGGTGCACCCTTTCCTTATGTGTTGACTAAAAGCAGATTCCAAAAGTGTTTTTTGTCTTTGCTATTGTTTCTGTCTTTCTGAAGGGATCTCCCCTTTTAATCCCATTATTTCAACACCTGTTGGACAATGCATGAGTGATAATGAGCTCATTGATTAAATGCAATTAATGAATAGATTGCCACCTCTTGTTGTGTGTCGTCTGTGTTTCTGTGTTTCCGGCATTTCACATTGGAACACCTCATTCACCTTCCTTGTCTTCTCTCCGCCCTCCCTTTTAGGTAAGTTAAAGAGCTGCACCTGAGCCAGCCACTGATTGATTGATTGATTGATTGATTGATTGATTGATTGATGCAGCACAACAGTCAAATAGTGGAGTGGAGTAGGGGAACAGCAAACAGCCAATAAAGCAGCCCGCCCGCTCGCCTGCCCGCCACAATGGACCTGATGGAATGTACTGTCGTCCCTACATTTCAAGAAGAAGTAAGAATTGCAGTTGCAACAAAGCCTTGCTTGCCTACAAAGAGAGCAGCAATTTGGATTTGTTACTATGTTACCTAGAAGAATAACAAACTGTGCAAGGATGGAGGTTGTAGGAGCAAGGAGAAGTTGTCTGTAAAGTTGGTGGATGCCTATTTTCCATTTTGCAGTCCCTTGTCTCCCTCTTGTGGCCTCCTGGAGGCAACTAGCTGTGCAAAAAAAAGACAGCCTGGCGGCCGGCTGTTGCAGTGTTGCCCTCTCAGGCAACACTGAGTGACTGACTGAGCCTCACCGTCTTATATAAAGTTCAGACGGAACTTTGCACGTGTCATAGTGGAGCCCTCAGGATTCCAGAGCCAGCTTTCTGACATCATAATGGGGCCTCAGAGATAAAAGCCTGGGCCCAGGCAGTGTTGGTCAGTGCTGCTCAGCAGGCAGCACTGGACTGGACTGGATTACAGCTGATACAAGGTGTGAAGGAACAAGGGGTGGCTGTGGGCATGCACTTGCTGCCGCTGCCAGTGTTTATCTGCATGGCAGCAGGGCATTTGGGCGTTGCCAGGAAGGCGTTTTTATGTAGATTCCTCCTCTTTCAGCACTGCATTGTGGTGCAAGCAAAAGAAGCAAATCCTGTCTGGCTTCCTCTCCGGCCTTTATTCACCTCCCGTGTAGCTGTGAGTGTGTGAGCCTGCAGGGCCCCATGGAATTGCCTAGAAGTAGGCTGAATCGCTGCAAGGGCTGAACAGCAGTATCGGGCAGGCTCGGGCAACGCGCGGCCCGTTCGGGTTATCGCTTCTCGGCCTTTTGGCTAAGATCAAGTGTAGTATCTGTTCTTATCAGTTTAATATCTGATACGTCCCCTATCTGGGGACCATATATTAAATGGATTTTTAGAACAGGGAGATGGAAATAGAGCTTGCTCTGTCCACTCCACGCATTGACCTGGTATTGCAGTATTTCCAGGACCGGTGCACCCTTTCCTTATGTGTTGACTAAAAGCAGATTCCAAAAGTGTTTTTTGTCTTTGCTATTGTTTCTGTCTTTCTGAAGGGATCTCCCCTTTTAATCCCATTATTTCAACACCTGTTGGACAATGCATGAGTGATAATGAGCTCATTGATTAAATGCAATTAATGAATAGATTGCCACCTCTTGTTGTGTGTCGTCTGTGTTTCTGTGTTTCCGGCATTTCACATTGGAACACCTCATTCACCTTCCTTGTCTTCTCTCCGCCCTCCCTTTTAGGTAAGTTAAAGAGCTGCACCTGAGCCAGCCACTGATTGATTGATTGATTGATTGATTGATTGATGCAGCACAACAGTCAAATAGTGGAGTGGAGTAGGGGAACAGCAAACAGCCAATAAAGCAGCCCGCCCGCTCGCCTGCCCGCCACAATGGACCTACCTGTGTACACTAGATGGATGTGATGGAATGTACTGTCGTCCCTACATTTCAAGAAGAAGTAAGAATTGCAGTTGCAACAAAGCCTTGCTTGCCTACAAAGAGAGCAGCAATTTGGATTTGTTACTATGTTACCTAGAAGAATAACAAACTGTGCAAGGATGGAGGTTGTAGGAGCAAGGAGAAGTTGTCTGTAAAGTTGGTGGATGCCTATTTTCCATTTTGCAGTCCCTTGTCTCCCTCTTGTGGCCTCCTGGAGGCAACTAGCTGTGCAAAAAAAAGACAGCCTGGCGGCCGGCTGTTGCAGTGTTGCCCTCTCAGGCAACACTGAGTGACTGACTGAGCCTCACCGTCTTATATAAAGTTCAGACGGAACTTTGCACGTGTCATAGTGGAGCCCTCAGGATTCCAGAGCCAGCTTTCTGACATCATAATGGGGCCTCAGAGATAAAAGCCTGGGCCCAGGCAGTGTTGGTCAGTGCTGCTCAGCAGGCAGCACTGGACTGGACTGGATTACAGCTGATACAAGGTGTGAAGGAACAAGGGGTGGCTGTGGGCATGCACTTGCTGCCGCTGCCAGTGTTTATCTGCATGGCAGCAGGGCATTTGGGCGTTGCCAGGAAGGCGTTTTTATGTAGATTCCTCCTCTTTCAGCACTGCATTGTGGTGCAAGCAAAAGAAGCAAATCCTGTCTGGCTTCCTCTCCGGCCTTTATTCACCTCCCGTGTAGCTGTGAGTGTGTGAGCCTGCGGGGCCCCATGGAATTGCCTAGAAGTAGGCTGAATCGCTGCAAGGGCTGAACAGCAGTATCGGGCAGGCTCGGGCAACGCGCGGCCCGTTCGGGTTATCGCGTCTCGGCCTTTTGGCTAAGATCAAGTGTAGTATCTGTTCTTATCAGTTTAATATCTGATACGTCCCCTATCTGGGGACCATATATTAAATGGATTTTTAGAACAGGGAGATGGAAATAGAGCTTGCTCTGTCCACTCCACGCATTGACCTGGTATTGCAGTATTTCCAGGACCGGTGCACCCTTTCCTTATGTGTTGACTAAAAGCAGATTCCAAAAGTGTTTTTTGTCTTTGCTATTGTTTCTGTCTTTCTGAAGGGATCTCCCCTTTTAATCCCATTATTTCAACACCTGTTGGACAATGCATGAGTGATAATGAGCTCATTGATTAAATGCAATTAATGAATAGATTGCCACCTCTTGTTGTGTGTCGTCTGTGTTTCTGTGTTTCCGGCATTTCACATTGGAACACCTCATTCACCTTCCTTGTCTTCTCTCCGCCCTCCCTTTTAGGTAAGTTAAAGAGCTGCACCTGAGCCAGCCACTGATTGATTGATTGATTGATTGATTGATTGATTGATTGATTGATTGATTGATGCAGCACAACAGTCAAATAGTGGAGTGGAGTAGGGGAACAGCAAACAGCCAATAAAGCAGCCCGCCCGCTCGCCTGCCCGCCACAATGGACCTACCTGTGTACACTAGATGGATGTGATGGAATGTACTGTCGTCCCTACATTTCAAGAAGAAGTAAGAATTGCAGTTGCAACAAAGCCTTGCTTGCCTACAAAGAGAGCAGCAATTGAGCAGCAATTTGGATTTGTTACTATGTTACCTAGAAGAATAACAAACTGTGCAAGGATGGAGGTTGTAGGAGCAAGGAGAAGTTGTCTGTAAAGTTGGTGGATGCCTATTTTCCATTTTGCAGTCCCTTGTCTCCCTCTTGTGGCCTCCTGGAGGCAACTAGCTGTGCAAAAAAAAGACAGCCTGGCGGCCGGCTGTTGCAGTGTTGCCCTCTCAGGCAACACTGAGTGACTGACTGAGCCTCACCGTCTTATATAAAGTTCAGACGGAACTTTGCACGTGTCATAGTGGAGCCCTCAGGATTCCAGAGCCAGCTTTCTGACATCATAATGGGGCCTCAGAGATAAAAGCCTGGGCCCAGGCAGTGTTGGTCAGTGCTGCTCAGCAGGCAGCACTGGACTGGACTGGATTACAGCTGATACAAGGTGTGAAGGAACAAGGGGTGGCTGTGGGCATGCACTTGCTGCCGCTGCCAGTGTTTATCTGCATGGCAGCAGGGCATTTGGGCGTTGCCAGGAAGGCGTTTTTATGTAGATTCCTCCTCTTTCAGCACTGCATTGTGGTGCAAGCAAAAGAAGCAAATCCTGTCTGGCTTCCTCTCCGGCCTTTATTCACCTCCCGTGTAGCTGTGAGTGTGTGAGCCTGCAGGGCCCCATGGAATTGCCTAGAAGTAGGCTGAATCGCTGCAAGGGCTGAACAGCAGTATCGGGCAGGCTCGGGCAACGCGCGGCCCGTTCGGGTTATCGCTTCTCGGCCTTTTGGCTAAGATCAAGTGTAGTATCTGTTCTTATCAGTTTAATATCTGATACGTCCCCTATCTGGGGACCATATATTAAATGGATTTTTAGAACAGGGAGATGGAAATAGAGCTTGCTCTGTCCACTCCACGCATTGACCTGGTATTGCAGTATTTCCAGGACCGGTGCACCCTTTCCTTATGTGTTGACTAAAAGCAGATTCCAAAAGTGTTTTTTGTCTTTGCTATTGTTTCTGTCTTTCTGAAGGGATCTCCCCTTTTAATCCCATTATTTCAACACCTGTTGGACAATGCATGAGTGATAATGAGCTCATTGATTAAATGCAATTAATGAATAGATTGCCACCTCTTGTTGTGTGTCGTCTGTGTTTCTGTGTTTCCGGCATTTCACATTGGAACACCTCATTCACCTTCCTTGTCTTCTCTCCGCCCTCCCTTTTAGGTAAGTTAAAGAGCTGCACCTGAGCCAGCCACTTGATTGATTGATTGATTGATTGATTGATTGATTGATTGATTGATTGATGCAGCACAACAGTCAAATAGTGGAGTGGAGTAGGGGAACAGCAAACAGCCAATAAAGCAGCCCGCCCGCTCGCCTGCCCGCCACAATGGACCTACCTGTGTACACTAGATGGATGTGATGGAATGTACTGTCGTCCCTACATTTCAAGAAGAAGTAAGAATTGCAGTTGCAACAAAGCCTTGCTTGCCTACAAAGAGAGCAGCAATTTGGATTTGTTACTATGTTACCTAGAAGAATAACAAACTGTGCAAGGATGGAGGTTGTAGGAGCAAGGAGAAGTTGTCTGTAAAGTTGGTGGATGCCTATTTTCCATTTTGCAGTCCCTTGTCTCCCTCTTGTGGCCTCCTGGAGGCAACTAGCTGTGCAAAAAAAAGACAGCCTGGCGGCCGGCTGTTGCAGTGTTGCCCTCTCAGGCAACACTGAGTGACTGACTGAGCCTCACCGTCTTATATAAAGTTCAGACGGAACTTTGCACGTGTCATAGTGGAGCCCTCAGGATTCCAGAGCCAGCTTTCTGACATCATAATGGGGCCTCAGAGATAAAAGCCTGGGCCCAGGCAGTGTTGGTCAGTGCTGCTCAGCAGGCAGCACTGGACTGGACTGGATTACAGCTGATACAAGGTGTGAAGGAACAAGGGGTGGCTGTGGGCATGCACTTGCTGCCGCTGCCAGTGTTTATCTGCATGGCAGCAGGGCATTTGGGCGTTGCCAGGAAGGCGTTTTTATGTAGATTCCTCCTCTTTCAGCACTGCATTGTGGTGCAAGCAAAAGAAGCAAATCCTGTCTGGCTTCCTCTCCGGCCTTTATTCACCTCCCGTGTAGCTGTGAGTGTGTGAGCCTGCAGGGCCCCATGGAATTGCCTAGAAGTAGGCTGAATCGCTGCAAGGGCTGAACAGCAGTATCGGGCAGGCTCGGGCAACGCGCGGCCCGTTCGGGTTATCGCTTCTCGGCCTTTTGGCTAAGATCAAGTGTAGTATCTGTTCTTATCAGTTTAATATCTGATACGTCCCCTATCTGGGGACCATATATTAAATGGATTTTTAGAACAGGGAGATGGAAATAGAGCTTGCTCTGTCCACTCCACGCATTGACCTGGTATTGCAGTATTTCCAGGACCGGTGCACCCTTTCCTTATGTGTTGACTAAAAGCAGATTCCAAAAGTGTTTTTTGTCTTTGCTATTGTTTCTGTCTTTCTGAAGGGATCTCCCCTTTTAATCCCATTATTTCAACACCTGTTGGACAATGCATGAGTGATAATGAGCTCATTGATTAAATGCAATTAATGAATAGATTGCCACCTCTTGTTGTGTGTCGTCTGTGTTTCTGTGTTTCCGGCATTTCACATTGGAACACCTCATTCACCTTCCTTGTCTTCTCTCCGCCCTCCCTTTTAGGTAAGTTAAAGAGCTGCACCTGAGCCAGCCACTGATTGATTGATTGATTGATTGATTGATTGATTGATTGATTGATTGATTGATGCAGCACAACAGTCAAATAGTGGAGTGGAGTAGGGGAACAGCAAACAGCCAATAAAGCAGCCCGCCCGCTCGCCTGCCCGCCACAATGGACCTACCTGTGTACACTAGATGGATGTGATGGAATGTACTGTCGTCCCTACATTTCAAGAAGAAGTAAGAATTGCAGTTGCAACAAAGCCTTGCTTGCCTACAAAGAGAGCAGCAATTTGGATTTGTTACTATGTTACCTAGAAGAATAACAAACTGTGCAAGGATGGAGGTTGTAGGAGCAAGGAGAAGTTGTCTGTAAAGTTGGTGGATGCCTATTTTCCATTTTGCAGTCCCTTGTCTCCCTCTTGTGGCCTCCTGGAGGCAACTAGCTGTGCAAAAAAAAGACAGCCTGGCGGCCGGCTGTTGCAGTGTTGCCCTCTCAGGCAACACTGAGTGACTGACTGAGCCTCACCGTCTTATATAAAGTTCAGACGGAACTTTGCACGTGTCATAGTGGAGCCCTCAGGATTCCAGAGCCAGCTTTCTGACATCATAATGGGGCCTCAGAGATAAAAGCCTGGGCCCAGGCAGTGTTGGTCAGTGCTGCTCAGCAGGCAGCACTGGACTGGACTGGATTACAGCTGATACAAGGTGTGAAGGAACAAGGGGTGGCTGTGGGCATGCACTTGCTGCCGCTGCCAGTGTTTATCTGCATGGCAGCAGGGCATTTGGGCGTTGCCAGGAAGGCGTTTTTATGTAGATTCCTCCTCTTTCAGCACTGCATTGTGGTGCAAGCAAAAGAAGCAAATCCTGTCTGGCTTCCTCTCCGGCCTTTATTCACCTCCCGTGTAGCTGTGAGTGTGTGAGCCTGCAGGGCCCCATGGAATTGCCTAGAAGTAGGCTGAATCGCTGCAAGGGCTGAACAGCAGTATCGGGCAGGCTCGGGCAACGCGCGGCCCGTTCGGGTTATCGCTTCTCGGCCTTTTGGCTAAGATCAAGTGTAGTATCTGTTCTTATCAGTTTAATATCTGATACGTCCCCTATCTGGGGACCATATATTAAATGGATTTTTAGAACAGGGAGATGGAAATAGAGCTTGCTCTGTCCACTCCACGCATTGACCTGGTATTGCAGTATTTCCAGGACCGGTGCACCCTTTCCTTATGTGTTGACTAAAAGCAGATTCCAAAAGTGTTTTTTGTCTTTGCTATTGTTTCTGTCTTTCTGAAGGGATCTCCCCTTTTAATCCCATTATTTCAACACCTGTTGGACAATGCATGAGTGATAATGAGCTCATTGATTAAATGCAATTAATGAATAGATTGCCACCTCTTGTTGTGTGTCGTCTGTGTTTCTGTGTTTCCGGCATTTCACATTGGAACACCTCATTCACCTTCCTTGTCTTCTCTCCGCCCTCCCTTTTAGGTAAGTTAAAGAGCTGCACCTGAGCCAGCCACTGATTGATTGATTGATTGATTGATTGATTGATTGATTGATTGATTGATTGATTGATGCAGCACAACAGTCAAATAGTGGAGTGGAGTAGGGGAACAGCAAACAGCCAATAAAGCAGCCCGCCCGCTCGCCTGCCCGCCACAATGGACCTACCTGTGTACACTAGATGGATGTGATGGAATGTACTGTCGTCCCTACATTTCAAGAAGAAGTAAGAATTGCAGTTGCAACAAAGCCTTGCTTGCCTACAAAGAGAGCAGCAATTTGGATTTGTTACTATGTTACCTAGAAGAATAACAAACTGTGCAAGGATGGAGGTTGTAGGAGCAAGGAGAAGTTGTCTGTAAAGTTGGTGGATGCCTATTTTCCATTTTGCAGTCCCTTGTCTCCCTCTTGTGGCCTCCTGGAGGCAACTAGCTGTGCAAAAAAAAGACAGCCTGGCGGCCGGCTGTTGCAGTGTTGCCCTCTCAGGCAACACTGAGTGACTGACTGAGCCTCACCGTCTTATATAAAGTTCAGACGGAACTTTGCACGTGTCATAGTGGAGCCCTCAGGATTCCAGAGCCAGCTTTCTGACATCATAATGGGGCCTCAGAGATAAAAGCCTGGGCCCAGGCAGTGTTGGTCAGTGCTGCTCAGCAGGCAGCACTGGACTGGACTGGATTACAGCTGATACAAGGTGTGAAGGAACAAGGGGTGGCTGTGGGCATGCACTTGCTGCCGCTGCCAGTGTTTATCTGCATGGCAGCAGGGCATTTGGGCGTTGCCAGGAAGGCGTTTTTATGTAGATTCCTCCTCTTTCAGCACTGCATTGTGGTGCAAGCAAAAGAAGCAAATCCTGTCTGGCTTCCTCTCCGGCCTTTATTCACCTCCCGTGTAGCTGTGAGTGTGTGAGCCTGCAGGGCCCCATGGAATTGCCTAGAAGTAGGCTGAATCGCTGCAAGGGCTGAACAGCAGTATCGGGCAGGCTCGGGCAACGCGCGGCCCGTTCGGGTTATCGCTTCTCGGCCTTTTGGCTAAGATCAAGTGTAGTATCTGTTCTTATCAGTTTAATATCTGATACGTCCCCTATCTGGGGACCATATATTAAATGGATTTTTAGAACAGGGAGATGGAAATAGAGCTTGCTCTGTCCACTCCACGCATTGACCTGGTATTGCAGTATTTCCAGGACCGGTGCACCCTTTCCTTATGTGTTGACTAAAAGCAGATTCCAAAAGTGTTTTTTGTCTTTGCTATTGTTTCTGTCTTTCTGAAGGGATCTCCCCTTTTAATCCCATTATTTCAACACCTGTTGGACAATGCATGAGTGATAATGAGCTCATTGATTAAATGCAATTAATGAATAGATTGCCACCTCTTGTTGTGTGTCGTCTGTGTTTCTGTGTTTCCGGCATTTCACATTGGAACACCTCATTCACCTTCCTTGTCTTCTCTCCGCCCTCCCTTTTAGGTAAGTTAAAGAGCTGCACCTGAGCCAGCCACTGATTGATTGATTGATTGATTGATTGATTGATTGATTGATTGATTGATTGATGCAGCACAACAGTCAAATAGTGGAGTGGAGTAGGGGAACAGCAAACAGCCAATAAAGCAGCCCGCCCGCTCGCCTGCCCGCCACAATGGACCTACCTGTGTACACTAGATGGATGTGATGGAATGTACTGTCGTCCCTACATTTCAAGAAGAAGTAAGAATTGCAGTTGCAACAAAGCCTTGCTTGCCTACAAAGAGAGCAGCAATTTGGATTTGTTACTATGTTACCTAGAAGAATAACAAACTGTGCAAGGATGGAGGTTGTAGGAGCAAGGAGAAGTTGTCTGTAAAGTTGGTGGATGCCTATTTTCCATTTTGCAGTCCCTTGTCTCCCTCTTGTGGCCTCCTGGAGGCAACTAGCTGTGCAAAAAAAAGACAGCCTGGCGGCCGGCTGTTGCAGTGTTGCCCTCTCAGGCAACACTGAGTGACTGACTGAGCCTCACCGTCTTATATAAAGTTCAGACGGAACTTTGCACGTGTCATAGTGGAGCCCTCAGGATTCCAGAGCCAGCTTTCTGACATCATAATGGGGCCTCAGAGATAAAAGCCTGGGCCCAGGCAGTGTTGGTCAGTGCTGCTCAGCAGGCAGCACTGGACTGGACTGGATTACAGCTGATACAAGGTGTGAAGGAACAAGGGGTGGCTGTGGGCATGCACTTGCTGCCGCTGCCAGTGTTTATCTGCATGGCAGCAGGGCATTTGGGCGTTGCCAGGAAGGCGTTTTTATGTAGATTCCTCCTCTTTCAGCACTGCATTGTGGTGCAAGCAAAAGAAGCAAATCCTGTCTGGCTTCCTCTCCGGCCTTTATTCACCTCCCGTGTAGCTGTGAGTGTGTGAGCCTGCAGGGCCCCATGGAATTGCCTAGAAGTAGGCTGAATCGCTGCAAGGGCTGAACAGCAGTATCGGGCAGGCTCGGGCAACGCGCGGCCCGTTCGGGTTATCGCTTCTCGGCCTTTTGGCTAAGATCAAGTGTAGTATCTGTTCTTATCAGTTTAATATCTGATACGTCCCCTATCTGGGGACCATATATTAAATGGATTTTTAGAACAGGGAGATGGAAATAGAGCTTGCTCTGTCCACTCCACGCATTGACCTGGTATTGCAGTATTTCCAGGACCGGTGCACCCTTTCCTTATGTGTTGACTAAAAGCAGATTCCAAAAGTGTTTTTTGTCTTTGCTATTGTTTCTGTCTTTCTGAAGGGATCTCCCCTTTTAATCCCATTATTTCAACACCTGTTGGACAATGCATGAGTGATAATGAGCTCATTGATTAAATGCAATTAATGAATAGATTGCCACCTCTTGTTGTGTGTCGTTTGTGTTTCTGTGTTTCCGGCATTTCACATTGGAACACCTCATTCACCTTCCTTGTCTTCTCTCCGCCCTCCCTTTTAGGTAAGTTAAAGAGCTGCACCTGAGCCAGCCACTGATTGATTGATTGATTGATTTATTGATTGATTGATTGATTGATTGATTGATTGATTGATTGATTGATGCAGCACAACAGTCAAATAGTGGAGTGGAGTAGGGGAACAGCAAACAGCCAATAAAGCAGCCCGCCCGCTCGCCTGCCCGCCACAATGGACCTACCTGTGTACACTAGATGGATGTGATGGAATGTACTGTCGTCCCTACATTTCAAGAAGAAGTAAGAATTGCAGTTGCAACAAAGCCTTGCTTGCCTACAAAGAGAGCAGCAATTTGGATTTGTTACTATGTTACCTAGAAGAATAACAAACTGTGCAAGGATGGAGGTTGTAGGAGCAAGGAGAAGTTGTCTGTAAAGTTGGTGGATGCCTATTTTCCATTTTGCAGTCCCTTGTCTCCCTCTTGTGGCCTCCTGGAGGCAACTAGCTGTGCAAAAAAAAGACAGCCTGGCGGCCGGCTGTTGCAGTGTTGCCCTCTCAGGCAACACTGAGTGACTGACTGAGCCTCACCGTCTTATATAAAGTTCAGACGGAACTTTGCACGTGTCATAGTGGAGCCCTCAGGATTCCAGAGCCAGCTTTCTGACATCATAATGGGGCCTCAGAGATAAAAGCCTGGGCCCAGGCAGTGTTGGTCAGTGCTGCTCAGCAGGCAGCACTGGACTGGACTGGATTACAGCTGATACAAGGTGTGAAGGAACAAGGGGTGGCTGTGGGCATGCACTTGCTGCCGCTGCCAGTGTTTATCTGCATGGCAGCAGGGCATTTGGGCGTTGCCAGGAAGGCGTTTTTATGTAGATTCCTCCTCTTTCAGCACTGCATTGTGGTGCAAGCAAAAGAAGCAAATCCTGTCTGGCTTCCTCTCCGGCCTTTATTCACCTCCCGTGTAGCTGTGAGTGTGTGAGCCTGCAGGGCCCCATGGAATTGCCTAGAAGTAGGCTGAATCGCTGCAAGGGCTGAACAGCAGTATCGGGCAGGCTCGGGCAACGCGCGGCCCGTTCGGGTTATCGCTTCTCGGCCTTTTGGCTAAGATCAAGTGTAGTATCTGTTCTTATCAGTTTAATATCTGATACGTCCCCTATCTGGGGACCATATATTAAATGGATTTTTAGAACAGGGAGATGGAAATAGAGCTTGCTCTGTCCACTCCACGCATTGACCTGGTATTGCAGTATTTCCAGGACCGGTGCACCCTTTCCTTATGTGTTGACTAAAAGCAGATTCCAAAAGTGTTTTTTGTCTTTGCTATTGTTTCTGTCTTTCTGAAGGGATCTCCCCTTTTAATCCCATTATTTCAACACCTGTTGGACAATGCATGAGTGATAATGAGCTCATTGATTAAATGCAATTAATGAATAGATTGCCACCTCTTGTTGTGTGTCGTTTGTGTTTCTGTGTTTCCGGCATTTCACATTGGAACACCTCATTCACCTTCCTTGTCTTCTCTCCGCCCTCCCTTTTAGGTAAGTTAAAGAGCTGCACCTGAGCCAGCCACTGATTGATTGATTGATTGATTTATTGATTGATTGATTGATTGATTGATTGATTGATTGATGCAGCACAACAGTCAAATAGTGGAGTGGAGTAGGGGAACAGCAAACAGCCAATAAAGCAGCCCGCCCGCTCGCCTGCCCGCCACAATGGACCTACCTGTGTACACTAGATGGATGTGATGGAATGTACTGTCGTCCCTACATTTCAAGAAGAAGTAAGAATTGCAGTTGCAACAAAGCCTTGCTTGCCTACAAAGAGAGCAGCAATTTGGATTTGTTACTATGTTACCTAGAAGAATAACAAACTGTGCAAGGATGGAGGTTGTAGGAGCAAGGAGAAGTTGTCTGTAAAGTTGGTGGATGCCTATTTTCCATTTTGCAGTCCCTTGTCTCCCTCTTGTGGCCTCCTGGAGGCAACTAGCTGTGCAAAAAAAAGACAGCCTGGCGGCCGGCTGTTGCAGTGTTGCCCTCTCAGGCAACACTGAGTGACTGACTGAGCCTCACCGTCTTATATAAAGTTCAGACGGAACTTTGCACGTGTCATAGTGGAGCCCTCAGGATTCCAGAGCCAGCTTTCTGACATCATAATGGGGCCTCAGAGATAAAAGCCTGGGCCCAGGCAGTGTTGGTCAGTGCTGCTCAGCAGGCAGCACTGGACTGGACTGGATTACAGCTGATACAAGGTGTGAAGGAACAAGGGGTGGCTGTGGGCATGCACTTGCTGCCGCTGCCAGTGTTTATCTGCATGGCAGCAGGGCATTTGGGCGTTGCCAGGAAGGCGTTTTTATGTAGATTCCTCCTCTTTCAGCACTGCATTGTGGTGCAAGCAAAAGAAGCAAATCCTGTCTGGCTTCCTCTCCGGCCTTTATTCACCTCCCGTGTAGCTGTGAGTGTGTGAGCCTGCAGGGCCCCATGGAATTGCCTAGAAGTAGGCTGAATCGCTGCAAGGGCTGAACAGCAGTATCGGGCAGGCTCGGGCAACGCGCGGCCCGTTCGGGTTATCGCTTCTCGGCCTTTTGGCTAAGATCAAGTGTAGTATCTGTTCTTATCAGTTTAATATCTGATACGTCCCCTATCTGGGGACCATATATTAAATGGATTTTTAGAACAGGGAGATGGAAATAGAGCTTGCTCTGTCCACTCCACGCATTGACCTGGTATTGCAGTATTTCCAGGACCGGTGCACCCTTTCCTTATGTGTTGACTAAAAGCAGATTCCAAAAGTGTTTTTTGTCTTTGCTATTGTTTCTGTCTTTCTGAAGGGATCTCCCCTTTTAATCCCATTATTTCAACACCTGTTGGACAATGCATGAGTGATAATGAGCTCATTGATTAAATGCAATTAATGAATAGATTGCCACCTCTTGTTGTGTGTCGTCTGTGTTTCTGTGTTTCCGGCATTTCACATTGGAACACCTCATTCACCTTCCTTGTCTTCTCTCCGCCCTCCCTTTTAGGTAAGTTAAAGAGCTGCACCTGAGCCAGCCACTGATTGATTGATTGATTGATTGATTGATTGATTGATTGATTGATTGCAGCACAACAGTCAAATAGTGGAGTGGAGTAGGGGAACAGCAAACAGCCAATAAAGCAGCCCGCCCGCTCGCCTGCCCGCCACAATGGACCTACCTGTGTACACTAGATGGATGTGATGGAATGTACTGTCGTCCCTACATTTCAAGAAGAAGTAAGAATTGCAGTTGCAACAAAGCCTTGCTTGCCTACAAAGAGAGCAGCAATTTGGATTTGTTACTATGTTACCTAGAAGAATAACAAACTGTGCAAGGATGGAGGTTGTAGGAGCAAGGAGAAGTTGTCTGTAAAGTTGGTGGATGCCTATTTTCCATTTTGCAGTCCCTTGTCTCCCTCTTGTGGCCTCCTGGAGGCAACTAGCTGTGCAAAAAAAAGACAGCCTGGCGGCCGGCTGTTGCAGTGTTGCCCTCTCAGGCAACACTGAGTGACTGACTGAGCCTCACCGTCTTATATAAAGTTCAGACGGAACTTTGCACGTGTCATAGTGGAGCCCTCAGGATTCCAGAGCCAGCTTTCTGACATCATAATGGGGCCTCAGAGATAAAAGCCTGGGCCCAGGCAGTGTTGGTCAGTGCTGCTCAGCAGGCAGCACTGGACTGGACTGGATTACAGCTGATACAAGGTGTGAAGGAACAAGGGGTGGCTGTGGGCATGCACTTGCTGCCGCTGCCAGTGTTTATCTGCATGGCAGCAGGGCATTTGGGCGTTGCCAGGAAGGCGTTTTTATGTAGATTCCTCCTCTTTCAGCACTGCATTGTGGTGCAAGCAAAAGAAGCAAATCCTGTCTGGCTTCCTCTCCGGCCTTTATTCACCTCCCGTGTAGCTGTGAGTGTGTGAGCCTGCAGGGCCCCATGGAATTGCCTAGAAGTAGGCTGAATCGCTGCAAGGGCTGAACAGCAGTATCGGGCAGGCTCGGGCAACGCGCGGCCCGTTCGGGTTATCGCTTCTCGGCCTTTTGGCTAAGATCAAGTGTAGTATCTGTTCTTATCAGTTTAATATCTGATACGTCCCCTATCTGGGGACCATATATTAAATGGATTTTTAGAACAGGGAGATGGAAATAGAGCTTGCTCTGTCCACTCCACGCATTGACCTGGTATTGCAGTATTTCCAGGACCGGTGCACCCTTTCCTTATGTGTTGACTAAAAGCAGATTCCAAAAGTGTTTTTTGTCTTTGCTATTGTTTCTGTCTTTCTGAAGGGATCTCCCCTTTTAATCCCATTATTTCAACACCTGTTGGACAATGCATGAGTGATAATGAGCTCATTGATTAAATGCAATTAATGAATAGATTGCCACCTCTTGTTGTGTGTCGTCTGTGTTTCTGTGTTTCCGGCATTTCACATTGGAACACCTCATTCACCTTCCTTGTCTTCTCTCCGCCCTCCCTTTTAGGTAAGTTAAAGAGCTGCACCTGAGCCAGCCACTTGATTGATTGATTGATTGATTGATTGATTGATTGATTGATGCAGCACAACAGTCAAATAGTGGAGTGGAGTAGGGGAACAGCAAACAGCCAATAAAGCAGCCCGCCCGCTCGCCTGCCCGCCACAATGGACCTACCTGTGTACACTAGATGGATGTGATGGAATGTACTGTCGTCCCTACATTTCAAGAAGAAGTAAGAATTGCAGTTGCAACAAAGCCTTGCTTGCCTACAAAGAGAGCAGCAATTTGGATTTGTTACTATGTTACCTAGAAGAATAACAAACTGTGCAAGGATGGAGGTTGTAGGAGCAAGGAGAAGTTGTCTGTAAAGTTGGTGGATGCCTATTTTCCATTTTGCAGTCCCTTGTCTCCCTCTTGTGGCCTCCTGGAGGCAACTAGCTGTGCAAAAAAAAGACAGCCTGGCGGCCGGCTGTTGCAGTGTTGCCCTCTCAGGCAACACTGAGTGACTGACTGAGCCTCACCGTCTTATATAAAGTTCAGACGGAACTTTGCACGTGTCATAGTGGAGCCCTCAGGATTCCAGAGCCAGCTTTCTGACATCATAATGGGGCCTCAGAGATAAAAGCCTGGGCCCAGGCAGTGTTGGTCAGTGCTGCTCAGCAGGCAGCACTGGACTGGACTGGATTACAGCTGATACAAGGTGTGAAGGAACAAGGGGTGGCTGTGGGCATGCACTTGCTGCCGCTGCCAGTGTTTATCTGCATGGCAGCAGGGCATTTGGGCGTTGCCAGGAAGGCGTTTTTATGTAGATTCCTCCTCTTTCAGCACTGCATTGTGGTGCAAGCAAAAGAAGCAAATCCTGTCTGGCTTCCTCTCCGGCCTTTATTCACCTCCCGTGTAGCTGTGAGTGTGTGAGCCTGCAGGGCCCCATGGAATTGCCTAGAAGTAGGCTGAATCGCTGCAAGGGCTGAACAGCAGTATCGGGCAGGCTCGGGCAACGCGCGGCCCGTTCGGGTTATCGCTTCTCGGCCTTTTGGCTAAGATCAAGTGTAGTATCTGTTCTTATCAGTTTAATATCTGATACGTCCCCTATCTGGGGACCATATATTAAATGGATTTTTAGAACAGGGAGATGGAAATAGAGCTTGCTCTGTCCACTCCACGCATTGACCTGGTATTGCAGTATTTCCAGGACCGGTGCACCCTTTCCTTATGTGTTGACTAAAAGCAGATTCCAAAAGTGTTTTTTGTCTTTGCTATTGTTTCTGTCTTTCTGAAGGGATCTCCCCTTTTAATCCCATTATTTCAACACCTGTTGGACAATGCATGAGTGATAATGAGCTCATTGATTAAATGCAATTAATGAATAGATTGCCACCTCTTGTTGTGTGTCGTCTGTGTTTCTGTGTTTCCGGCATTTCACATTGGAACACCTCATTCACCTTCCTTGTCTTCTCTCCGCCCTCCCTTTTAGGTAAGTTAAAGAGCTGCACCTGAGCCAGCCACTGATTGATTGATTGATTGATTGATTGATTGATTGATTGATTGATTGATTGATTGATGCAGCACAACAGTCAAATAGTGGAGTGGAGTAGGGGAACAGCAAACAGCCAATAAAGCAGCCCGCCCGCTCGCCTGCCCGCCACAATGGACCTACCTGTGTACACTAGATGGATGTGATGGAATGTACTGTCGTCCCTACATTTCAAGAAGAAGTAAGAATTGCAGTTGCAACAAAGCCTTGCTTGCCTACAAAGAGAGCAGCAATTTGGATTTGTTACTATGTTACCTAGAAGAATAACAAACTGTGCAAGGATGGAGGTTGTAGGAGCAAGGAGAAGTTGTCTGTAAAGTTGGTGGATGCCTATTTTCCATTTTGCAGTCCCTTGTCTCCCTCTTGTGGCCTCCTGGAGGCAACTAGCTGTGCAAAAAAAAGACAGCCTGGCGGCTGGCTGTTGCAGTGTTGCCCTCTCAGGCAACACTGAGTGACTGACTGAGCCTCACCGTCTTATATAAAGTTCAGACGGAACTTTGCACGTGTCATAGTGGAGCCCTCAGGATTCCAGAGCCAGCTTTCTGACATCATAATGGGGCCTCAGAGATAAAAGCCTGGGCCCAGGCAGTGTTGGTCAGTGCTGCTCAGCAGGCAGCACTGGACTGGACTGGATTACAGCTGATACAAGGTGTGAAGGAACAAGGGGTGGCTGTGGGCATGCACTTGCTGCCGCTGCCAGTGTTTATCTGCATGGCAGCAGGGCATTTGGGCGTTGCCAGGAAGGCGTTTTTATGTAGATTCCTCCTCTTTCAGCACTGCATTGTGGTGCAAGCAAAAGAAGCAAATCCTGTCTGGCTTCCTCTCCGGCCTTTATTCACCTCCCGTGTAGCTGTGAGTGTGTGAGCCTGCAGGGCCCCATGGAATTGCCTAGAAGTAGGCTGAATCGCTGCAAGGGCTGAACAGCAGTATCGGGCAGGCTCGGGCAACGCGCGGCCCGTTCGGGTTATCGCTTCTCGGCCTTTTGGCTAAGATCAAGTGTAGTATCTGTTCTTATCAGTTTAATATCTGATACGTCCCCTATCTGGGGACCATATATTAAATGGATTTTTAGAACAGGGAGATGGAAATAGAGCTTGCTCTGTCCACTCCACGCATTGACCTGGTATTGCAGTATTTCCAGGACCGGTGCACCCTTTCCTTATGTGTTGACTAAAAGCAGATTCCAAAAGTGTTTTTTGTCTTTGCTATTGTTTCTGTCTTTCTGAAGGGATCTCCCCTTTTAATCCCATTATTTCAACACCTGTTGGACAATGCATGAGTGATAATGAGCTCATTGATTAAATGCAATTAATGAATAGATTGCCACCTCTTGTTGTGTGTCGTCTGTGTTTCTGTGTTTCCGGCATTTCACATTGGAACACCTCATTCACCTTCCTTGTCTTCTCTCCGCCCTCCCTTTTAGGTAAGTTAAAGAGCTGCACCTGAGCCAGCCACTGATTGATTGATTGATTGATTGATTGATTGATTGATTGATTGCAGCACAACAGTCAAATAGTGGAGTGGAGTAGGGGAACAGCAAACAGCCAATAAAGCAGCCCGCCCGCTCGCCTGCCCGCCACAATGGACCTACCTGTGTACACTAGATGGATGTGATGGAATGTACTGTCGTCCCTACATTTCAAGAAGAAGTAAGAATTGCAGTTGCAACAAAGCCTTGCTTGCCTACAAAGAGAGCAGCAATTTGGATTTGTTACTATGTTACCTAGAAGAATAACAAACTGTGCAAGGATGGAGGTTGTAGGAGCAAGGAGAAGTTGTCTGTAAAGTTGGTGGATGCCTATTTTCCATTTTGCAGTCCCTTGTCTCCCTCTTGTGGCCTCCTGGAGGCAACTAGCTGTGCAAAAAAAAGACAGCCTGGCGGCCGGCTGTTGCAGTGTTGCCCTCTCAGGCAACACTGAGTGACTGACTGAGCCTCACCGTCTTATATAAAGTTCAGACGGAACTTTGCACGTGTCATAGTGGAGCCCTCAGGATTCCAGAGCCAGCTTTCTGACATCATAATGGGGCCTCAGAGATAAAAGCCTGGGCCCAGGCAGTGTTGGTCAGTGCTGCTCAGCAGGCAGCACTGGACTGGACTGGATTACAGCTGATACAAGGTGTGAAGGAACAAGGGGTGGCTGTGGGCATGCACTTGCTGCCGCTGCCAGTGTTTATCTGCATGGCAGCAGGGCATTTGGGCGTTGCCAGGAAGGCGTTTTTATGTAGATTCCTCCTCTTTCAGCACTGCATTGTGGTGCAAGCAAAAGAAGCAAATCCTGTCTGGCTTCCTCTCCGGCCTTTATTCACCTCCCGTGTAGCTGTGAGTGTGTGAGCCTGCAGGGCCCCATGGAATTGCCTAGAAGTAGGCTGAATCGCTGCAAGGGCTGAACAGCAGTATCGGGCAGGCTCGGGCAACGCGCGGCCCGTTCGGGTTATCGCTTCTCGGCCTTTTGGCTAAGATCAAGTGTAGTATCTGTTCTTATCAGTTTAATATCTGATACGTCCCCTATCTGGGGACCATATATTAAATGGATTTTTAGAACAGGGAGATGGAAATAGAGCTTGCTCTGTCCACTCCACGCATTGACCTGGTATTGCAGTATTTCCAGGACCGGTGCACCCTTTCCTTATGTGTTGACTAAAAGCAGATTCCAAAAGTGTTTTTTGTCTTTGCTATTGTTTCTGTCTTTCTGAAGGGATCTCCCCTTTTAATCCCATTATTTCAACACCTGTTGGACAATGCATGAGTGATAATGAGCTCATTGATTAAATGCAATTAATGAATAGATTGCCACCTCTTGTTGTGTGTCGTCTGTGTTTCTGTGTTTCCGGCATTTCACATTGGAACACCTCATTCACCTTCCTTGTCTTCTCTCCGCCCTCCCTTTTAGGTAAGTTAAAGAGCTGCACCTGAGCCAGCCACTGATTGATTGATTGATTGATTGATTGATTGATTGATTGATGCAGCACAACAGTCAAATAGTGGAGTGGAGTAGGGGAACAGCAAACAGCCAATAAAGCAGCCCGCCCGCTCGCCTGCCCGCCACAATGGACCTACCTGTGTACACTAGATGGATGTGATGGAATGTACTGTCGTCCCTACATTTCAAGAAGAAGTAAGAATTGCAGTTGCAACAAAGCCTTGCTTGCCTACAAAGAGAGCAGCAATTTGGATTTGTTACAAGGATGGAGGTTGTAGGAGCAAGGAGAAGTTGTCTGTAAAGTTGGTGGATGCCTATTTTCCATTTTGCAGTCCCTTGTCTCCCTCTTGTGGCCTCCTGGAGGCAACTAGCTGTGCAAAAAAAAGACAGCCTGGCGGCCGGCTGTTGCAGTGTTGCCCTCTCAGGCAACACTGAGTGACTGACTGAGCCTCACCGTCTTATATAAAGTTCAGACGGAACTTTGCACGTGTCATAGTGGAGCCCTCAGGATTCCAGAGCCAGCTTTCTGACATCATAATGGGGCCTCAGAGATAAAAGCCTGGGCCCAGGCAGTGTTGGTCAGTGCTGCTCAGCAGGCAGCACTGGACTGGACTGGATTACAGCTGATACAAGGTGTGAAGGAACAAGGGGTGGCTGTGGGCATGCACTTGCTGCCGCTGCCAGTGTTTATCTGCATGGCAGCAGGGCATTTGGGCGTTGCCAGGAAGGCGTTTTTATGTAGATTCCTCCTCTTTCAGCACTGCATTGTGGTGCAAGCAAAAGAAGCAAATCCTGTCTGGCTTCCTCTCCGGCCTTTATTCACCTCCCGTGTAGCTGTGAGTGTGTGAGCCTGCAGGGCCCCATGGAATTGCCTAGAAGTAGGCTGAATCGCTGCAAGGGCTGAACAGCAGTATCGGGCAGGCTCGGGCAACGCGCGGCCCGTTCGGGTTATCGCTTCTCGGCCTTTTGGCTAAGATCAAGTGTAGTATCTGTTCTTATCAGTTTAATATCTGATACGTCCCCTATCTGGGGACCATATATTAAATGGATTTTTAGAACAGGGAGATGGAAATAGAGCTTGCTCTGTCCACTCCACGCATTGACCTGGTATTGCAGTATTTCCAGGACCGGTGCACCCTTTCCTTATGTGTTGACTAAAAGCAGATTCCAAAAGTGTTTTTTGTCTTTGCTATTGTTTCTGTCTTTCTGAAGGGATCTCCCCTTTTAATCCCATTATTTCAACACCTGTTGGACAATGCATGAGTGATAATGAGCTCATTGATTAAATGCAATTAATGAATAGATTGCCACCTCTTGTTGTGTGTCGTCTGTGTTTCTGTGTTTCCGGCATTTCACATTGGAACACCTCATTCACCTTCCTTGTCTTCTCTCCGCCCTCCCTTTTAGGTAAGTTAAAGAGCTGCACCTGAGCCAGCCACTTGATTGATTGATTGATTGATTGATTGATTGATTGATTGATTGATGCAGCACAACAGTCAAATAGTGGAGTGGAGTAGGGGAACAGCAAACAGCCAATAAAGCAGCCCGCCCGCTCGCCTGCCCGCCACAATGGACCTACCTGTGTACACTAGATGGATGTGATGGAATGTACTGTCGTCCCTACATTTCAAGAAGAAGTAAGAATTGCAGTTGCAACAAAGCCTTGCTTGCCTACAAAGAGAGCAGCAATTTGGATTTGTTACTATGTTACCTAGAAGAATAACAAACTGTGCAAGGATGGAGGTTGTAGGAGCAAGGAGAAGTTGTCTGTAAAGTTGGTGGATGCCTATTTTCCATTTTGCAGTCCCTTGTCTCCCTCTTGTGGCCTCCTGGAGGCAACTAGCTGTGCAAAAAAAAGACAGCCTGGCGGCCGGCTGTTGCAGTGTTGCCCTCTCAGGCAACACTGAGTGACTGACTGAGCCTCACCGTCTTATATAAAGTTCAGACGGAACTTTGCACGTGTCATAGTGGAGCCCTCAGGATTCCAGAGCCAGCTTTCTGACATCATAATGGGGCCTCAGAGATAAAAGCCTGGGCCCAGGCAGTGTTGGTCAGTGCTGCTCAGCAGGCAGCACTGGACTGGACTGGATTACAGCTGATACAAGGTGTGAAGGAACAAGGGGTGGCTGTGGGCATGCACTTGCTGCCGCTGCCAGTGTTTATCTGCATGGCAGCAGGGCATTTGGGCGTTGCCAGGAAGGCGTTTTTATGTAGATTCCTCCTCTTTCAGCACTGCATTGTGGTGCAAGCAAAAGAAGCAAATCCTGTCTGGCTTCCTCTCCGGCCTTTATTCACCTCCCGTGTAGCTGTGAGTGTGTGAGCCTGCAGGGCCCCATGGAATTGCCTAGAAGTAGGCTGAATCGCTGCAAGGGCTGAACAGCAGTATCGGGCAGGCTCGGGCAACGCGCGGCCCGTTCGGGTTATCGCTTCTCGGCCTTTTGGCTAAGATCAAGTGTAGTATCTGTTCTTATCAGTTTAATATCTGATACGTCCCCTATCTGGGGACCATATATTAAATGGATTTTTAGAACAGGGAGATGGAAATAGAGCTTGCTCTGTCCACTCCACGCATTGACCTGGTATTGCAGTATTTCCAGGACCGGTGCACCCTTTCCTTATGTGTTGACTAAAAGCAGATTCCAAAAGTGTTTTTTGTCTTTGCTATTGTTTCTGTCTTTCTGAAGGGATCTCCCCTTTTAATCCCATTATTTCAACACCTGTTGGACAATGCATGAGTGATAATGAGCTCATTGATTAAATGCAATTAATGAATAGATTGCCACCTCTTGTTGTGTGTCGTCTGTGTTTCTGTGTTTCCGGCATTTCACATTGGAACACCTCATTCACCTTCCTTGTCTTCTCTCCGCCCTCCCTTTTAGGTAAGTTAAAGAGCTGCACCTGAGCCAGCCACTGATTGATTGATTGATTGATTGATTGATTGATTGATTGATTGATTGATTGATTGATTGATTGATTGATGCAGCACAACAGTCAAATAGTGGAGTGGAGTAGGGGAACAGCAAACAGCCAATAAAGCAGCCCGCCCGCTCGCCTGCCCGCCACAATGGACCTACCTGTGTACACTAGATGGATGTGATGGAATGTACTGTCGTCCCTACATTTCAAGAAGAAGTAAGAATTGCAGTTGCAACAAAGCCTTGCTTGCCTACAAAGAGAGCAGCAATTTGGATTTGTTACTATGTTACCTAGAAGAATAACAAACTGTGCAAGGATGGAGGTTGTAGGAGCAAGGAGAAGTTGTCTGTAAAGTTGGTGGATGCCTATTTTCCATTTTGCAGTCCCTTGTCTCCCTCTTGTGGCCTCCTGGAGGCAACTAGCTGTGCAAAAAAAAGACAGCCTGGCGGCTGGCTGTTGCAGTGTTGCCCTCTCAGGCAACACTGAGTGACTGACTGAGCCTCACCGTCTTATATAAAGTTCAGACGGAACTTTGCACGTGTCATAGTGGAGCCCTCAGGATTCCAGAGCCAGCTTTCTGACATCATAATGGGGCCTCAGAGATAAAAGCCTGGGCCCAGGCAGTGTTGGTCAGTGCTGCTCAGCAGGCAGCACTGGACTGGACTGGATTACAGCTGATACAAGGTGTGAAGGAACAAGGGGTGGCTGTGGGCATGCACTTGCTGCCGCTGCCAGTGTTTATCTGCATGGCAGCAGGGCATTTGGGCGTTGCCAGGAAGGCGTTTTTATGTAGATTCCTCCTCTTTCAGCACTGCATTGTGGTGCAAGCAAAAGAAGCAAATCCTGTCTGGCTTCCTCTCCGGCCTTTATTCACCTCCCGTGTAGCTGTGAGTGTGTGAGCCTGCAGGGCCCCATGGAATTGCCTAGAAGTAGGCTGAATCGCTGCAAGGGCTGAACAGCAGTATCGGGCAGGCTCGGGCAACGCGCGGCCCGTTCGGGTTATCGCTTCTCGGCCTTTTGGCTAAGATCAAGTGTAGTATCTGTTCTTATCAGTTTAATATCTGATACGTCCCCTATCTGGGGACCATATATTAAATGGATTTTTAGAACAGGGAGATGGAAATAGAGCTTGCTCTGTCCACTCCACGCATTGACCTGGTATTGCAGTATTTCCAGGACCGGTGCACCCTTTCCTTATGTGTTGACTAAAAGCAGATTCCAAAAGTGTTTTTTGTCTTTGCTATTGTTTCTGTCTTTCTGAAGGGATCTCCCCTTTTAATCCCATTATTTCAACACCTGTTGGACAATGCATGAGTGATAATGAGCTCATTGATTAAATGCAATTAATGAATAGATTGCCACCTCTTGTTGTGTGTCGTCTGTGTTTCTGTGTTTCCGGCATTTCACATTGGAACACCTCATTCACCTTCCTTGTCTTCTCTCCGCCCTCCCTTTTAGGTAAGTTAAAGAGCTGCACCTGAGCCAGCCACTGATTGATTGATTGATTGATTGATTGATTGATTGATTGATTGATTGATTGATTGATTGATATGATGCAGCACAACAGTCAAATAGTGGAGTGGAGTAGGGGAACAGCAAACAGCCAATAAAGCAGCCCGCCCGCTCGCCTGCCCGCCACAATGGACCTACCTGTGTACACTAGATGGATGTGATGGAATGTACTGTCGTCCCTACATTTCAAGAAGAAGTAAGAATTGCAGTTGCAACAAAGCCTTGCTTGCCTACAAAGAGAGCAGCAATTTGGATTTGTTACTATGTTACCTAGAAGAATAACAAACTGTGCAAGGATGGAGGTTGTAGGAGCAAGGAGAAGTTGTCTGTAAAGTTGGTGGATGCCTATTTTCCATTTTGCAGTCCCTTGTCTCCCTCTTGTGGCCTCCTGGAGGCAACTAGCTGTGCAAAAAAAAGACAGCCTGGCGGCCGGCTGTTGCAGTGTTGCCCTCTCAGGCAACACTGAGTGACTGACTGAGCCTCACCGTCTTATATAAAGTTCAGACGGAACTTTGCACGTGTCATAGTGGAGCCCTCAGGATTCCAGAGCCAGCTTTCTGACATCATAATGGGGCCTCAGAGATAAAAGCCTGGGCCCAGGCAGTGTTGGTCAGTGCTGCTCAGCAGGCAGCACTGGACTGGACTGGATTACAGCTGATACAAGGTGTGAAGGAACAAGGGGTGGCTGTGGGCATGCACTTGCTGCCGCTGCCAGTGTTTATCTGCATGGCAGCAGGGCATTTGGGCGTTGCCAGGAAGGCGTTTTTATGTAGATTCCTCCTCTTTCAGCACTGCATTGTGGTGCAAGCAAAAGAAGCAAATCCTGTCTGGCTTCCTCTCCGGCCTTTATTCACCTCCCGTGTAGCTGTGAGTGTGTGAGCCTGCAGGGCCCCATGGAATTGCCTAGAAGTAGGCTGAATCGCTGCAAGGGCTGAACAGCAGTATCGGGCAGGCTCGGGCAACGCGCGGCCCGTTCGGGTTATCGCTTCTCGGCCTTTTGGCTAAGATCAAGTGTAGTATCTGTTCTTATCAGTTTAATATCTGATACGTCCCCTATCTGGGGACCATATATTAAATGGATTTTTAGAACAGGGAGATGGAAATAGAGCTTGCTCTGTCCACTCCACGCATTGACCTGGTATTGCAGTATTTCCAGGACCGGTGCACCCTTTCCTTATGTGTTGACTAAAAGCAGATTCCAAAAGTGTTTTTTGTCTTTGCTATTGTTTCTGTCTTTCTGAAGGGATCTCCCCTTTTAATCCCATTATTTCAACACCTGTTGGACAATGCATGAGTGATAATGAGCTCATTGATTAAATGCAATTAATGAATAGATTGCCACCTCTTGTTGTGTGTCGTCTGTGTTTCTGTGTTTCCGGCATTTCACATTGGAACACCTCATTCACCTTCCTTGTCTTCTCTCCGCCCTCCCTTTTAGGTAAGTTAAAGAGCTGCACCTGAGCCAGCCACTGATTGATTGATTGATTGATTGATTGATTGATTGATTGATTGATGCAGCACAACAGTCAAATAGTGGAGTGGAGTAGGGGAACAGCAAACAGCCAATAAAGCAGCCCGCCCGCTCGCCTGCCCGCCACAATGGACCTACCTGTGTACACTAGATGGATGTGATGGAATGTACTGTCGTCCCTACATTTCAAGAAGAAGTAAGAATTGCAGTTGCAACAAAGCCTTGCTTGCCTACAAAGAGAGCAGCAATTTGGATTTGTTACTATGTTACCTAGAAGAATAACAAACTGTGCAAGGATGGAGGTTGTAGGAGCAAGGAGAAGTTGTCTGTAAAGTTGGTGGATGCCTATTTTCCATTTTGCAGTCCCTTGTCTCCCTCTTGTGGCCTCCTGGAGGCAACTAGCTGTGCAAAAAAAAGACAGCCTGGCGGCCGGCTGTTGCATTGTTGCCCTCTCAGGCAACACTGAGTGACTGACTGAGCCTCACCGTCTTATATAAAGTTCAGACGGAACTTTGCACGTGTCATAGTGGAGCCCTCAGGATTCCAGAGCCAGCTTTCTGACATCATAATGGGGCCTCAGAGATAAAAGCCTGGGCCCAGGCAGTGTTGGTCAGTGCTGCTCAGCAGGCAGCACTGGACTGGACTGGATTACAGCTGATACAAGGTGTGAAGGAACAAGGGGTGGCTGTGGGCATGCACTTGCTGCCGCTGCCAGTGTTTATCTGCATGGCAGCAGGGCATTTGGGTGTTGCCAGGAAGGCGTTTTTATGTAGATTCCTCCTCTTTCAGCACTGCATTGTGGTGCAAGCAAAAGAAGCAAATCCTGTCTGGCTTCCTCTCCGGCCTTTATTCACCTCCCGTGTAGCTGTGAGTGTGTGAGCCTGCAGGGCCCCATGGAATTGCCTAGAAGTAGGCTGAATCGCTGCAAGGGCTGAACAGCAGTATCGGGCAGGCTCGGGCAACGCGCGGCCCGTTCGGGTTATCGCTTCTCGGCCTTTTGGCTAAGATCAAGTGTAGTATCTGTTCTTATCAGTTTAATATCTGATACGTCCCCTATCTGGGGACCATATATTAAATGGATTTTTAGAACAGGGAGATGGAAATAGAGCTTGCTCTGTCCACTCCACGCATTGACCTGGTATTGCAGTATTTCCAGGACCGGTGCACCCTTTCCTTATGTGTTGACTAAAAGCAGATTCCAAAAGTGTTTTTTGTCTTTGCTATTGTTTCTGTCTTTCTGAAGGGATCTCCCCTTTTAATCCCATTATTTCAACACCTGTTGGACAATGCATGAGTGATAATGAGCTCATTGATTAAATGCAATTAATGAATAGATTGCCACCTCTTGTTGTGTGTCGTCTGTGTTTCTGTGTTTCCGGCATTTCACATTGGAACACCTCATTCACCTTCCTTGTCTTCTCTCCGCCCTCCCTTTTAGGTAAGTTAAAGAGCTGCACCTGAGCCAGCCACTGATTGATTGATTGATTGATTGATTGATTGATTGATTGATTGATTGATTGATTGATTGATTGATTGATGCAGCACAACAGTCAAATAGTGGAGTGGAGTAGGGGAACAGCAAACAGCCAATAAAGCAGCCCGCCCGCTCGCCTGCCCGCCACAATGGACCTACCTGTGTACACTAGATGGATGTGATGGAATGTACTGTCGTCCCTACATTTCAAGAAGAAGTAAGAATTGCAGTTGCAACAAAGCCTTGCTTGCCTACAAAGAGAGCAGCAATTTGGATTTGTTACTATGTTACCTAGAAGAATAACAAACTGTGCAAGGATGGAGGTTGTAGGAGCAAGGAGAGGTTGTCTGTAAAGTTGGTGGATGCCTATTTTCCATTTTGCAGTCCCTTGTCTCCCTCTTGTGGCCTCCTGGAGGCAACTAGCTGTGCAAAAAAAAGACAGCCTGGCGGCCGGCTGTTGCAGTGTTGCCCTCTCAGGCAACACTGAGTGACTGACTGAGCCTCACCGTCTTATATAAAGTTCAGACGGAACTTTGCACGTGTCATAGTGGAGCCCTCAGGATTCCAGAGCCAGCTTTCTGACATCATAATGGGGCCTCAGAGATAAAAGCCTGGGCCCAGGCAGTGTTGGTCAGTGCTGCTCAGCAGGCAGCACTGGACTGGACTGGATTACAGCTGATACAAGGTGTGAAGGAACAAGGGGTGGCTGTGGGCATGCACTTGCTGCCGCTGCCAGTGTTTATCTGCATGGCAGCAGGGCATTTGGGCGTTGCCAGGAAGGCGTTTTTATGTAGATTCCTCCTCTTTCAGCACTGCATTGTGGTGCAAGCAAAAGAAGCAAATCCTGTCTGGCTTCCTCTCCGGCCTTTATTCACCTCCCGTGTAGCTGTGAGTGTGTGAGCCTGCAGGGCCCCATGGAATTGCCTAGAAGTAGGCTGAATCGCTGCAAGGGCTGAACAGCAGTATCGGGCAGGCTCGGGCAACGCGCGGCCCGTTCGGGTTATCGCTTCTCGGCCTTTTGGCTAAGATCAAGTGTAGTATCTGTTCTTATCAGTTTAATATCTGATACGTCCCCTATCTGGGGACCATATATTAAATGGATTTTTAGAACAGGGAGATGGAAATAGAGCTTGCTCTGTCCACTCCACGCATTGACCTGGTATTGCAGTATTTCCAGGACCGGTGCACCCTTTCCTTATGTGTTGACTAAAAGCAGATTCCAAAAGTGTTTTTTGTCTTTGCTATTGTTTCTGTCTTTCTGAAGGGATCTCCCCTTTTAATCCCATTATTTCAACACCTGTTGGACAATGCATGAGTGATAATGAGCTCATTGATTAAATGCAATTAATGAATAGATTGCCACCTCTTGTTGTGTGTCGTCTGTGTTTCTGTGTTTCCGGCATTTCACATTGGAACACCTCATTCACCTTCCTTGTCTTCTCTCCGCCCTCCCTTTTAGGTAAGTTAAAGAGCTGCACCTGAGCCAGCCACTGATTGATTGATTGATTGATTGATTGATTGATTGATTGATTGATTGATTGATGCAGCACAACAGTCAAATAGTGGAGTGGAGTAGGGGAACAGCAAACAGCCAATAAAGCAGCCCGCCCGCTCGCCTGCCCGCCACAATGGACCTACCTGTGTACACTAGATGGATATGATGGAATGTACTGTCGTCCCTACATTTCAAGAAGAAGTAAGAATTGCAGTTGCAACAAAGCCTTGCTTGCCTACAAAGAGAGCAGCAATTTGGATTTGTTACTATGTTACCTAGAAGAATAACAAACTGTGCAAGGATGGAGGTTGTAGGAGCAAGGAGAAGTTGTCTGTAAAGTTGGTGGATGCCTATTTTCCATTTTGCAGTCCCTTGTCTCCCTCTTGTGGCCTCCTGGAGGCAACTAGCTGTGCAAAAAAAAGACAGCCTGGCGGCCGGCTGTTGCAGTGTTGCCCTCTCAGGCAACACTGAGTGACTGACTGAGCCTCACCGTCTTATATAAAGTTCAGACGGAACTTTGCACGTGTCATAGTGGAGCCCTCAGGATTCCAGAGCCAGCTTTCTGACATCATAATGGGGCCTCAGAGATAAAAGCCTGGGCCCAGGCAGTGTTGGTCAGTGCTGCTCAGCAGGCAGCACTGGACTGGACTGGATTACAGCTGATACAAGGTGTGAAGGAACAAGGGGTGGCTGTGGGCATGCACTTGCTGCCGCTGCCAGTGTTTATCTGCATGGCAGCAGGGCATTTGGGCGTTGCCAGGAAGGCGTTTTTATGTAGATTCCTCCTCTTTCAGCACTGCATTGTGGTGCAAGCAAAAGAAGCAAATCCTGTCTGGCTTCCTCTCCGGCCTTTATTCACCTCCCGTGTAGCTGTGAGTGTGTGAGCCTGCAGGGCCCCATGGAATTGCCTAGAAGTAGGCTGAATCGCTGCAAGGGCTGAACAGCAGTATCGGGCAGGCTCGGGCAACGCGCGGCCCGTTCGGGTTATCGCTTCTCGGCCTTTTGGCTAAGATCAAGTGTAGTATCTGTTCTTATCAGTTTAATATCTGATACGTCCCCTATCTGGGGACCATATATTAAATGGATTTTTAGAACAGGGAGATGGAAATAGAGCTTGCTCTGTCCACTCCACGCATTGACCTGGTATTGCAGTATTTCCAGGACCGGTGCACCCTTTCCTTATGTGTTGACTAAAAGCAGATTCCAAAAGTGTTTTTTGTCTTTGCTATTGTTTCTGTCTTTCTGAAGGGATCTCCCCTTTTAATCCCATTATTTCAACACCTGTTGGACAATGCATGAGTGATAATGAGCTCATTGATTAAATGCAATTAATGAATAGATTGCCACCTCTTGTTGTGTGTCGTCTGTGTTTCTGTGTTTCCGGCATTTCACATTGGAACACCTCATTCACCTTCCTTGTCTTCTCTCCGCCCTCCCTTTTAGGTAAGTTAAAGAGCTGCACCTGAGCCAGCCACTGATTGATTGATTGATTGATTGATTGATTGATTGATTGATTGATTGATTGATTGATTGATTGATTGATTGATTGATTGATGCAGCACAACAGTCAAATAGTGGAGTGGAGTAGGGGAACAGCAAACAGCCAATAAAGCAGCCCGCCCGCTCGCCTGCCCGCCACAATGGACCTACCTGTGTACACTAGATGGATGTGATGGAATGTACTGTCGTCCCTACATTTCAAGAAGAAGTAAGAATTGCAGTTGCAACAAAGCCTTGCTTGCCTACAAAGAGAGCAGCAATTTGGATTTGTTACTATGTTACCTAGAAGAATAACAAACTGTGCAAGGATGGAGGTTGTAGGAGCAAGGAGAAGTTGTCTGTAAAGTTGGTGGATGCCTATTTTCCATTTTGCAGTCCCTTGTCTCCCTCTTGTGGCCTCCTGGAGGCAACTAGCTGTGCAAAAAAAAGACAGCCTGGCGGCCGGCTGTTGCAGTGTTGCCCTCTCAGGCAACACTGAGTGACTGACTGAGCCTCACCGTCTTATATAAAGTTCAGACGGAACTTTGCACGTGTCATAGTGGAGCCCTCAGGATTCCAGAGCCAGCTTTCTGACATCATAATGGGGCCTCAGAGATAAAAGCCTGGGCCCAGGCAGTGTTGGTCAGTGCTGCTCAGCAGGCAGCACTGGACTGGACTGGATTACAGCTGATACAAGGTGTGAAGGAACAAGGGGTGGCTGTGGGCATGCACTTGCTGCCGCTGCCAGTGTTTATCTGCATGGCAGCAGGGCATTTGGGCGTTGCCAGGAAGGCGTTTTTATGTAGATTCCTCCTCTTTCAGCACTGCATTGTGGTGCAAGCAAAAGAAGCAAATCCTGTCTGGCTTCCTCTCCGGCCTTTATTCACCTCCCGTGTAGCTGTGAGTGTGTGAGCCTGCAGGGCCCCATGGAATTGCCTAGAAGTAGGCTGAATCGCTGCAAGGGCTGAACAGCAGTATCGGGCAGGCTCGGGCAACGCGCGGCCCGTTCGGGTTATCGCTTCTCGGCCTTTTGGCTAAGATCAAGTGTAGTATCTGTTCTTATCAGTTTAATATCTGATACGTCCCCTATCTGGGGACCATATATTAAATGGATTTTTAGAACAGGGAGATGGAAATAGAGCTTGCTCTGTCCACTCCACGCATTGACCTGGTATTGCAGTATTTCCAGGACCGGTGCACCCTTTCCTTATGTGTTGACTAAAAGCAGATTCCAAAAGTGTTTTTTGTCTTTGCTATTGTTTCTGTCTTTCTGAAGGGATCTCCCCTTTTAATCCCATTATTTCAACACCTGTTGGACAATGCATGAGTGATAATGAGCTCATTGATTAAATGCAATTAATGAATAGATTGCCACCTCTTGTTGTGTGTCGTCTGTGTTTCCTCCTCTTTCAGCACTGCATTGTGGTGCAAGCAAAAGAAGCATTCACCTTCCTTGTCTTCTCTCCGCCCTCCCTTTTAGGTAAGTTAAAGAGCTGCACCTGAGCCAGCCACTGATTGATTGATTGATTGATTGATTGATTGATTGATTGATTGATTGATGCAGCACAACAGTCAAATAGTGGAGTGGAGTAGGGGAACAGCAAACAGCCAATAAAGCAGCCCGCCCGCTCGCCTGCCCGCCACAATGGACCTACCTGTGTACACTAGATGGATGTGATGGAATGTACTGTCGTCCCTACATTTCAAGAAGAAGTAAGAATTGCAGTTGCAACAAAGCCTTGCTTGCCTACAAAGAGAGCAGCAATTTGGATTTGTTACTATGTTACCTAGAAGAATAACAAACTGTGCAAGGATGGAGGTTGTAGGAGCAAGGAGAAGTTGTCTGTAAAGTTGGTGGATGCCTATTTTCCATTTTGCAGTCCCTTGTCCCCCTCTTGTGGCCTCCTGGAGGCAACTAGCTGTGCAAAAAAAAGACAGCCTGGCGGCCGGCTGTTGCAGTGTTGCCCTCTCAGGCAACACTGAGTGACTGACTGAGCCTCACCGTCTTATATAAAGTTCAGACGGAACTTTGCACGTGTCATAGTGGAGCCCTCAGGATTCCAGAGCCAGCTTTCTGACATCATAATGGGGCCTCAGAGATAAAAGCCTGGGCCCAGGCAGTGTTGGTCAGTGCTGCTCAGCAGGCAGCACTGGACTGGACTGGATTACAGCTGATACAAGGTGTGAAGGAACAAGGGGTGGCTGTGGGCATGCACTTGCTGCCGCTGCCAGTGTTTATCTGCATGGCAGCAGGGCATTTGGGCGTTGCCAGGAAGGCGTTTTTATGTAGATTCCTCCTCTTTCAGCACTGCATTGTGGTGCAAGCAAAAGAAGCAAATCCTGTCTGGCTTCCTCTCCGGCCTTTATTCACCTCCCGTGTAGCTGTGAGTGTGTGAGCCTGCAGGGCCCCATGGAATTGCCTAGAAGTAGGCTGAATCGCTGCAAGGGCTGAACAGCAGTATCGGGCAGGCTCGGGCAACGCGCGGCCCGTTCGGGTTATCGCTTCTCGGCCTTTTGGCTAAGATCAAGTGTAGTATCTGTTCTTATCAGTTTAATATCTGATACGTCCCCTATCTGGGGACCATATATTAAATGGATTTTTAGAACAGGGAGATGGAAATAGAGCTTGCTCTGTCCACTCCACGCATTGACCTGGTATTGCAGTATTTCCAGGACCGGTGCACCCTTTCCTTATGTGTTGACTAAAAGCAGATTCCAAAAGTGTTTTTTGTCTTTGCTATTGTTTCTGTCTTTCTGAAGGGATCTCCCCTTTTAATCCCATTATTTCAACACCTGTTGGACAATGCATGAGTGATAATGAGCTCATTGATTAAATGCAATTAATGAATAGATTGCCACCTCTTGTTGTGTGTCGTCTGTGTTTCTGTGTTTCCGGCATTTCACATTGGAACACCTCATTCACCTTCCTTGTCTTCTCTCCGCCCTCCCTTTTAGGTAAGTTAAAGAGCTGCACCTGAGCCAGCCACTGATTGATTGATTGATTGATTGATTGATTGATTGATTGATTGATTGATTGATTGATGCAGCACAACAGTCAAATAGTGGAGTGGAGTAGGGGAACAGCAAACAGCCAATAAAGCAGCCCGCCCGCTCGCCTGCCCGCCACAATGGACCTACCTGTGTACACTAGATGGATGTGATGGAATGTACTGTCGTCCCTACATTTCAAGAAGAAGTAAGAATTGCAGTTGCAACAAAGCCTTGCTTGCCTACAAAGAGAGCAGCAATTTGGATTTGTTACTATGTTACCTAGAAGAATAACAAACTGTGCAAGGATGGAGGTTGTAGGAGCAAGGAGAAGTTGTCTGTAAAGTTGGTGGATGCCTATTTTCCATTTTGCAGTCCCTTGTCTCCCTCTTGTGGCCTCCTGGAGGCAACTAGCTGTGCAAAAAAAAGACAGCCTGGCGGCCGGCTGTTGCAGTGTTGCCCTCTCAGGCAACACTGAGTGACTGACTGAGCCTCACCGTCTTATATAAAGTTCAGACGGAACTTTGCACGTGTCATAGTGGAGCCCTCAGGATTCCAGAGCCAGCTTTCTGACATCATAATGGGGCCTCAGAGATAAAAGCCTGGGCCCAGGCAGTGTTGGTCAGTGCTGCTCAGCAGGCAGCACTGGACTGGACTGGATTACAGCTGATACAAGGTGTGAAGGAACAAGGGGTGGCTGTGGGCATGCACTTGCTGCCGCTGCCAGTGTTTATCTGCATGGCAGCAGGGCATTTGGGCGTTGCCAGGAAGGCGTTTTTATGTAGATTCCTCCTCTTTCAGCACTGCATTGTGGTGCAAGCAAAAGAAGCAAATCCTGTCTGGCTTCCTCTCCGGCCTTTATTCACCTCCCGTGTAGCTGTGAGTGTGTGAGCCTGCAGGGCCCCATGGAATTGCCTAGAAGTAGGCTGAATCGCTGCAAGGGCTGAACAGCAGTATCGGGCAGGCTCGGGCAACGCGCGGCCCGTTCGGGTTATCGCTTCTCGGCCTTTTGGCTAAGATCAAGTGTAGTATCTGTTCTTATCAGTTTAATATCTGATACGTCCCCTATCTGGGGACCATATATTAAATGGATTTTTAGAACAGGGAGATGGAAATAGAGCTTGCTCTGTCCACTCCACGCATTGACCTGGTATTGCAGTATTTCCAGGACCGGTGCACCCTTTCCTTATGTGTTGACTAAAAGCAGATTCCAAAAGTGTTTTTTGTCTTTGCTATTGTTTCTGTCTTTCTGAAGGGATCTCCCCTTTTAATCCCATTATTTCAACACCTGTTGGACAATGCATGAGTGATAATGAGCTCATTGATTAAATGCAATTAATGAAGATTGCCACCTCTTGTTGTGTGTCGTCTGTGTTTCTGTGTTTCCGGCATTTCACATTGGAACACCTCATTCACCTTCCTTGTCTTCTCTCCGCCCTCCCTTTTAGGTAAGTTAAAGAGCTGCACCTGAGCCAGCCACTGATTGATTGATTGATTGATTGATTGATTGATTGATTGATTGATTGATTGATGCAGCACAACAGTCAAATAGTGGAGTGGAGTAGGGGAACAGCAAACAGCCAATAAAGCAGCCCGCCCGCTCGCCTGCCCGCCACAATGGACCTACCTGTGTACACTAGATGGATGTGATGGAATGTACTGTCGTCCCTACATTTCAAGAAGAAGTAAGAATTGCAGTTGCAACAAAGCCTTGCTTGCCTACAAAGAGAGCAGCAATTTGGATTTGTTACTATGTTACCTAGAAGAATAACAAACTGTGCAAGGATGGAGGTTGTAGGAGCAAGGAGAAGTTGTCTGTAAAGTTGGTGGATGCCTATTTTCCATTTTGCAGTCCCTTGTCTCCCTCTTGTGGCCTCCTGGAGGCAACTAGCTGTGCAAAAAAAAGACAGCCTGGCGGCCGGCTGTTGCAGTGTTGCCCTCTCAGGCAACACTGAGTGACTGACTGAGCCTCACCGTCTTATATAAAATTCAGACGGAACTTTGCACGTGTCATAGTGGAGCCCTCAGGATTCCAGAGCCAGCTTTCTGACATCATAATGGGGCCTCAGAGATAAAAGCCTGGGCCCAGGCAGTGTTGGTCAGTGCTGCTCAGCAGGCAGCACTGGACTGGACTGGATTACAGCTGATACAAGGTGTGAAGGAACAAGGGGTGGCTGTGGGCATGCACTTGCTGCCGCTGCCAGTGTTTATCTGCATGGCAGCAGGGCATTTGGGCGTTGCCAGGAAGGCGTTTTTATGTAGATTCCTCCTCTTTCAGCACTGCATTGTGGTGCAAGCAAAAGAAGCAAATCCTGTCTGGCTTCCTCTCCGGCCTTTATTCACCTCCCGTGTAGCTGTGAGTGTGTGAGCCTGCAGGGCCCCATGGAATTGCCTAGAAGTAGGCTGAATCGCTGCAAGGGCTGAACAGCAGTATCGGGCAGGCTCGGGCAACGCGCGGCCCGTTCGGGTTATCGCTTCTCGGCCTTTTGGCTAAGATCAAGTGTAGTATCTGTTCTTATCAGTTTAATATCTGATACGTCCCCTATCTGGGGACCATATATTAAATGGATTTTTAGAACAGGGAGATGGAAATAGAGCTTGCTCTGTCCACTCCACGCATTGACCTGGTATTGCAGTATTTCCAGGACCGGTGCACCCTTTCCTTATGTGTTGACTAAAAGCAGATTCCAAAAGTGTTTTTTGTCTTTGCTATTGTTTCTGTCTTTCTGAAGGGATCTCCCCTTTTAATCCCATTATTTCAACACCTGTTGGACAATGCATGAGTGATAATGAGCTCATTGATTAAATGCAATTAATGAATAGATTGCCACCTCTTGTTGTGTGTCGTCTGTGTTTCTGTGTTTCCGGCATTTCACATTGGAACACCTCATTCACCTTCCTTGTCTTCTCTCCGCCCTCCCTTTTAGGTAAGTTAAAGAGCTGCACCTGAGCCAGCCACTGATTGATTGATTGATTGATTGATTGATTGATTGATTGATTGATTGATTGATTGATTGATTGATGCAGCACAACAGTCAAATAGTGGAGTGGAGTAGGGGAACAGCAAACAGCCAATAAAGCAGCCCGCCCGCTCGCCTGCCCGCCACAATGGACCTACCTGTGTACACTAGATGGATGTGATGGAATGTACTGTCGTCCCTACATTTCAAGAAGAAGTAAGAATTGCAGTTGCAACAAAGCCTTGCTTGCCTACAAAGAGAGCAGCAATTTGGATTTGTTACTATGTTACCTAGAAGAATAACAAACTGTGCAAGGATGGAGGTTGTAGGAGCAAGGAGAAGTTGTCTGTAAAGTTGGTGGATGCCTATTTTCCATTTTGCAGTCCCTTGTCTCCCTCTTGTGGCCTCCTGGAGGCAACTAGCTGTGCAAAAAAAAGACAGCCTGGCGGCCGGCTGTTGCAGTGTTGCCCTCTCAGGCAACACTGAGTGACTGACTGAGCCTCACCGTCTTATATAAAGTTCAGACGGAACTTTGCACGTGTCATAGTGGAGCCCTCAGGATTCCAGAGCCAGCTTTCTGACATCATAATGGGGCCTCAGAGATAAAAGCCTGGGCCCAGGCAGTGTTGGTCAGTGCTGCTCAGCAGGCAGCACTGGACTGGACTGGATTACAGCTGATACAAGGTGTGAAGGAACAAGGGGTGGCTGTGGGCATGCACTTGCTGCCGCTGCCAGTGTTTATCTGCATGGCAGCAGGGCATTTGGGCGTTGCCAGGAAGGCGTTTTTATGTAGATTCCTCCTCTTTCAGCACTGCATTGTGGTGCAAGCAAAAGAAGCAAATCCTGTCTGGCTTCCTCTCCGGCCTTTATTCACCTCCCGTGTAGCTGTGAGTGTGTGAGCCTGCAGGGCCCCATGAAATTGCCTAGAAGTAGGCTGAATCGCTGCAAGGGCTGAACAGCAGTATCGGGCAGGCTCGGGCAACGCGCGGCCCGTTCGGGTTATCGCTTCTCGGCCTTTTGGCTAAGATCAAGTGTAGTATCTGTTCTTATCAGTTTAATATCTGATACGTCCCCTATCTGGGGACCATATATTAAATGGATTTTTAGAACAGGGAGATGGAAATAGAGCTTGCTCTGTCCACTCCACGCATTGACCTGGTATTGCAGTATTTCCAGGACCGGTGCACCCTTTCCTTATGTGTTGACTAAAAGCAGATTCCAAAAGTGTTTTTTGTCTTTGCTATTGTTTCTGTCTTTCTGAAGGGATCTCCCCTTTTAATCCCATTATTTCAACACCTGTTGGACAATGCATGAGTGATAATGAGCTCATTGATTAAATGCAATTAATGAATAGATTGCCACCTCTTGTTGTGTGTCGTCTGTGTTTCTGTGTTTCCGGCATTTCACATTGGAACACCTCATTCACCTTCCTTGTCTTCTCTCCGCCCTCCCTTTTAGGTAAGTTAAAGAGCTGCACCTGAGCCAGCCACTGATTGATTGATTGATTGATTGATTGATTGATTGATTGATTGATGCAGCACAACAGTCAAATAGTGGAGTGGAGTAGGGGAACAGCAAACAGCCAATAAAGCAGCCCGCCCGCTCGCCTGCCCGCCACAATGGACCTACCTGTGTACACTAGATGGATGTGATGGAATGTACTGTCGTCCCTACATTTCAAGAAGAAGTAAGAATTGCAGTTGCAACAAAGCCTTGCTTGCCTACAAAGAGAGCAGCAATTTGGATTTGTTACTATGTTACCTAGAAGAATAACAAACTGTGCAAGGATGGAGGTTGTAGGAGCAAGGAGAAGTTGTCTGTAAAGTTGGTGGATGCCTATTTTCCATTTTGCAGTCCCTTGTCTCCCTCTTGTGGCCTCCTGGAGGCAACTAGCTGTGCAAAAAAAAGACAGCCTGGCGGCCGGCTGTTGCAGTGTTGCCCTCTCAGGCAACACTGAGTGACTGACTGAGCCTCACCGTCTTATATAAAATTCAGACGGAACTTTGCACGTGTCATAGTGGAGCCCTCAGGATTCCAGAGCCAGCTTTCTGACATCATAATGGGGCCTCAGAGATAAAAGCCTGGGCCCAGGCAGTGTTGGTCAGTGCTGCTCAGCAGGCAGCACTGGACTGGACTGGATTACAGCTGATACAAGGTGTGAAGGAACAAGGGGTGGCTGTGGGCATGCACTTGCTGCCGCTGCCAGTGTTTATCTGCATGGCAGCAGGGCATTTGGGCGTTGCCAGGAAGGCGTTTTTATGTAGATTCCTCCTCTTTCAGCACTGCATTGTGGTGCAAGCAAAAGAAGCAAATCCTGTCTGGCTTCCTCTCCGGCCTTTATTCACCTCCCGTGTAGCTGTGAGTGTGTGAGCCTGCAGGGCCCCATGGAATTGCCTAGAAGTAGGCTGAATCGCTGCAAGGGCTGAACAGCAGTATCGGGCAGGCTCGGGCAACGCGCGGCCCGTTCGGGTTATCGCTTCTCGGCCTTTTGGCTAAGATCAAGTGTAGTATCTGTTCTTATCAGTTTAATATCTGATACGTCCCCTATCTGGGGACCATATATTAAATGGATTTTTAGAACAGGGAGATGGAAATAGAGCTTGCTCTGTCCACTCCACGCATTGACCTGGTATTGCAGTATTTCCAGGACCGGTGCACCCTTTCCTTATGTGTTGACTAAAAGCAGATTCCAAAAGTGTTTTTTGTCTTTGCTATTGTTTCTGTCTTTCTGAAGGGATCTCCCCTTTTAATCCCATTATTTCAACACCTGTTGGACAATGCATGAGTGATAATGAGCTCATTGATTAAATGCAATTAATGAATAGATTGCCACCTCTTGTTGTGTGTCGTCTGTGTTTCTGTGTTTCCGGCATTTCACATTGGAACACCTCATTCACCTTCCTTGTCTTCTCTCCGCCCTCCCTTTTAGGTAAGTTAAAGAGCTGCACCTGAGCCAGCCACTGATTGATTGATTGATTGATTGATTGATTGATTGATTGATGCAGCACAACAGTCAAATAGTGGAGTGGAGTAGGGGAACAGCAAACAGCCAATAAAGCAGCCCGCCCGCTCGCCTGCCCGCCACAATGGACCTACCTGTGTACACTAGATGGATGTGATGGAATGTACTGTCGTCCCTACATTTCAAGAAGAAGTAAGAATTGCAGTTGCAACAAAGCCTTGCTTGCCTACAAAGAGAGCAGCAATTTGGATTTGTTACTATGTTACCTAGAAGAATAACAAACTGTGCAAGGATGGAGGTTGTAGGAGCAAGGAGAAGTTGTCTGTAAAGTTGGTGGATGCCTATTTTCCATTTTGCAGTCCCTTGTCTCCCTCTTGTGGCCTCCTGGAGGCAACTAGCTGTGCAAAAAAAAGACAGCCTGGCGGCCGGCTGTTGCAGTGTTGCCCTCTCAGGCAACACTGAGTGACTGACTGAGCCTCACCGTCTTATATAAAGTTCAGACGGAACTTTGCACGTGTCATAGTGGAGCCCTCAGGATTCCAGAGCCAGCTTTCTGACATCATAATGGGGCCTCAGAGATAAAAGCCTGGGCCCAGGCAGTGTTGGTCAGTGCTGCTCAGCAGGCAGCACTGGACTGGACTGGATTACAGCTGATACAAGGTGTGAAGGAACAAGGGGTGGCTGTGGGCATGCACTTGCTGCCGCTGCCAGTGTTTATCTGCATGGCAGCAGGGCATTTGGGCGTTGCCAGGAAGGCGTTTTTATGTAGATTCCTCCTCTTTCAGCACTGCATTGTGGTGCAAGCAAAAGAAGCAAATCCTGTCTGGCTTCCTCTCCGGCCTTTATTCACCTCCCGTGTAGCTGTGAGTGTGTGAGCCTGCAGGGCCCCATGGAATTGCCTAGAAGTAGGCTGAATCGCTGCAAGGGCTGAACAGCAGTATCGGGCAGGCTCGGGCAACGCGCGGCCCGTTCGGGTTATCGCTTCTCGGCCTTTTGGCTAAGATCAAGTGTAGTATCTGTTCTTATCAGTTTAATATCTGATACGTCCCCTATCTGGGGACCATATATTAAATGGATTTTTAGAACAGGGAGATGGAAATAGAGCTTGCTCTGTCCACTCCACGCATTGACCTGGTATTGCAGTATTTCCAGGACCGGTGCACCCTTTCCTTATGTGTTGACTAAAAGCAGATTCCAAAAGTGTTTTTTGTCTTTGCTATTGTTTCTGTCTTTCTGAAGGGATCTCCCCTTTTAATCCCATTATTTCAACACCTGTTGGACAATGCATGAGTGATAATGAGCTCATTGATTAAATGCAATTAATGAATAGATTGCCACCTCTTGTTGTGTGTCGTCTGTGTTTCTGTGTTTCCGGCATTTCACATTGGAACACCTCATTCACCTTCCTTGTCTTCTCTCCGCCCTCCCTTTTAGGTAAGTTAAAGAGCTGCACCTGAGCCAGCCACTGATTGATTGATTGATTGATTGATTGATTGATTGATTGATGCAGCACAACAGTCAAATAGTGGAGTGGAGTAGGGGAACAGCAAACAGCCAATAAAGCAGCCCGCCCGCTCGCCTGCCCGCCACAATGGACCTACCTGTGTACACTAGATGGATGTGATGGAATGTACTGTCGTCCCTACATTTCAAGAAGAAGTAAGAATTGCAGTTGCAACAAAGCCTTGCTTGCCTACAAAGAGAGCAGCAATTTGGATTTGTTACTATGTTACCTAGAAGAATAACAAACTGTGCAAGGATGGAGGTTGTAGGAGCAAGGAGAAGTTGTCTGTAAAGTTGGTGGATGCCTATTTTCCATTTTGCAGTCCCTTGTCTCCCTCTTGTGGCCTCCTGGAGGCAACTAGCTGTGCAAAAAAAAGACAGCCTGGCGGCCGGCTGTTGCAGTGTTGCCCTCTCAGGCAACACTGAGTGACTGACTGAGCCTCACCGTCTTATATAAAGTTCAGACGGAACTTTGCACGTGTCATAGTGGAGCCCTCAGGATTCCAGAGCCAGCTTTCTGACATCATAATGGGGCCTCAGAGATAAAAGCCTGGGCCCAGGCAGTGTTGGTCAGTGCTGCTCAGCAGGCAGCACTGGACTGGACTGGATTACAGCTGATACAAGGTGTGAAGGAACAAGGGGTGGCTGTGGGCATGCACTTGCTGCCGCTGCCAGTGTTTATCTGCATGGCAGCAGGGCATTTGGGCGTTGCCAGGAAGGCGTTTTTATGTAGATTCCTCCTCTTTCAGCACTGCATTGTGGTGCAAGCAAAAGAAGCAAATCCTGTCTGGCTTCCTCTCCGGCCTTTATTCACCTCCCGTGTAGCTGTGAGTGTGTGAGCCTGCAGGGCCCCATGGAATTGCCTAGAAGTAGGCTGAATCGCTGCAAGGGCTGAACAGCAGTATCGGGCAGGCTCGGGCAACGCGCGGCCCGTTCGGGTTATCGCTTCTCGGCCTTTTGGCTAAGATCAAGTGTAGTATCTGTTCTTATCAGTTTAATATCTGATACGTCCCCTATCTGGGGACCATATATTAAATGGATTTTTAGAACAGGGAGATGGAAATAGAGCTTGCTCTGTCCACTCCACGCATTGACCTGGTATTGCAGTATTTCCAGGACCGGTGCACCCTTTCCTTATGTGTTGACTAAAAGCAGATTCCAAAAGTGTTTTTTGTCTTTGCTATTGTTTCTGTCTTTCTGAAGGGATCTCCCCTTTTAATCCCATTATTTCAACACCTGTTGGACAATGCATGAGTGATAATGAGCTCATTGATTAAATGCAATTAATGAATAGATTGCCACCTCTTGTTGTGTGTCGTCTGTGTTTCTGTGTTTCCGGCATTTCACATTGGAACACCTCATTCACCTTCCTTGTCTTCTCTCCGCCCTCCCTTTTAGGTAAGTTAAAGAGCTGCACCTGAGCCAGCCACTGATTGATTGATTGATTGATTGATTGATTGATTGATTGATTGATTGATGCAGCACAACAGTCAAATAGTGGAGTGGAGTAGGGGAACAGCAAACAGCCAATAAAGCAGCCCGCCCGCTCGCCTGCCCGCCACAATGGACCTACCTGTGTACACTAGATGGATGTGATGGAATGTACTGTCGTCCCTACATTTCAAGAAGAAGTAAGAATTGCAGTTGCAACAAAGCCTTGCTTGCCTACAAAGAGAGCAGCAATTTGGATTTGTTACTATGTTACCTAGAAGAATAACAAACTGTGCAAGGATGGAGGTTGTAGGAGCAAGGAGAAGTTGTCTGTAAAGTTGGTGGATGCCTATTTTCCATTTTGCAGTCCCTTGTCTCCCTCTTGTGGCCTCCTGGAGGCAACTAGCTGTGCAAAAAAAAGACAGCCTGGCGGCCGGCTGTTGCAGTGTTGCCCTCTCAGGCAACACTGAGTGACTGACTGAGCCTCACCGTCTTATATAAAGTTCAGACGGAACTTTGCACGTGTCATAGTGGAGCCCTCAGGATTCCAGAGCCAGCTTTCTGACATCATAATGGGGCCTCAGAGATAAAAGCCTGGGCCCAGGCAGTGTTGGTCAGTGCTGCTCAGCAGGCAGCACTGGACTGGACTGGATTACAGCTGATACAAGGTGTGAAGGAACAAGGGGTGGCTGTGGGCATGCACTTGCTGCCGCTGCCAGTGTTTATCTGCATGGCAGCAGGGCATTTGGGCGTTGCCAGGAAGGCGTTTTTATGTAGATTCCTCCTCTTTCAGCACTGCATTGTGGTGCAAGCAAAAGAAGCAAATCCTGTCTGGCTTCCTCTCCGGCCTTTATTCACCTCCCGTGTAGCTGTGAGTGTGTGAGCCTGCAGGGCCCCATGGAATTGCCTAGAAGTAGGCTGAATCGCTGCAAGGGCTGAACAGCAGTATCGGGCAGGCTCGGGCAACGCGCGGCCCGTTCGGGTTATCGCTTCTCGGCCTTTTGGCTAAGATCAAGTGTAGTATCTGTTCTTATCAGTTTAATATCTGATACGTCCCCTATCTGGGGACCATATATTAAATGGATTTTTAGAACAGGGAGATGGAAATAGAGCTTGCTCTGTCCACTCCACGCATTGACCTGGTATTGCAGTATTTCCAGGACCGGTGCACCCTTTCCTTATGTGTTGACTAAAAGCAGATTCCAAAAGTGTTTTTTGTCTTTGCTATTGTTTCTGTCTTTCTGAAGGGATCTCCCCTTTTAATCCCATTATTTCAACACCTGTTGGACAATGCATGAGTGATAATGAGCTCATTGATTAAATGCAATTAATGAATAGATTGCCACCTCTTGTTGTGTGTCGTCTGTGTTTCTGTGTTTCCGGCATTTCACATTGGAACACCTCATTCACCTTCCTTGTCTTCTCTCCGCCCTCCCTTTTAGGTAAGTTAAAGAGCTGCACCTGAGCCAGCCACTGATTGATTGATTGATTGATTGATTGATTGATTGATTGATTGATTGATGCAGCACAACAGTCAAATAGTGGAGTGGAGTAGGGGAACAGCAAACAGCCAATAAAGCAGCCCGCCCGCTCGCCTGCCCGCCACAATGGACCTACCTGTGTACACTAGATGGATGTGATGGAATGTACTGTCGTCCCTACATTTCAAGAAGAAGTAAGAATTGCAGTTGCAACAAAGCCTTGCTTGCCTACAAAGAGAGCAGCAATTTGGATTTGTTACTATGTTACCTAGAAGAATAACAAACTGTGCAAGGATGGAGGTTGTAGGAGCAAGGAGAAGTTGTCTGTAAAGTTGGTGGATGCCTATTTTCCATTTTGCAGTCCCTTGTCTCCCTCTTGTGGCCTCCTGGAGGCAACTAGCTGTGCAAAAAAAAGACAGCCTGGCGGCCGGCTGTTGCAGTGTTGCCCTCTCAGGCAACACTGAGTGACTGACTGAGCCTCACCGTCTTATATAAAGTTCAGACGGAACTTTGCACGTGTCATAGTGGAGCCCTCAGGATTCCAGAGCCAGCTTTCTGACATCATAATGGGGCCTCAGAGATAAAAGCCTGGGCCCAGGCAGTGTTGGTCAGTGCTGCTCAGCAGGCAGCACTGGACTGGACTGGATTACAGCTGATACAAGGTGTGAAGGAACAAGGGGTGGCTGTGGGCATGCACTTGCTGCCGCTGCCAGTGTTTATCTGCATGGCAGCAGGGCATTTGGGCGTTGCCAGGAAGGCGTTTTTATGTAGATTCCTCCTCTTTCAGCACTGCATTGTGGTGCAAGCAAAAGAAGCAAATCCTGTCTGGCTTCCTCTCCGGCCTTTATTCACCTCCCGTGTAGCTGTGAGTGTGTGAGCCTGCAGGGCCCCATGGAATTGCCTAGAAGTAGGCTGAATCGCTGCAAGGGCTGAACAGCAGTATCGGGCAGGCTCGGGCAACGCGCGGCCCGTTCGGGTTATCGCTTCTCGGCCTTTTGGCTAAGATCAAGTGTAGTATCTGTTCTTATCAGTTTAATATCTGATACGTCCCCTATCTGGGGACCATATATTAAATGGATTTTTAGAACAGGGAGATGGAAATAGAGCTTGCTCTGTCCACTCCACGCATTGACCTGGTATTGCAGTATTTCCAGGACCGGTGCACCCTTTCCTTATGTGTTGACTAAAAGCAGATTCCAAAAGTGTTTTTTGTCTTTGCTATTGTTTCTGTCTTTCTGAAGGGATCTCCCCTTTTAATCCCATTATTTCAACACCTGTTGGACAATGCATGAGTGATAATGAGCTCATTGATTAAATGCAATTAATGAATAGATTGCCACCTCTTGTTGTGTGTCGTCTGTGTTTCTGTGTTTCCGGCATTTCACATTGGAACACCTCATTCACCTTCCTTGTCTTCTCTCCGCCCTCCCTTTTAGGTAAGTTAAAGAGCTGCACCTGAGCCAGCCACTGATTGATTGATTGATTGATTGATTGATTGATTGATTGATTGATGCAGCACAACAGTCAAATAGTGGAGTGGAGTAGGGGAACAGCAAACAGCCAATAAAGCAGCCCGCCCGCTCGCCTGCCCGCCACAATGGACCTACCTGTGTACACTAGATGGATGTGATGGAATGTACTGTCGTCCCTACATTTCAAGAAGAAGTAAGAATTGCAGTTGCAACAAAGCCTTGCTTGCCTACAAAGAGAGCAGCAATTTGGATTTGTTACTATGTTACCTAGAAGAATAACAAACTGTGCAAGGATGGAGGTTGTAGGAGCAAGGAGAAGTTGTCTGTAAAGTTGGTGGATGCCTATTTTCCATTTTGCAGTCCCTTGTCTCCCTCTTGTGGCCTCCTGGAGGCAACTAGCTGTGCAAAAAAAAGACAGCCTGGCGGCCGGCTGTTGCAGTGTTGCCCTCTCAGGCAACACTGAGTGACTGACTGAGCCTCACCGTCTTATATAAAGTTCAGACGGAACTTTGCACGTGTCATAGTGGAGCCCTCAGGATTCCAGAGCCAGCTTTCTGACATCATAATGGGGCCTCAGAGATAAAAGCCTGGGCCCAGGCAGTGTTGGTCAGTGCTGCTCAGCAGGCAGCACTGGACTGGACTGGATTACAGCTGATACAAGGTGTGAAGGAACAAGGGGTGGCTGTGGGCATGCACTTGCTGCCGCTGCCAGTGTTTATCTGCATGGCAGCAGGGCATTTGGGCGTTGCCAGGAAGGCGTTTTTATGTAGATTCCTCCTCTTTCAGCACTGCATTGTGGTGCAAGCAAAAGAAGCAAATCCTGTCTGGCTTCCTCTCCGGCCTTTATTCACCTCCCGTGTAGCTGTGAGTGTGTGAGCCTGCAGGGCCCCATGGAATTGCCTAGAAGTAGGCTGAATCGCTGCAAGGGCTGAACAGCAGTATCGGGCAGGCTCGGGCAACGCGCGGCCCGTTCGGGTTATCGCTTCTCGGCCTTTTGGCTAAGATCAAGTGTAGTATCTGTTCTTATCAGTTTAATATCTGATACGTCCCCTATCTGGGGACCATATATTAAATGGATTTTTAGAACAGGGAGATGGAAATAGAGCTTGCTCTGTCCACTCCACGCATTGACCTGGTATTGCAGTATTTCCAGGACCGGTGCACCCTTTCCTTATGTGTTGACTAAAAGCAGATTCCAAAAGTGTTTTTTGTCTTTGCTATTGTTTCTGTCTTTCTGAAGGGATCTCCCCTTTTAATCCCATTATTTCAACACCTGTTGGACAATGCATGAGTGATAATGAGCTCATTGATTAAATGCAATTAATGAATAGATTGCCACCTCTTGTTGTGTGTCGTCTGTGTTTCTGTGTTTCCGGCATTTCACATTGGAACACCTCATTCACCTTCCTTGTCTTATCTCCGCCCTCCCTTTTAGGTAAGTTAAAGAGCTGCACCTGAGCCAGCCACTGATTGATTGATTGATTGATTGATTGATTGATTGATTGATTGATTGATGCAGCACAACAGTCAAATAGTGGAGTGGAGTAGGGGAACAGCAAACAGCCAATAAAGCAGCCCGCCCGCTCGCCTGCCCGCCACAATGGACCTACCTGTGTACACTAGATGGATGTGATGGAATGTACTGTCGTCCCTACATTTCAAGAAGAAGTAAGAATTGCAGTTGCAACAAAGCCTTGCTTGCCTACAAAGAGAGCAGCAATTTGGATTTGTTACTATGTTACCTAGAAGAATAACAAACTGTGCAAGGATGGAGGTTGTAGGAGCAAGGAGAAGTTGTCTGTAAAGTTGGTGGATGCCTATTTTCCATTTTGCAGTCCCTTGTCTCCCTCTTGTGGCCTCCTGGAGGCAACTAGCTGTGCAAAAAAAAGACAGCCTGGCGGCCGGCTGTTGCAGTGTTGCCCTCTCAGGCAACACTGAGTGACTGACTGAGCCTCACCGTCTTATATAAAGTTCAGACGGAACTTTGCACGTGTCATAGTGGAGCCCTCAGGATTCCAGAGCCAGCTTTCTGACATCATAATGGGGCCTCAGAGATAAAAGCCTGGGCCCAGGCAGTGTTGGTCAGTGCTGCTCAGCAGGCAGCACTGGACTGGACTGGATTACAGCTGATACAAGGTGTGAAGGAACAAGGGGTGGCTGTGGGCATGCACTTGCTGCCGCTGCCAGTGTTTATCTGCATGGCAGCAGGGCATTTGGGCGTTGCCAGGAAGGCGTTTTTATGTAGATTCCTCCTCTTTCAGCACTGCATTGTGGTGCAAGCAAAAGAAGCAAATCCTGTCTGGCTTCCTCTCCGGCCTTTATTCACCTCCCGTGTAGCTGTGAGTGTGTGAGCCTGCAGGGCCCCATGGAATTGCCTAGAAGTAGGCTGAATCGCTGCAAGGGCTGAACAGCAGTATCGGGCAGGCTCGGGCAACGCGCGGCCCGTTCGGGTTATCGCTTCTCGGCCTTTTGGCTAAGATCAAGTGTAGTATCTGTTCTTATCAGTTTAATATCTGATACGTCCCCTATCTGGGGACCATATATTAAATGGATTTTTAGAACAGGGAGATGGAAATAGAGCTTGCTCTGTCCACTCCACGCATTGACCTGGTATTGCAGTATTTCCAGGACCGGTGCACCCTTTCCTTATGTGTTGACTAAAAGCAGATTCCAAAAGTGTTTTTTGTCTTTGCTATTGTTTCTGTCTTTCTGAAGGGATCTCCCCTTTTAATCCCATTATTTCAACACCTGTTGGACAATGCATGAGTGATAATGAGCTCATTGATTAAATGCAATTAATGAATAGATTGCCACCTCTTGTTGTGTGTCGTCTGTGTTTCTGTGTTTCCGGCATTTCACATTGGAACACCTCATTCACCTTCCTTGTCTTCTCTCCGCCCTCCCTTTTAGGTAAGTTAAAGAGCTGCACCTGAGCCAGCCACTGATTGATTGATTGATTGATTGATTGATTGATTGATTGATTGATTGATGCAGCACAACAGTCAAATAGTGGAGTGGAGTAGGGGAACAGCAAACAGCCAATAAAGCAGCCCGCCCGCTCGCCTGCCCGCCACAATGGACCTACCTGTGTACACTAGATGGATGTGATGGAATGTACTGTCGTCCCTACATTTCAAGAAGAAGTAAGAATTGCAGTTGCAACAAAGCCTTGCTTGCCTACAAAGAGAGCAGCAATTTGGATTTGTTACTATGTTACCTAGAAGAATAACAAACTGTGCAAGGATGGAGGTTGTAGGAGCAAGGAGAAGTTGTCTGTAAAGTTGGTGGATGCCTATTTTCCATTTTGCAGTCCCTTGTCTCCCTCTTGTGGCCTCCTGGAGGCAACTAGCTGTGCAAAAAAAAGACAGCCTGGCGGCCGGCTGTTGCAGTGTTGCCCTCTCAGGCAACACTGAGTGACTGACTGAGCCTCACCGTCTTATATAAAGTTCAGACAGAACTTTGCACGTGTCATAGTGGAGCCCTCAGGATTCCAGAGCCAGCTTTCTGACATCATAATGGGGCCTCAGAGATAAAAGCCTGGGCCCAGGCAGTGTTGGTCAGTGCTGCTCAGCAGGCAGCACTGGACTGGACTGGATTACAGCTGATACAAGGTGTGAAGGAACAAGGGGTGGCTGTGGGCATGCACTTGCTGCCGCTGCCAGTGTTTATCTGCATGGCAGCAGGGCATTTGGGCGTTGCCAGGAAGGCGTTTTTATGTAGATTCCTCCTCTTTCAGCACTGCATTGTGGTGCAAGCAAAAGAAGCAAATCCTGTCTGGCTTCCTCTCCGGCCTTTATTCACCTCCCGTGTAGCTGTGAGTGTGTGAGCCTGCAGGGCCCCATGGAATTGCCTAGAAGTAGGCTGAATCGCTGCAAGGGCTGAACAGCAGTATCGGGCAGGCTCGGGCAACGCGCGGCCCGTTCGGGTTATCGCTTCTCGGCCTTTTGGCTAAGATCAAGTGTAGTATCTGTTCTTATCAGTTTAATATCTGATACGTCCCCTATCTGGGGACCATATATTAAATGGATTTTTAGAACAGGGAGATGGAAATAGAGCTTGCTCTGTCCACTCCACGCATTGACCTGGTATTGCAGTATTTCCAGGACCGGTGCACCCTTTCCTTATGTGTTGACTAAAAGCAGATTCCAAAAGTGTTTTTTGTCTTTGCTATTGTTTCTGTCTTTCTGAAGGGATCTCCCCTTTTAATCCCATTATTTCAACACCTGTTGGACAATGCATGAGTGATAATGAGCTCATTGATTAAATGCAATTAATGAATAGATTGCCACCTCTTGTTGTGTGTCGTCTGTGTTTCCGGCATTTCACATTGGAACACCTCATTCACCTTCCTTGTCTTCTCTCCGCCCTCCCTTTTAGGTAAGTTAAAGAGCTGCACCTGAGCCAGCCACTGATTGATTGATTGATTGATTGATTGATTGATTGATTGATTGATGCAGCACAACAGTCAAATAGTGGAGTGGAGTAGGGGAACAGCAAACAGCCAATAAAGCAGCCCGCCCGCTCGCCTGCCCGCCACAATGGACCTACCTGTGTACACTAGATGGATGTGATGGAATGTACTGTCGTCCCTACATTTCAAGAAGAAGTAAGAATTGCAGTTGCAACAAAGCCTTGCTTGCCTACAAAGAGAGCAGCAATTTGGATTTGTTACTATGTTACCTAGAAGAATAACAAACTGTGCAAGGATGGAGGTTGTAGGAGCAAGGAGAAGTTGTCTGTAAAGTTGGTGGATGCCTATTTTCCATTTTGCAGTCCCTTGTCTCCCTCTTGTGGCCTCCTGGAGGCAACTAGCTGTGCAAAAAAAAGACAGCCTGGCGGCCGGCTGTTGCAGTGTTGCCCTCTCAGGCAACACTGAGTGACTGACTGAGCCTCACCGTCTTATATAAAGTTCAGACGGAACTTTGCACGTGTCATAGTGGAGCCCTCAGGATTCCAGAGCCAGCTTTCTGACATCATAATGGGGCCTCAGAGATAAAAGCCTGGGCCCAGGCAGTGTTGGTCAGTGCTGCTCAGCAGGCAGCACTGGACTGGACTGGATTACAGCTGATACAAGGTGTGAAGGAACAAGGGGTGGCTGTGGGCATGCACTTGCTGCCGCTGCCAGTGTTTATCTGCATGGCAGCAGGGCATTTGGGCGTTGCCAGGAAGGCGTTTTTATGTAGATTCCTCCTCTTTCAGCACTGCATTGTGGTGCAAGCAAAAGAAGCAAATCCTGTCTGGCTTCCTCTCCGGCCTTTATTCACCTCCCGTGTAGCTGTGAGTGTGTGAGCCTGCAGGGCCCCATGGAATTGCCTAGAAGTAGGCTGAATCGCTGCAAGGGCTGAACAGCAGTATCGGGCAGGCTCGGGCAACGCGCGGCCCGTTCGGGTTATCGCTTCTCGGCCTTTTGGCTAAGATCAAGTGTAGTATCTGTTCTTATCAGTTTAATATCTGATACGTCCCCTATCTGGGGACCATATATTAAATGGATTTTTAGAACAGGGAGATGGAAATAGAGCTTGCTCTGTCCACTCCACGCATTGACCTGGTATTGCAGTATTTCCAGGACCGGTGCACCCTTTCCTTATGTGTTGACTAAAAGCAGATTCCAAAAGTGTTTTTTGTCTTTGCTATTGTTTCTGTCTTTCTGAAGGGATCTCCCCTTTTAATCCCATTATTTCAACACCTGTTGGACAATGCATGAGTGATAATGAGATCATTGATTAAATGCAATTAATGAATAGATTGCCACCTCTTGTTGTGTGTCGTCTGTGTTTCTGTGTTTCCGGCATTTCACATTGGAACACCTCATTCACCTTCCTTGTCTTCTCTCCGCCCTCCCTTTTAGGTAAGTTAAAGAGCTGCACCTGAGCCAGCCACTGATTGATTGATTGATTGATTGATTGATTGATTGATTGATTGATTGATTGATTGATTGATTGATTGATTGATGCAGCACAACAGTCAAATAGTGGAGTGGAGTAGGGGAACAGCAAACAGCCAATAAAGCAGCCCGCCCGCTCGCCTGCCCGCCACAATGGACCTACCTGTGTACACTAGATGGATGTGATGGAATGTACTGTCGTCCCTACATTTCAAGAAGAAGTAAGAATTGCAGTTGCAACAAAGCCTTGCTTGCCTACAAAGAGAGCAGCAATTTGGATTTGTTACTATGTTACCTAGAAGAATAACAAACTGTGCAAGGATGGAGGTTGTAGGAGCAAGGAGAAGTTGTCTGTAAAGTTGGTGGATGCCTATTTTCCATTTTGCAGTCCCTTGTCTCCCTCTTGTGGCCTCCTGGAGGCAACTAGCTGTGCAAAAAAAAGACAGCCTGGCGGCCGGCTGTTGCAGTGTTGCCCTCTCAGGCAACACTGAGTGACTGACTGAGCCTCACCGTCTTATATAAAGTTCAGACGGAACTTTGCACGTGTCATAGTGGAGCCCTCAGGATTCCAGAGCCAGCTTTCTGACATCATAATGGGGCCTCAGAGATAAAAGCCTGGGCCCAGGCAGTGTTGGTCAGTGCTGCTCAGCAGGCAGCACTGGACTGGACTGGATTACAGCTGATACAAGGTGTGAAGGAACAAGGGGTGGCTGTGGGCATGCACTTGCTGCCGCTGCCAGTGTTTATCTGCATGGCAGCAGGGCATTTGGGCGTTGCCAGGAAGGCGTTTTTATGTAGATTCCTCCTCTTTCAGCACTGCATTGTGGTGCAAGCAAAAGAAGCAAATCCTGTCTGGCTTCCTCTCCGGCCTTTATTCACCTCCCGTGTAGCTGTGAGTGTGTGAGCCTGCAGGGCCCCATGGAATTGCCTAGAAGTAGGCTGAATCGCTGCAAGGGCTGAACAGCAGTATCGGGCAGGCTCGGGCAACGCGCGGCCCGTTCGGGTTATCGCTTCTCGGCCTTTTGGCTAAGATCAAGTGTAGTATCTGTTCTTATCAGTTTAATATCTGATACGTCCCCTATCTGGGGACCATATATTAAATGGATTTTTAGAACAGGGAGATGGAAATAGAGCTTGCTCTGTCCACTCCACGCATTGACCTGGTATTGCAGTATTTCCAGGACCGGTGCACCCTTTCCTTATGTGTTGACTAAAAGCAGATTCCAAAAGTGTTTTTTGTCTTTGCTATTGTTTCTGTCTTTCTGAAGGGATCTCCCCTTTTAATCCCATTATTTCAACACCTGTTGGACAATGCATGAGTGATAATGAGCTCATTGATTAAATGCAATTAATGAATAGATTGCCACCTCTTGTTGTGTGTCGTCTGTGTTTCTGTGTTTCCGGCATTTCACATTGGAACACCTCATTCACCTTCCTTGTCTTCTCTCCGCCCTCCCTTTTAGGTAAGTTAAAGAGCTGCACCTGAGCCAGCCACTGATTGATTGATTGATTGATTGATTGATTGATTGATTGATTGATTGATTGATTGATTGATTGATGCAGCACAACAGTCAAATAGTGGAGTGGAGTAGGGGAACAGCAAACAGCCAATAAAGCAGCCCGCCCGCTCGCCTGCCCGCCACAATGGACCTACCTGTGTACACTAGATGGATGTGATGGAATGTACTGTCGTCCCTACATTTCAAGAAGAAGTAAGAATTGCAGTTGCAACAAAGCCTTGCTTGCCTACAAAGAGAGCAGCAATTTGGATTTGTTACTATGTTACCTAGAAGAATAACAAACTGTGCAAGGATGGAGGTTGTAGGAGCAAGGAGAAGTTGTCTGTAAAGTTGGTGGATGCCTATTTTCCATTTTGCAGTCCCTTGTCTCCCTCTTGTGGCCTCCTGGAGGCAACTAGCTGTGCAAAAAAAAGACAGCCTGGCGGCCGGCTGTTGCAGTGTTGCCCTCTCAGGCAACACTGAGTGACTGACTGAGCCTCACCGTCTTATATAAAGTTCAGACGGAACTTTGCACGTGTCATAGTGGAGCCCTCAGGATTCCAGAGCCAGCTTTCTGACATCATAATGGGGCCTCAGAGATAAAAGCCTGGGCCCAGGCAGTGTTGGTCAGTGCTGCTCAGCAGGCAGCACTGGACTGGACTGGATTACAGCTGATACAAGGTGTGAAGGAACAAGGGGTGGCTGTGGGCATGCACTTGCTGCCGCTGCCAGTGTTTATCTGCATGGCAGCAGGGCATTTGGGCGTTGCCAGGAAGGCGTTTTTATGTAGATTCCTCCTCTTTCAGCACTGCATTGTGGTGCAAGCAAAAGAAGCAAATCCTGTCTGGCTTCCTCTCCGGCCTTTATTCACCTCCCGTGTAGCTGTGAGTGTGTGAGCCTGCAGGGCCCCATGGAATTGCCTAGAAGTAGGCTGAATCGCTGCAAGGGCTGAACAGCAGTATCGGGCAGGCTCGGGCAACACGCGGCCCGTTCGGGTTATCGCTTCTCGGCCTTTTGGCTAAGATCAAGTGTAGTATCTGTTCTTATCAGTTTAATATCTGATACGTCCCCTATCTGGGGACCATATATTAAATGGATTTTTAGAACAGGGAGATGGAAATAGAGCTTGCTCTGTCCACTCCACGCATTGACCTGGTATTGCAGTATTTCCAGGACCGGTGCACCCTTTCCTTATGTGTTGACTAAAAGCAGATTCCAAAAGTGTTTTTTGTCTTTGCTATTGTTTCTGTCTTTCTGAAGGGATCTCCCCTTTTAATCCCATTATTTCAACACCTGTTGGACAATGCATGAGTGATAATGAGCTCATTGATTAAATGCAATTAATGAATAGATTGCCACCTCTTGTTGTGTGTCGTCTGTGTTTCTGTGTTTCCGGCATTTCACATTGGAACACCTCATTCACCTTCCTTGTCTTCTCTCCGCCCTCCCTTTTAGGTAAGTTAAAGAGCTGCACCTGAGCCAGCCACTGATTGATTGATTGATTGATTGATTGATTGATTGATTGATTGATTGATTGATTGATTGATGCAGCACAACAGTCAAATAGTGGAGTGGAGTAGGGGAACAGCAAACAGCCAATAAAGCAGCCCGCCCGCTCGCCTGCCCGCCACAATGGACCTACCTGTGTACACTAGATGGATGTGATGGAATGTACTGTCGTCCCTACATTTCAAGAAGAAGTAAGAATTGCAGTTGCAACAAAGCCTTGCTTGCCTACAAAGAGAGCAGCAATTTGGATTTGTTACTATGTTACCTAGAAGAATAACAAACTGTGCAAGGATGGAGGTTGTAGGAGCAAGGAGAAGTTGTCTGTAAAGTTGGTGGATGCCTATTTTCCATTTTGCAGTCCCTTGTCTCCCTCTTGTGGCCTCCTGGAGGCAACTAGCTGTGCAAAAAAAAGACAGCCTGGCGGCCGGCTGTTGCAGTGTTGCCCTCTCAGGCAACACTGAGTGACTGACTGAGCCTCACCGTCTTATATAAAGTTCAGACGGAACTTTGCACGTGTCATAGTGGAGCCCTCAGGATTCCAGAGCCAGCTTTCTGACATCATAATGGGACCTCAGAGATAAAAGCCTGGGCCCAGGCAGTGTTGGTCAGTGCTGCTCAGCAGGCAGCACTGGACTGGACTGGATTACAGCTGATACAAGGTGTGAAGGAACAAGGGGTGGCTGTGGGCATGCACTTGCTGCCGCTGCCAGTGTTTATCTGCATGGCAGCAGGGCATTTGGGCGTTGCCAGGAAGGCGTTTTTATGTAGATTCCTCCTCTTTCAGCACTGCATTGTGGTGCAAGCAAAAGAAGCAAATCCTGTCTGGCTTCCTCTCCGGCCTTTATTCACCTCCCGTGTAGCTGTGAGTGTGTGAGCCTGCAGGGCCCCATGGAATTGCCTAGAAGTAGGCTGAATCGCTGCAAGGGCTGAACAGCAGTATCGGGCAGGCTCGGGCAACGCGCGGCCCGTTCGGGTTATCGCTTCTCGGCCTTTTGGCTAAGATCAAGTGTAGTATCTGTTCTTATCAGTTTAATATCTGATACGTCCCCTATCTGGGGACCATATATTAAATGGATTTTTAGAACAGGGAGATGGAAATAGAGCTTGCTCTGTCCACTCCACGCATTGACCTGGTATTGCAGTATTTCCAGGACCGGTGCACCCTTTCCTTATGTGTTGACTAAAAGCAGATTCCAAAAGTGTTTTTTGTCTTTGCTATTGTTTCTGTCTTTCTGAAGGGATCTCCCCTTTTAATCCCATTATTTCAACACCTGTTGGACAATGCATGAGTGATAATGAGCTCATTGATTAAATGCAATTAATGAATAGATTGCCACCTCTTGTTGTGTGTCGTCTGTGTTTCTGTGTTTCCGGCATTTCACATTGGAACACCTCATTCACCTTCCTTGTCTTCTCTCCGCCCTCCCTTTTAGGTAAGTTAAAGAGCTGCACCTGAGCCAGCCACTGATTGATTGATTGATTGATTGATTGATTGATTGATTGATGCAGCACAACAGTCAAATAGTGGAGTGGAGTAGGGGAACAGCAAACAGCCAATAAAGCAGCCCGCCCGCTCGCCTGCCCGCCACAATGGACCTACCTGTGTACACTAGATGGATGTGATGGAATGTACTGTCGTCCCTACATTTCAAGAAGAAGTAAGAATTGCAGTTGCAACAAAGCCTTGCTTGCCTACAAAGAGAGCAGCAATTTGGATTTGTTACTATGTTACCTAGAAGAATAACAAACTGTGCAAGGATGGAGGTTGTAGGAGCAAGGAGAAGTTGTCTGTAAAGTTGGTGGATGCCTATTTTCCATTTTGCAGTCCCTTGTCTCCCTCTTGTGGCCTCCTGGAGGCAACTAGCTGTGCAAAAAAAAGACAGCCTGGCGGCCGGCTGTTGCAGTGTTGCCCTCTCAGGCAACACTGAGTGACTGACTGAGCCTCACCGTCTTATATAAAGTTCAGACGGAACTTTGCACGTGTCATAGTGGAGCCCTCAGGATTCCAGAGCCAGCTTTCTGACATCATAATGGGGCCTCAGAGATAAAAGCCTGGGCCCAGGCAGTGTTGGTCAGTGCTGCTCAGCAGGCAGCACTGGACTGGACTGGATTACAGCTGATACAAGGTGTGAAGGAACAAGGGGTGGCTGTGGGCATGCACTTGCTGCCGCTGCCAGTGTTTATCTGCATGGCAGCAGGGCATTTGGGCGTTGCCAGGAAGGCGTTTTTATGTAGATTCCTCCTCTTTCAGCACTGCATTGTGGTGCAAGCAAAAGAAGCAAATCCTGTCTGGCTTCCTCTCCGGCCTTTATTCACCTCCCGTGTAGCTGTGAGTGTGTGAGCCTGCAGGGCCCCATGGAATTGCCTAGAAGTAGGCTGAATCGCTGCAAGGGCTGAACAGCAGTATCGGGCAGGCTCGGGCAACGCGCGGCCCGTTCGGGTTATCGCTTCTCGGCCTTTTGGCTAAGATCAAGTGTAGTATCTGTTCTTATCAGTTTAATATCTGATACGTCCCCTATCTGGGGACCATATATTAAATGGATTTTTAGAACAGGGAGATGGAAATAGAGCTTGCTCTGTCCACTCCACGCATTGACCTGGTATTGCAGTATTTCCAGGACCGGTGCACCCTTTCCTTATGTGTTGACTAAAAGCAGATTCCAAAAGTGTTTTTTGTCTTTGCTATTGTTTCTGTCTTTCTGAAGGGATCTCCCCTTTTAATCCCATTATTTCAACACCTGTTGGACAATGCATGAGTGATAATGAGCTCATTGATTAAATGCAATTAATGAATAGATTGCCACCTCTTGTTGTGTGTCGTCTGTGTTTCTGTGTTTCCGGCATTTCACATTGGAACACCTCATTCACCTTCCTTGTCTTCTCTCCGCCCTCCCTTTTAGGTAAGTTAAAGAGCTGCACCTGAGCCAGCCACTGATTGATTGATTGATTGATTGATTGATTGATTGATTGATTGATTGATTGATTGATTGATGCAGCACAACAGTCAAATAGTGGAGTGGAGTAGGGGAACAGCAAACAGCCAATAAAGCAGCCCGCCCGCTCGCCTGCCCGCCACAATGGACCTACCTGTGTACACTAGATGGATGTGATGGAATGTACTGTCGTCCCTACATTTCAAGAAGAAGTAAGAATTGCAGTTGCAACAAAGCCTTGCTTGCCTACAAAGAGAGCAGCAATTTGGATTTGTTACTATGTTACCTAGAAGAATAACAAACTGTGCAAGGATGGAGGTTGTAGGAGCAAGGAGAAGTTGTCTGTAAAGTTGGTGGATGCCTATTTTCCATTTTGCAGTCCCTTGTCTCCCTCTTGTGGCCTCCTGGAGGCAACTAGCTGTGCAAAAAAAAGACAGCCTGGCGGCCGGCTGTTGCAGTGTTGCCCTCTCAGGCAACACTGAGTGACTGACTGAGCCTCACCGTCTTATATAAAGTTCAGACGGAACTTTGCACGTGTCATAGTGGAGCCCTCAGGATTCCAGAGCCAGCTTTCTGACATCATAATGGGGCCTCAGAGATAAAAGCCTGGGCCCAGGCAGTGTTGGTCAGTGCTGCTCAGCAGGCAGCACTGGACTGGACTGGATTACAGCTGATACAAGGTGTGAAGGAACAAGGGGTGGCTGTGGGCATGCACTTGCTGCCGCTGCCAGTGTTTATCTGCATGGCAGCAGGGCATTTGGGCGTTGCCAGGAAGGCGTTTTTATGTAGATTCCTCCTCTTTCAGCACTGCATTGTGGTGCAAGCAAAAGAAGCAAATCCTGTCTGGCTTCCTCTCCGGCCTTTATTCACCTCCCGTGTAGCTGTGAGTGTGTGAGCCTGCAGGGCCCCATGGAATTGCCTAGAAGTAGGCTGAATCGCTGCAAGGGCTGAACAGCAGTATCGGGCAGGCTCGGGCAACGCGCGGCCCGTTCGGGTTATCGCTTCTCGGCCTTTTGGCTAAGATCAAGTGTAGTATCTGTTCTTATCAGTTTAATATCTGATACGTCCCCTATCTGGGGACCATATATTAAATGGATTTTTAGAACAGGGAGATGGAAATAGAGCTTGCTCTGTCCACTCCACGCATTGACCTGGTATTGCAGTATTTCCAGGACCGGTGCACCCTTTCCTTATGTGTTGACTAAAAGCAGATTCCAAAAGTGTTTTTTGTCTTTGCTATTGTTTCTGTCTTTCTGAAGGGATCTCCCCTTTTAATCCCATTATTTCAACACCTGTTGGACAATGCATGAGTGATAATGAGCTCATTGATTAAATGCAATTAATGAATAGATTGCCACCTCTTGTTGTGTGTCGTCTGTGTTTCTGTGTTTCCGGCATTTCACATTGGAACACCTCATTCACCTTCCTTGTCTTCTCTCCGCCCTCCCTTTTAGGTAAGTTAAAGAGCTGCACCTGAGCCAGCCACTGATTGATTGATTGATTGATTGATTGATTGATTGATTGATTGATGCAGCACAACAGTCAAATAGTGGAGTGGAGTAGGGGAACAGCAAACAGCCAATAAAGCAGCCCGCCCGCTCGCCTGCCCGCCACAATGGACCTACCTGTGTACACTAGATGGATGTGATGGAATGTACTGTCGTCCCTACATTTCAAGAAGAAGTAAGAATTGCAGTTGCAACAAAGCCTTGCTTGCCTACAAAGAGAGCAGCAATTTGGATTTGTTACTATGTTACCTAGAAGAATAACAAACTGTGCAAGGATGGAGGTTGTAGGAGCAAGGAGAAGTTGTCTGTAAAGTTGGTGGATGCCTATTTTCCATTTTGCAGTCCCTTGTCTCCCTCTTGTGGCCTCCTGGAGGCAACTAGCTGTGCAAAAAAAAGACAGCCTGGCGGCCGGCTGTTGCAGTGTTGCCCTCTCAGGCAACACTGAGTGACTGACTGAGCCTCACCGTCTTATATAAAGTTCAGACGGAACTTTGCACGTGTTATAGTGGAGCCCTCAGGATTCCAGAGCCAGCTTTCTGACATCATAATGGGGCCTCAGAGATAAAAGCCTGGGCCCAGGCAGTGTTGGTCAGTGCTGCTCAGCAGGCAGCACTGGACTGGACTGGATTACAGCTGATACAAGGTGTGAAGGAACAAGGGGTGGCTGTGGGCATGCACTTGCTGCCGCTGCCAGTGTTTATCTGCATGGCAGCAGGGCATTTGGGCGTTGCCAGGAAGGCGTTTTTATGTAGATTCCTCCTCTTTCAGCACTGCATTGTGGTGCAAGCAAAAGAAGCAAATCCTGTCTGGCTTCCTCTCCGGCCTTTATTCACCTCCCGTGTAGCTGTGAGTGTGTGAGCCTGCAGGGCCCCATGGAATTGCCTAGAAGTAGGCTGAATCGCTGCAAGGGCTGAACAGCAGTATCGGGCAGGCTCGGGCAACGCGCGGCCCGTTCGGGTTATCGCTTCTCGGCCTTTTGGCTAAGATCAAGTGTAGTATCTGTTCTTATCAGTTTAATATCTGATACGTCCCCTATCTGGGGACCATATATTAAATGGATTTTTAGAACAGGGAGATGGAAATAGAGCTTGCTCTGTCCACTCCACGCATTGACCTGGTATTGCAGTATTTCCAGGACCGGTGCACCCTTTCCTTATGTGTTGACTAAAAGCAGATTCCAAAAGTGTTTTTTGTCTTTGCTATTGTTTCTGTCTTTCTGAAGGGATCTCCCCTTTTAATCCCATTATTTCAACACCTGTTGGACAATGCATGAGTGATAATGAGCTCATTGATTAAATGCAATTAATGAATAGATTGCCACCTCTTGTTGTGTGTCGTCTGTGTTTCTGTGTTTCCGGCATTTCACATTGGAACACCTCATTCACCTTCCTTGTCTTCTCTCCGCCCTCCCTTTTAGGTAAGTTAAAGAGCTGCACCTGAGCCAGCCACTGATTGATTGATTGATTGATTGATTGATTGATTGATTGATTGATGCAGCACAACAGTCAAATAGTGGAGTGGAGTAGGGGAACAGCAAACAGCCAATAAAGCAGCCCGCCCGCTCGCCTGCCCGCCACAATGGACCTACCTGTGTACACTAGATGGATGTGATGGAATGTACTGTCGTCCCTACATTTCAAGAAGAAGTAAGAATTGCAGTTGCAACAAAGCCTTGCTTGCCTACAAAGAGAGCAGCAATTTGGATTTGTTACTATGTTACCTAGAAGAATAACAAACTGTGCAAGGATGGAGGTTGTAGGAGCAAGGAGAAGTTGTCTGTAAAGTTGGTGGATGCCTATTTTCCATTTTGCAGTCCCTTGTCTCCCTCTTGTGGCCTCCTGGAGGCAACTAGCTGTGCAAAAAAAAGACAGCCTGGCGGCCGGCTGTTGCAGTGTTGCCCTCTCAGGCAACACTGAGTGACTGACTGAGCCTCACCGTCTTATATAAAGTTCAGACGGAACTTTGCACGTGTCATAGTGGAGCCCTCAGGATTCCAGAGCCAGCTTTCTGACATCATAATGGGGCCTCAGAGATAAAAGCCTGGGCCCAGGCAGTGTTGGTCAGTGCTGCTCAGCAGGCAGCACTGGACTGGACTGGATTACAGCTGATACAAGGTGTGAAGGAACAAGGGGTGGCTGTGGGCATGCACTTGCTGCCGCTGCCAGTGTTTATCTGCATGGCAGCAGGGCATTTGGGCGTTGCCAGGAAGGCGTTTTTATGTAGATTCCTCCTCTTTCAGCACTGCATTGTGGTGCAAGCAAAAGAAGCAAATCCTGTCTGGCTTCCTCTCCGGCCTTTATTCACCTCCCGTGTAGCTGTGAGTGTGTGAGCCTGCAGGGCCCCATGGAATTGCCTAGAAGTAGGCTGAATCGCTGCAAGGGCTGAACAGCAGTATCGGGCAGGCTCGGGCAACGCGCGGCCCGTTCGGGTTATCGCTTCTCGGCCTTTTGGCTAAGATCAAGTGTAGTATCTGTTCTTATCAGTTTAATATCTGATACGTCCCCTATCTGGGGACCATATATTAAATGGATTTTTAGAACAGGGAGATGGAAATAGAGCTTGCTCTGTCCACTCCACGCATTGACCTGGTATTGCAGTATTTCCAGGACCGGTGCACCCTTTCCTTATGTGTTGACTAAAAGCAGATTCCAAAAGTGTTTTTTGTCTTTGCTATTGTTTCTGTCTTTCTGAAGGGATCTCCCCTTTTAATCCCATTATTTCAACACCTGTTGGACAATGCATGAGTGATAATGAGCTCATTGATTAAATGCAATTAATGAATAGATTGCCACCTCTTGTTGTGTGTCGTCTGTGTTTCTGTGTTTCCGGCATTTCACATTGGAACACCTCATTCACCTTCCTTGTCTTCTCTCCGCCCTCCCTTTTAGGTAAGTTAACCCCTTTAGGACACAGCCTGTTTTGGCCTTCAGGACACAGCCTATTTTTTCAAATCTGACATGTGTCACTTTATGTGGTAATAACTCCGGAATGCTTTTACCTATCCAAGCGATTCTGAGATTGTTTTCTCGTGACATATTGTACTTTATGTTAGTGAAAAAATTTGGTCGATAAATTCAATATTTATTTGTGAAAAACTTCAAATTTTAGCAAAAATTTGCAAAAATTTGCATTTTTCTAAACTTAAATGTATTTGCTTGTGAAACAGATAGTAATACCACACAAAATAGTTACTAGTTACCATTTCCTATATGTCTACTTTATGTTTGCATCATTTTTTTTCACGTACTTTTATTTTTCGAGGACGTTACGAGGCTTAGAACTTTAGCAGCAATTTCTCATATTTTCAATAAAATTTCAAAAGGCTATTTTTTCAGGGACCAGTTCAGTTCTGAAGTTGCTTTGAGGGCCTTATATATTAGAAAGTCCCCATAAATCACCCCATTTTGAAAACTGTACCCCTCAAGGTATTCAAAACCACATTCAGAAAATATTTTAACCCTTTAGGCGTTTCACAGGAATTAAGGCAAAGTAGAGGTGAAATTTACAACTTTCATTTTTTTTGCCGAAATTCATTTGTAATAAAAAAAAATCTGTAACACAGAAGGTTTTACCAGAGAAACGCAACTCAATATTTATTGCCCAGATTCTGCAGATTTTAGAAATATCCAACATGTGGCCCTAGTATGGTAATGGACTGAAACACAGGCCTCAGAAGCAAAGGAGCACCTAGTGGATTTCGGGGCCTCCTTTTTTTAGGAATATATTTTAGGCACCATGTCAGGTTTGAGGAGGTCTTGTGGTACCTAAACAGCCGAAACCCCCCCAAAGTGACCCCATTTTGGAAACTACACCCCTCAAGGCATTTTTCTAGGGGTATAGTTAGCATTTTGACCCCACAGTTTTTTTGCAGACTTTAGTGGAATTAGTCTGTGAAGATGAAAATCACCTATTTTTCTGTGGAAACATAGAATTTTTTCATTTTTACAAGGAATAAAGGAGAAAAAGCCGCCCAACATTTGTAAAGCAATTTCTCCCGATTACGCCAATACCCCATATGTGGTCGTAAACTGATGTTTGGACCCACAGCAGGGCTCAGAAGGGAGGGAGCGCCTTTTGGATTTTTTGAAGCAGATTTTGCTGGATTGGTTTTCAGTGCCATGTCGGGTTTGCAACGCCCCGGAGGGACCAAAACAGTGGAAACCCCCCAAAAGTCACCCTATTTTGGAATCTACACCCCTCAAGGAATTTTTCTAGGGGTATAGTGAGCATTTTGGCCCCTCAGGATCTTTTTTAGAGCTAGGGTGACCAAAAAACAGCGATTTTGGCGCTTTAAATTCTTTATTTATTACAGCGTTCACCGTGCGCAATAAATTACGTTTTAATTTATTCTGCCGGTCGGTACGATTACGCCGATACCATATGTGTATAGTTTTTTTTAAGTTTTGCAGCGTTTGCACAATAAAATGAAGTTTCTATAAAATAATTTATTTTCTGGGACACGCTATTCTGAGCCGTAACTTTTTTATTTTTTCGTCAAAAAAGCTGTGGGAGGTCTTGTTTTTTGCGGGACGGGTTGTAGTTTTCATTGGTACCATTTTGGGGTAAATGCAACTTTTTGATCACTTTTTATTCTATATCTTGGGAGGGGTGGTGACCAAAAAATAGCGATGCTGACCGTTTTCAGTTTATTTTGTTTGCGGCGTTCACCGTGCGGAAAAATTAACATTATAGTTTCATAGATTGGGTCGTTACGAACGCGGCGATACCAAATATGTGTACTTTTTTTTAACGTTTTCATTTTTTCCCTATAATAAATGACTTATTATAGGAAAACAAAACCTTTTATTTTTACACTTTTATAAAACATTTTTCTTAACTTTTTTTTACTTTTTACACTTTATATTTTTGTTTATTAACTTTTTTTTTTACTTTTTACACTTTCTTTTTTTGACCTGCAGCTCTGATCGCTGCTAGAATACATTATACTACCTAGGTAGTGTAATGTATTCCAACTGTCAGTGTGACGTCACAGTCACTCTGACAGTTGGTCTACGAGGATCAGCAGAGGCTAATCCTCATAGGCTGACATACATGGCAGACCTGGGGGCCGTTGTCTGGCCCCCAGGTGCCATCACAAGCATCAGAAGCCCCCACGATTGCATGGGGGCTGCTGATGCGCTACAAACCCGCTACATGCGGAGATCGCAATCGAGCCCCGCATGTAACGGGTTAATTGCCGAAATCAGCGGCGATGAGCCGCTGATCGGCAACACTGGAGAGTGTCAGCTGTCGGGGACAGCTGATCTCCAAGTTCCCGATGCACACTGTCGCCGACAGTGTGCATCGGGAACGGCACAGTGACTTTCTGTCACTCTGACAGGAAGCCTATCAGGACCAGCCGAAGGTTGGTCCTGATGGGCTTCTGTCCATGGCAGACCCGGAAGCCATTGTTTGGCTTCCGTTTGCCATACTAACTATCGGCAGACCCCGCGATTTCGGACGGGGGTCTGCCGATATGTTAGAAACCCCTAAAATTCGGCGATTGCACCCGATCGCCGAATTTAAGGGGTTAATGCGCCGAAATCAGCGGCAAAGGACCGCTGGCCGGCAAGAGGGGAGTGTCAGCTGTCGGCGACAGCTGACCTCCTGGTTCCCGGTGCACACTGTCGCCGACAGTGTGCACCGGGATTAACTCAGTAACTGTACGTCCTCGTGCGGGAAGTAACTTCCTGCAACGACGTACAGTTACGTCCTGGTGCGGATAGGGGTTAAAGAGCTGCACCTGAGCCAGCCACTGATTGATTGATTGATTGATTGATTGATTGATTGATTGATTGATGCAGCACAACAGTCAAATAGTGGAGTGGAGTAGGGGAACAGCAAACAGCCAATAAAGCAGCCCGCCCGCTCGCCTGCCCGCCACAATGGACCTACCTGTGTACACTAGATGGATGTGATGGAATGTACTGTCGTCCCTACATTTCAAGAAGAAGTAAGAATTGCAGTTGCAACAAAGCCTTGCTTGCCTACAAAGAGAGCAGCAATTTGGATTTGTTACTATGTTACCTAGAAGAATAACAAACTGTGCAAGGATGGAGGTTGTAGGAGCAAGGAGAAGTTGTCTGTAAAGTTGGTGGATGCCTATTTTCCATTTTGCAGTCCCTTGTCTCCCTCTTGTGGCCTCCTGGAGGCAACTAGCTGTGCAAAAAAAAGACAGCCTGGCGGCCGGCTGTTGCAGTGTTGCCCTCTCAGGCAACACTGAGTGACTGACTGAGCCTCACCGTCTTATATAAAGTTCAGACGGAACTTTGCACGTGTCATAGTGGAGCCCTCAGGATTCCAGAGCCAGCTTTCTGACATCATAATGGGGCCTCAGAGATAAAAGCCTGGGCCCAGGCAGTGTTGGTCAGTGCTGCTCAGCAGGCAGCACTGGACTGGACTGGATTACAGCTGATACAAGGTGTGAAGGAACAAGGGGTGGCTGTGGGCATGCACTTGCTGCCGCTGCCAGTGTTTATCTGCATGGCAGCAGGGCATTTGGGCGTTGCCAGGAAGGCGTTTTTATGTAGATTCCTCCTCTTTCAGCACTGCATTGTGGTGCAAGCAAAAGAAGCAAATCCTGTCTGGCTTCCTCTCCGGCCTTTATTCACCTCCCGTGTAGCTGTGAGTGTGTGAGCCTGCAGGGCCCCATGGAATTGCCTAGAAGTAGGCTGAATCGCTGCAAGGGCTGAACAGCAGTATCGGGCAGGCTCGGGCAACGCGCGGCCCGTTCGGGTTATCGCTTCTCGGCCTTTTGGCTAAGATCAAGTGTAGTATCTGTTCTTATCAGTTTAATATCTGATACGTCCCCTATCTGGGGACCATATATTAAATGGATTTTTAGAACAGGGAGATGGAAATAGAGCTTGCTCTGTCCACTCCACGCATTGACCTGGTATTGCAGTATTTCCAGGACCGGTGCACCCTTTCCTTATGTGTTGACTAAAAGCAGATTCCAAAAGTGTTTTTTGTCTTTGCTATTGTTTCTGTCTTTCTGAAGGGATCTCCCCTTTTAATCCCATTATTTCAACACCTGTTGGACAATGCATGAGTGATAATGAGCTCATTGATTAAATGCAATTAATGAATAGATTGCCACCTCTTGTTGTGTGTCGTCTGTGTTTCTGTGTTTCCGGCATTTCACATTGGAACACCTCATTCACCTTCCTTGTCTTCTCTCCGCCCTCCCTTTTAGGTAAGTTAAAGAGCTGCACCTGAGCCAGCCACTGATTGATTGATTGATTGATTGATTGATTGATTGATTGATTGATTGATTGATGCAGCACAACAGTCAAATAGTGGAGTGGAGTAGGGGAACAGCAAACAGCCAATAAAGCAGCCCGCCCGCTCGCCTGCCCGCCACAATGGACCTACCTGTGTACACTAGATGGATGTGATGGAATGTACTGTCGTCCCTACATTTCAAGAAGAAGTAAGAATTGCAGTTGCAACAAAGCCTTGCTTGCCTACAAAGAGAGCAGCAATTTGGATTTGTTACTATGTTACCTAGAAGAATAACAAACTGTGCAAGGATGGAGGTTGTAGGAGCAAGGAGAAGTTGTCTGTAAAGTTGGTGGATGCCTATTTTCCATTTTGCAGTCCCTTGTCTCCCTCTTGTGGCCTCCTGGAGGCAACTAGCTGTGCAAAAAAAAGACAGCCTGGCGGCCGGCTGTTGCAGTGTTGCCCTCTCAGGCAACACTGAGTGACTGACTGAGCCTCACCGTCTTATATAAAGTTCAGACGGAACTTTGCACGTGTCATAGTGGAGCCCTCAGGATTCCAGAGCCAGCTTTCTGACATCATAATGGGGCCTCAGAGATAAAAGCCTGGGCCCAGGCAGTGTTGGTCAGTGCTGCTCAGCAGGCAGCACTGGACTGGACTGGATTACAGCTGATACAAGGTGTGAAGGAACAAGGGGTGGCTGTGGGCATGCACTTGCTGCCGCTGCCAGTGTTTATCTGCATGGCAGCAGGGCATTTGGGCGTTGCCAGGAAGGCGTTTTTATGTAGATTCCTCCTCTTTCAGCACTGCATTGTGGTGCAAGCAAAAGAAGCAAATCCTGTCTGGCTTCCTCTCCGGCCTTTATTCACCTCCCGTGTAGCTGTGAGTGTGTGAGCCTGCAGGGCCCCATGGAATTGCCTAGAAGTAGGCTGAATCGCTGCAAGGGCTGAACAGCAGTATCGGGCAGGCTCGGGCAACGCGCGGCCCGTTCGGGTTATCGCTTCTCGGCCTTTTGGCTAAGATCAAGTGTAGTATCTGTTCTTATCAGTTTAATATCTGATACGTCCCCTATCTGGGGACCATATATTAAATGGATTTTTAGAACAGGGAGATGGAAATAGAGCTTGCTCTGTCCACTCCACGCATTGACCTGGTATTGCAGTATTTCCAGGACCGGTGCACCCTTTCCTTATGTGTTGACTAAAAGCAGATTCCAAAAGTGTTTTTTGTCTTTGCTATTGTTTCTGTCTTTCTGAAGGGATCTCCCCTTTTAATCCCATTATTTCAACACCTGTTGGACAATGCATGAGTGATAATGAGCTCATTGATTAAATGCAATTAATGAATAGATTGCCACCTCTTGTTGTGTGTCGTCTGTGTTTCTGTGTTTCCGGCATTTCACATTGGAACACCTCATTCACCTTCCTTGTCTTCTCTCCGCCCTCCCTTTTAGGTAAGTTAAAGAGCTGCACCTGAGCCAGCCACTGATTGATTGATTGATTGATTGATTGATTGATTGATTGATTGATTGATTGATTGATTGATGCAGCACAACAGTCAAATAGTGGAGTGGAGTAGGGGAACAGCAAACAGCCAATAAAGCAGCCCGCCCGCTCGCCTGCCCGCCACAATGGACCTACCTGTGTACACTAGATGGATGTGATGGAATGTACTGTCGTCCCTACATTTCAAGAAGAAGTAAGAATTGCAGTTGCAACAAAGCCTTGCTTGCCTACAAAGAGAGCAGCAATTTGGATTTGTTACTATGTTACCTAGAAGAATAACAAACTGTGCAAGGATGGAGGTTGTAGGAGCAAGGAGAAGTTGTCTGTAAAGTTGGTGGATGCCTATTTTCCATTTTGCAGTCCCTTGTCTCCCTCTTGTGGCCTCCTGGAGGCAACTAGCTGTGCAAAAAAAAGACAGCCTGGCGGCCGGCTGTTGCAGTGTTGCCCTCTCAGGCAACACTGAGTGACTGACTGAGCCTCACCGTCTTATATAAAGTTCAGACGGAACTTTGCACGTGTCATAGTGGAGCCCTCAGGATTCCAGAGCCAGCTTTCTGACATCATAATGGGGCCTCAGAGATAAAAGCCTGGGCCCAGGCAGTGTTGGTCAGTGCTGCTCAGCAGGCAGCACTGGACTGGACTGGATTACAGCTGATACAAGGTGTGAAGGAACAAGGGGTGGCTGTGGGCATGCACTTGCTGCCGCTGCCAGTGTTTATCTGCATGGCAGCAGGGCATTTGGGCGTTGCCAGGAAGGCGTTTTTATGTAGATTCCTCCTCTTTCAGCACTGCATTGTGGTGCAAGCAAAAGAAGCAAATCCTGTCTGGCTTCCTCTCCGGCCTTTATTCACCTCCCGTGTAGCTGTGAGTGTGTGAGCCTGCAGGGCCCCATGGAATTGCCTAGAAGTAGGCTGAATCGCTGCAAGGGCTGAACAGCAGTATCGGGCAGGCTCGGGCAACGCGCGGCCCGTTCGGGTTATCGCTTCTCGGCCTTTTGGCTAAGATCAAGTGTAGTATCTGTTCTTATCAGTTTAATATCTGATACGTCCCCTATCTGGGGACCATATATTAAATGGATTTTTAGAACAGGGAGATGGAAATAGAGCTTGCTCTGTCCACTCCACGCATTGACCTGGTATTGCAGTATTTCCAGGACCGGTGCACCCTTTCCTTATGTGTTGACTAAAAGCAGATTCCAAAAGTGTTTTTTGTCTTTGCTATTGTTTCTGTCTTTCTGAAGGGATCTCCCCTTTTAATCCCATTATTTCAACACCTGTTGGACAATGCATGAGTGATAATGAGCTCATTGATTAAATGCAATTAATGAATAGATTGCCACCTCTTGTTGTGTGTCGTCTGTGTTTCTGTGTTTCCGGCATTTCACATTGGAACACCTCATTCACCTTCCTTGTCTTCTCTCCGCCCTCCCTTTTAGGTAAGTTAAAGAGCTGCACCTGAGCCAGCCACTGATTGATTGATTGATTGATTGATTGATTGATTGATTGATTGATGCAGCACAACAGTCAAATAGTGGAGTGGAGTAGGGGAACAGCAAACAGCCAATAAAGCAGCCCGCCCGCTCGCCTGCCCGCCACAATGCACCTACCTGTGTACACTAGATGGATGTGATGGAATGTACTGTCGTCCCTACATTTCAAGAAGAAGTAAGAATTGCAGTTGCAACAAAGCCTTGCTTGCCTACAAAGAGAGCAGCAATTTGGATTTGTTACTATGTTACCTAGAAGAATAACAAACTGTGCAAGGATGGAGGTTGTAGGAGCAAGGAGAAGTTGTCTGTAAAGTTGGTGGATGCCTATTTTCCATTTTGCAGTCCCTTGTCTCCCTCTTGTGGCCTCCTGGAGGCAACTAGCTGTGCAAAAAAAAGACAGCCTGGCGGCCGGCTGTTGCAGTGTTGCCCTCTCAGGCAACACTGAGTGACTGACTGAGCCTCACCGTCTTATATAAAGTTCAGACGGAACTTTGCACGTGTCATAGTGGAGCCCTCAGGATTCCAGAGCCAGCTTTCTGACATCATAATGGGGCCTCAGAGATAAAAGCCTGGGCCCAGGCAGTGTTGGTCAGTGCTGCTCAGCAGGCAGCACTGGACTGGACTGGATTACAGCTGATACAAGGTGTGAAGGAACAAGGGGTGGCTGTGGGCATGCACTTGCTGCCGCTGCCAGTGTTTATCTGCATGGCAGCAGGGCATTTGGGCGTTGCCAGGAAGGCGTTTTTATGTAGATTCCTCCTCTTTCAGCACTGCATTGTGGTGCAAGCAAAAGAAGCAAATCCTGTCTGGCTTCCTCTCCGGCCTTTATTCACCTCCCGTGTAGCTGTGAGTGTGTGAGCCTGCAGGGCCCCATGGAATTGCCTAGAAGTAGGCTGAATCGCTGCAAGGGCTGAACAGCAGTATCGGGCAGGCTCGGGCAACGCGCGGCCCGTTCGGGTTATCGCTTCTCGGCCTTTTGGCTAAGATCAAGTGTAGTATCTGTTCTTATCAGTTTAATATCTGATACGTCCCCTATCTGGGGACCATATATTAAATGGATTTTTAGAACAGGGAGATGGAAATAGAGCTTGCTCTGTCCACTCCACGCATTGACCTGGTATTGCAGTATTTCCAGGACCGGTGCACCCTTTCCTTATGTGTTGACTAAAAGCAGATTCCAAAAGTGTTTTTTGTCTTTGCTATTGTTTCTGTCTTTCTGAAGGGATCTCCCCTTTTAATCCCATTATTTCAACACCTGTTGGACAATGCATGAGTGATAGTGAGCTCATTGATTAAATGCAATTAATGAATAGATTGCCACCTCTTGTTGTGTGTCGTCTGTGTTTCTGTGTTTCCGGCATTTCACATTGGAACACCTCATTCACCTTCCTTGTCTTCTCTCCGCCCTCCCTTTTAGGTAAGTTAAAGAGCTGCACCTGAGCCAGCCACTGATTGATTGATTGATTGATTGATTGATTGATTGATTGATTGATTGATTGATGCAGCACAACAGTCAAATAGTGGAGTGGAGTAGGGGAACAGCAAACAGCCAATAAAGCAGCCCGCCCGCTCGCCTGCCCGCCACAATGGACCTACCTGTGTACACTAGATGGATGTGATGGAATGTACTGTCGTCCCTACATTTCAAGAAGAAGTAAGAATTGCAGTTGCAACAAAGCCTTGCTTGCCTACAAAGAGAGCAGCAATTTGGATTTGTTACTATGTTACCTAGAAGAATAACAAACTGTGCAAGGATGGAGGTTGTAGGAGCAAGGAGAAGTTGTCTGTAAAGTTGGTGGATGCCTATTTTCCATTTTGCAGTCCCTTGTCTCCCTCTTGTGGCCTCCTGGAGGCAACTAGCTGTGCAAAAAAAAGACAGCCTGGCGGCCGGCTGTTGCAGTGTTGCCCTCTCAGGCAACACTGAGTGACTGACTGAGCCTCACCGTCTTATATAAAGTTCAGACGGAACTTTGCACGTGTCATAGTGGAGCCCTCAGGATTCCAGAGCCAGCTTTCTGACATCATAATGGGGCCTCAGAGATAAAAGCCTGGGCCCAGGCAGTGTTGGTCAGTGCTGCTCAGCAGGCAGCACTGGACTGGACTGGATTACAGCTGATACAAGGTGTGAAGGAACAAGGGGTGGCTGTGGGCATGCACTTGCTGCCGCTGCCAGTGTTTATCTGCATGGCAGCAGGGCATTTGGGCGTTGCCAGGAAGGCGTTTTTATGTAGATTCCTCCTCTTTCAGCACTGCATTGTGGTGCAAGCAAAAGAAGCAAATCCTGTCTGGCTTCCTCTCCGGCCTTTATTCACCTCCCGTGTAGCTGTGAGTGTGTGAGCCTGCAGGGCCCCATGGAATTGCCTAGAAGTAGGCTGAATCGCTGCAAGGGCTGAACAGCAGTATCGGGCAGGCTCGGGCAACGCGCGGCCCGTTCGGGTTATCGCTTCTCGGCCTTTTGGCTAAGATCAAGTGTAGTATCTGTTCTTATCAGTTTAATATCTGATACGTCCCCTATCTGGGGACCATATATTAAATGGATTTTTAGAACAGGGAGATGGAAATAGAGCTTGCTCTGTCCACTCCACGCATTGACCTGGTATTGCAGTATTTCCAGGACCGGTGCACCCTTTCCTTATGTGTTGACTAAAAGCAGATTCCAAAAGTGTTTTTTGTCTTTGCTATTGTTTCTGTCTTTCTGAAGGGATCTCCCCTTTTAATCCCATTATTTCAACACCTGTTGGACAATGCATGAGTGATAATGAGCTCATTGATTAAATGCAATTAATGAATAGATTGCCACCTCTTGTTGTGTGTCGTCTGTGTTTCTGTGTTTCCGGCATTTCACATTGGAACACCTCATTCACCTTCCTTGTCTTCTCTCCGCCCTCCCTTTTAGGTAAGTTAAAGAGCTGCACCTGAGCCAGCCACTGATTGATTGATTGATTGATTGATTGATTGATTGATTGATGCAGCACAACAGTCAAATAGTGGAGTGGAGTAGGGGAACAGCAAACAGCCAATAAAGCAGCCCGCCCGCTCGCCTGCCCGCCACAATGGACCTACCTGTGTACACTAGATGGATGTGATGGAATGTACTGTCGTCCCTACATTTCAAGAAGAAGTAAGAATTGCAGTTGCAACAAAGCCTTGCTTGCCTACAAAGAGAGCAGCAATTTGGATTTGTTACTATGTTACCTAGAAGAATAACAAACTGTGCAAGGATGGAGGTTGTAGGAGCAAGGAGAAGTTGTCTGTAAAGTTGGTGGATGCCTATTTTCCATTTTGCAGTCCCTTGTCTCCCTCTTGTGGCCTCCTGGAGGCAACTAGCTGTGCAAAAAAAAGACAGCCTGGCAGCCGGCTGTTGCAGTGTTGCCCTCTCAGGCAACACTGAGTGACTGACTGAGCCTCACCGTCTTATATAAAGTTCAGACGGAACTTTGCACGTGTCATAGTGGAGCCCTCAGGATTCCAGAGCCAGCTTTCTGACATCATAATGGGGCCTCAGAGATAAAAGCCTGGGCCCAGGCAGTGTTGGTCAGTGCTGCTCAGCAGGCAGCACTGGACTGGACTGGATTACAGCTGATACAAGGTGTGAAGGAACAAGGGGTGGCTGTGGGCATGCACTTGCTGCCGCTGCCAGTGTTTATCTGCATGGCAGCAGGGCATTTGGGCGTTGCCAGGAAGGCGTTTTTATGTAGATTCCTCCTCTTTCAGCACTGCATTGTGGTGCAAGCAAAAGAAGCAAATCCTGTCTGGCTTCCTCTCCGGCCTTTATTCACCTCCCGTGTAGCTGTGAGTGTGTGAGCCTGCAGGGCCCCATGGAATTGCCTAGAAGTAGGCTGAATCGCTGCAAGGGCTGAACAGCAGTATCGGGCAGGCTCGGGCAACGCGCGGCCCGTTCGGGTTATCGCTTCTCGGCCTTTTGGCTAAGATCAAGTGTAGTATCTGTTCTTATCAGTTTAATATCTGATACGTCCCCTATCTGGGGACCATATATTAAATGGATTTTTAGAACAGGGAGATGGAAATAGAGCTTGCTCTGTCCACTCCACGCATTGACCTGGTATTGCAGTATTTCCAGGACCGGTGCACCCTTTCCTTATGTGTTGACTAAAAGCAGATTCCAAAAGTGTTTTTTGTCTTTGCTATTGTTTCTGTCTTTCTGAAGGGATCTCCCCTTTTAATGCCATTATTTCAACACCTGTTGGACAATGCATGAGTGATAATGAGCTCATTGATTAAATGCAATTAATGAATAGATTGCCACCTCTTGTTGTGTGTCGTCTGTGTTTCTGTGTTTCCGGCATTTCACATTGGAACACCTCATTCACCTTCCTTGTCTTCTCTCCGCCCTCCCTTTTAGGTAAGTTAAAGAGCTGCACCTGAGCCAGCCACTGATTGATTGATTGATTGATTGATTGATTGATTGATTGATTGATGCAGCACAACAGTCAAATAGTGGAGTGGAGTAGGGGAACAGCAAACAGCCAATAAAGCAGCCCGCCCGCTCGCCTGCCCGCCACAATGGACCTACCTGTGTACACTAGATGGATGTGATGGAATGTACTGTCGTCCCTACATTTCAAGAAGAAGTAAGAATTGCAGTTGCAACAAAGCCTTGCTTGCCTACAAAGAGAGCAGCAATTTGGATTTGTTACTATGTTACCTAGAAGAATAACAAACTGTGCAAGGATGGAGGTTGTAGGAGCAAGGAGAAGTTGTCTGTAAAGTTGGTGGATGCCTATTTTCCATTTTGCAGTCCCTTGTCTCCCTCTTGTGGCCTCCTGGAGGCAACTAGCTGTGCAAAAAAAAGACAGCCTGGCGGCCGGCTGTTGCAGTGTTGCCCTCTCAGGCAACACTGAGTGACTGACTGAGCCTCACCGTCTTATATAAAGTTCAGACGGAACTTTGCACGTGTCATAGTGGAGCCCTCAGGATTCCAGAGCCAGCTTTCTGACATCATAATGGGGCCTCAGAGATAAAAGCCTGGGCCCAGGCAGTGTTGGTCAGTGCTGCTCAGCAGGCAGCACTGGACTGGACTGGATTACAGCTGATACAAGGTGTGAAGGAACAAGGGGTGGCTGTGGGCATGCACTTGCTGCCGCTGCCAGTGTTTATCTGCATGGCAGCAGGGCATTTGGGCGTTGCCAGGAAGGCGTTTTTATGTAGATTCCTCCTCTTTCAGCACTGCATTGTGGTGCAAGCAAAAGAAGCAAATCCTGTCTGGCTTCCTCTCCGGCCTTTATTCACCTCCCGTGTAGCTGTGAGTGTGTGAGCCTGCAGGGCCCCATGGAATTGCCTAGAAGTAGGCTGAATCGCTGCAAGGGCTGAACAGCAGTATCGGGCAGGCTCGGGCAACGCGCGGCCCGTTCGGGTTATCGCTTCTCGGCCTTTTGGCTAAGATCAAGTGTAGTATCTGTTCTTATCAGTTTAATATCTGATACGTCCCCTATCTGGGGACCATATATTAAATGGATTTTTAGAACAGGGAGATGGAAATAGAGCTTGCTCTGTCCACTCCACGCATTGACCTGGTATTGCAGTATTTCCAGGACCGGTGCACCCTTTCCTTATGTGTTGACTAAAAGCAGATTCCAAAAGTGTTTTTTGTCTTTGCTATTGTTTCTGTCTTTCTGAAGGGATCTCCCCTTTTAATCCCATTATTTCAACACCTGTTGGACAATGCATGAGTGATAATGAGCTCATTGATTAAATGCAATTAATGAATAGATTGCCACCTCTTGTTGTGTGTCGTCTGTGTTTCTGTGTTTCCGGCATTTCACATTGGAACACCTCATTCACCTTCCTTGTCTTCTCTCCGCCCTCCCTTTTAGGTAAGTTAAAAGAGCTGCACCTGAGCCAGCCAATGATTGATTGATTGATTGATTGATTGATTGATTGATTGATTGATTGATTGATTGATTGATTGATTGATTGATGCAGCACAACAGTCAAATAGTGGAGTGGAGTAGGGGAACAGCAAACAGCCAATAAAGCAGCCCGCCCGCTCGCCTGCCCGCCACAATGGACCTACCTGTGTACACTAGATGGATGTGATGGAATGTACTGTCGTCCCTACATTTCAAGAAGAAGTAAGAATTGCAGTTGCAACAAAGCCTTGCTTGCCTACAAAGAGAGCAGCAATTTGGATTTGTTACTATGTTACCTAGAAGAATAACAAACTGTGCAAGGATGGAGGTTGTAGGAGCAAGGAGAAGTTGTCTGTAAAGTTGGTGGATGCCTATTTTCCATTTTGCAGTCCCTTGTCTCCCTCTTGTGGCCTCCTGGAGGCAACTAGCTGTGCAAAAAAAAGACAGCCTGGCGGCCGGCTGTTGCAGTGTTGCCCTCTCAGGCAACACTGAGTGACTGACTGAGCCTCACCGTCTTATATAAAGTTCAGACGGAACTTTGCACGTGTCATAGTGGAGCCCTCAGGATTCCAGAGCCAGCTTTCTGACATCATAATGGGGCCTCAGAGATAAAAGCCTGGGCCCAGGCAGTGTTGGTCAGTGCTGCTCAGCAGGCAGCACTGGACTGGACTGGATTACAGCTGATACAAGGTGTGAAGGAACAAGGGGTGGCTGTGGGCATGCACTTGCTGCCGCTGCCAGTGTTTATCTGCATGGCAGCAGGGCATTTGGGCGTTGCCAGGAAGGCGTTTTTATGTAGATTCCTCCTCTTTCAGCACTGCATTGTGGTGCAAGCAAAAGAAGCAAATCCTGTCTGGCTTCCTCTCCGGCCTTTATTCACCTCCCGTGTAGCTGTGAGTGTGTGAGCCTGCAGGGCCCCATGGAATTGCCTAGAAGTAGGCTGAATCGCTGCAAGGGCTGAACAGCAGTATCGGGCAGGCTCGGGCAACGCGCGGCCCGTTCGGGTTATCGCTTCTCGGCCTTTTGGCTAAGATCAAGTGTAGTATCTGTTCTTATCAGTTTAATATCTGATACGTCCCCTATCTGGGGACCATATATTAAATGGATTTTTAGAACAGGGAGATGGAAATAGAGCTTGCTCTGTCCACTCCACGCATTGACCTGGTATTGCAGTATTTCCAGGACCGGTGCACCCTTTCCTTATGTGTTGACTAAAAGCAGATTCCAAAAGTGTTTTTTGTCTTTGCTATTGTTTCTGTCTTTCTGAAGGGATCTCCCCTTTTAATCCCATTATTTCAACACCTGTTGGACAATGCATGAGTGATAATGAGCTCATTGATTAAATGCAATTAATGAATAGATTGCCACCTCTTGTTGTGTGTCGTCTGTGTTTCTGTGTTTCCGGCATTTCACATTGGAACACCTCATTCACCTTCCTTGTCTTCTCTCCGCCCTCCCTTTTAGGTAAGTTAAAGAGCTGCACCTGAGCCAGCCACTGATTGATTGATTGATTGATTGATTGATTGATTGATTGATTGATTGATTGATTGATTGATTGATGCAGCACAACAGTCAAATAGTGGAGTGGAGTAGGGGAACAGCAAACAGCCAATAAAGCAGCCCGCCCGCTCGCCTGCCCGCCACAATGGACCTACCTGTGTACACTAGATGGATGTGATGGAATGTACTGTCGTCCCTACATTTCAAGAAGAAGTAAGAATTGCAGTTGCAACAAAGCCTTGCTTGCCTACAAAGAGAGCAGCAATTTGGATTTGTTACTATGTTACCTAGAAGAATAACAAACTGTGCAAGGATGGAGGTTGTAGGAGCAAGGAGAAGTTGTCTGTAAAGTTGGTGGATGCCTATTTTCCATTTTGCAGTCCCTTGTCTCCCTCTTGTGGCCTCCTGGAGGCAACTAGCTGTGCAAAAAAAAGACAGCCTGGCGGCCGGCTGTTGCAGTGTTGCCCTCTCAGGCAACACTGAGTGACTGACTGAGCCTCACCGTCTTATATAAAGTTCAGACGGAACTTTGCACGTGTCATAGTGGAGCCCTCAGGATTCCAGAGCCAGCTTTCTGACATCATAATGGGGCCTCAGAGATAAAAGCCTGGGCCCAGGCAGTGTTGGTCAGTGCTGCTCAGCAGGCAGCACTGGACTGGACTGGATTACAGCTGATACAAGGTGTGAAGGAACAAGGGGTGGCTGTGGGCATGCACTTGCTGCCGCTGCCAGTGTTTATCTGCATGGCAGCAGGGCATTTGGGCGTTGCCAGGAAGGCGTTTTTATGTAGATTCCTCCTCTTTCAGCACTGCATTGTGGTGCAAGCAAAAGAAGCAAATCCTGTCTGGCTTCCTCTCCGGCCTTTATTCACCTCCCGTGTAGCTGTGAGTGTGTGAGCCTGCAGGGCCCCATGGAATTGCCTAGAAGTAGGCTGAATCGCTGCAAGGGCTGAACAGCAGTATCGGGCAGGCTCGGGCAACGCGCGGCCCGTTCGGGTTATCGCTTCTCGGCCTTTTGGCTAAGATCAAGTGTAGTATCTGTTCTTATCAGTTTAATATCTGATACGTCCCCTATCTGGGGACCATATATTAAATGGATTTTTAGAACAGGGAGATGGAAATAGAGCTTGCTCTGTCCACTCCACGCATTGACCTGGTATTGCAGTATTTCCAGGACCGGTGCACCCTTTCCTTATGTGTTGACTAAAAGCAGATTCCAAAAGTGTTTTTTGTCTTTGCTATTGTTTCTGTCTTTCTGAAGGGATCTCCCCTTTTAATCCCATTATTTCAACACCTGTTGGACAATGCATGAGTGATAATGAGCTCATTGATTAAATGCAATTAATGAATAGATTGCCACCTCTTGTTGTGTGTCGTCTGTGTTTCTGTGTTTCCGGCATTTCACATTGGAACACCTCATTCACCTTCCTTGTCTTCTCTCCGCCCTCCCTTTTAGGTAAGTTAAAGAGCTGCACCTGAGCCAGCCACTGATTGATTGATTGATTGATTGATTGATTGATTGATTGATTGATTGATTGATTGATGCAGCACAACAGTCAAATAGTGGAGTGGAGTAGGGGAACAGCAAACAGCCAATAAAGCAGCCCGCCCGCTCGCCTGCCCGCCACAATGGACCTACCTGTGTACACTAGATGGATGTGATGGAATGTACTGTCGTCCCTACATTTCAAGAAGAAGTAAGAATTGCAGTTGCAACAAAGCCTTGCTTGCCTACAAAGAGAGCAGCAATTTGGATTTGTTACTATGTTACCTAGAAGAATAACAAACTGTGCAAGGATGGAGGTTGTAGGAGCAAGGAGAAGTTGTCTGTAAAGTTGGTGGATGCCTATTTTCCATTTTGCAGTCCCTTGTCTCCCTCTTGTGGCCTCCTGGAGGCAACTAGCTGTGCAAAAAAAAGACAGCCTGGCGGCCGGCTGTTGCAGTGTTGCCCTCTCAGGCAACACTGAGTGACTGACTGAGCCTCACCGTCTTATATAAAGTTCAGACGGAACTTTGCACGTGTCATAGTGGAGCCCTCAGGATTCCAGAGCCAGCTTTCTGACATCATAATGGGGCCTCAGAGATAAAAGCCTGGGCCCAGGCAGTGTTGGTCAGTGCTGCTCAGCAGGCAGCACTGGACTGGACTGGATTACAGCTGATACAAGGTGTGAAGGAACAAGGGGTGGCTGTGGGCATGCACTTGCTGCCGCTGCCAGTGTTTATCTGCATGGCAGCAGGGCATTTGGGCGTTGCCAGGAAGGCGTTTTTATGTAGATTCCTCCTCTTTCAGCACTGCATTGTGGTGCAAGCAAAAGAAGCAAATCCTGTCTGGCTTCCTCTCCGGCCTTTATTCACCTCCCGTGTAGCTGTGAGTGTGTGAGCCTGCAGGGCCCCATGGAATTGCCTAGAAGTAGGCTGAATCGCTGCAAGGGCTGAACAGCAGTATCGGGCAGGCTCGGGCAACGCGCGGCCCGTTCGGGTTATCGCTTCTCGGCCTTTTGGCTAAGATCAAGTGTAGTATCTGTTCTTATCAGTTTAATATCTGATACGTCCCCTATCTGGGGACCATATATTAAATGGATTTTTAGAACAGGGAGATGGAAATAGAGCTTGCTCTGTCCACTCCACGCATTGACCTGGTATTGCAGTATTTCCAGGACCGGTGCACCCTTTCCTTATGTGTTGACTAAAAGCAGATTCCAAAAGTGTTTTTTGTCTTTGCTATTGTTTCTGTCTTTCTGAAGGGATCTCCCCTTTTAATCCCATTATTTCAACACCTGTTGGACAATGCATGAGTGATAATGAGCTCATTGATTAAATGCAATTAATGAATAGATTGCCACCTCTTGTTGTGTGTCGTCTGTGTTTCTGTGTTTCCGGCATTTCACATTGGAACACCTCATTCACCTTCCTTGTCTTCTCTCCGCCCTCCCTTTTAGGTAAGTTAAAGAGCTGCACCTGAGCCAGCCACTGATTGATTGATTGATTGATTGATTGATTGATTGATTGATTGATTGATTGATTGATTGATGCAGCACAACAGTCAAATAGTGGAGTGGAGTAGGGGAACAGCAAACAGCCAATAAAGCAGCCCGCCCGCTCGCCTGCCCGCCACAATGGACCTACCTGTGTACACTAGATGGATGTGATGGAATGTACTGTCGTCCCTACATTTCAAGAAGAAGTAAGAATTGCAGTTGCAACAAAGCCTTGCTTGCCTACAAAGAGAGCAGCAATTTGGATTTGTTACTATGTTACCTAGAAGAATAACAAACTGTGCAAGGATGGAGGTTGTAGGAGCAAGGAGAAGTTGTCTGTAAAGTTGGTGGATGCCTATTTTCCATTTTGCAGTCCCTTGTCTCCCTCTTGTGGCCTCCTGGAGGCAACTAGCTGTGCAAAAAAAAGACAGCCTGGCGGCCGGCTGTTGCAGTGTTGCCCTCTCAGGCAACACTGAGTGACTGACTGAGCCTCACCGTCTTATATAAAGTTCAGACGGAACTTTGCACGTGTCATAGTGGAGCCCTCAGGATTCCAGAGCCAGCTTTCTGACATCATAATGGGGCCTCAGAGATAAAAGCCTGGGCCCAGGCAGTGTTGGTCAGTGCTGCTCAGCAGGCAGCACTGGACTGGACTGGATTACAGCTGATACAAGGTGTGAAGGAACAAGGGGTGGCTGTGGGCATGCACTTGCTGCCGCTGCCAGTGTTTATCTGCATGGCAGCAGGGCATTTGGGCGTTGCCAGGAAGGCGTTTTTATGTAGATTCCTCCTCTTTCAGCACTGCATTGTGGTGCAAGCAAAAGAAGCAAATCCTGTCTGGCTTCCTCTCCGGCCTTTATTCACCTCCCGTGTAGCTGTGAGTGTGTGAGCCTGCAGGGCCCCATGGAATTGCCTAGAAGTAGGCTGAATCGCTGCAAGGGCTGAACAGCAGTATCGGGCAGGCTCGGGCAACGCGCGGCCCGTTCGGGTTATCGCTTCTCGGCCTTTTGGCTAAGATCAAGTGTAGTATCTGTTCTTATCAGTTTAATATCTGATACGTCCCCTATCTGGGGACCATATATTAAATGGATTTTTAGAACAGGGAGATGGAAATAGAGCTTGCTCTGTCCACTCCACGCATTGACCTGGTATTGCAGTATTTCCAGGACCGGTGCACCCTTTCCTTATGTGTTGACTAAAAGCAGATTCCAAAAGTGTTTTTTGTCTTTGCTATTGTTTCTGTCTTTCTGAAGGGATCTCCCCTTTTAATCCCATTATTTCAACACCTGTTGGACAATGCATGAGTGATAATGAGCTCATTGATTAAATGCAATTAATGAATAGATTGCCACCTCTTGTTGTGTGTCGTCTGTGTTTCTGTGTTTCCGGCATTTCACATTGGAACACCTCATTCACCTTCCTTGTCTTCTCTCCGCCCTCCCTTTTAGGTAAGTTAAAGAGCTGCACCTGAGCCAGCCACTGATTGATTGATTGATTGATTGATTGATTGATTGATTGATTGATTGATTGATTGATTGATGCAGCACAACAGTCAAATAGTGGAGTGGAGTAGGGGAACAGCAAACAGCCAATAAAGCAGCCCGCCCGCTCGCCTGCCCGCCACAATGGACCTACCTGTGTACACTAGATGGATGTGATGGAATGTACTGTCGTCCCTACATTTCAAGAAGAAGTAAGAATTGCAGTTGCAACAAAGCCTTGCTTGCCTACAAAGAGAGCAGCAATTTGGATTTGTTACTATGTTACCTAGAAGAATAACAAACTGTGCAAGGATGGAGGTTGTAGGAGCAAGGAGAAGTTGTCTGTAAAGTTGGTGGATGCCTATTTTCCATTTTGCAGTCCCTTGTCTCCCTCTTGTGGCCTCCTGGAGGCAACTAGCTGTGCAAAAAAAAGACAGCCTGGCGGCCGGCTGTTGCAGTGTTGCCCTCTCAGGCAACACTGAGTGACTGACTGAGCCTCACCGTCTTATATAAAGTTCAGACGGAACTTTGCACGTGTCATAGTGGAGCCCTCAGGATTCCAGAGCCAGCTTTCTGACATCATAATGGGGCCTCAGAGATAAAAGCCTGGGCCCAGGCAGTGTTGGTCAGTGCTGCTCAGCAGGCAGCACTGGACTGGACTGGATTACAGCTGATACAAGGTGTGAAGGAACAAGGGGTGGCTGTGGGCATGCACTTGCTGCCGCTGCCAGTGTTTATCTGCATGGCAGCAGGGCATTTGGGCGTTGCCAGGAAGGCGTTTTTATGTAGATTCCTCCTCTTTCAGCACTGCATTGTGGTGCAAGCAAAAGAAGCAAATCCTGTCTGGCTTCCTCTCCGGCCTTTATTCACCTCCCGTGTAGCTGTGAGTGTGTGAGCCTGCAGGGCCCCATGGAATTGCCTAGAAGTAGGCTGAATCGCTGCAAGGGCTGAACAGCAGTATCGGGCAGGCTCGGGCAACGCGCGGCCCGTTCGGGTTATCGCTTCTCGGCCTTTTGGCTAAGATCAAGTGTAGTATCTGTTCTTATCAGTTTAATATCTGATACGTCCCCTATCTGGGGACCATATATTAAATGGATTTTTAGAACAGGGAGATGGAAATAGAGCTTGCTCTGTCCACTCCACGCATTGACCTGGTATTGCAGTATTTCCAGGACCGGTGCACCCTTTCCTTATGTGTTGACTAAAAGCAGATTCCAAAAGTGTTTTTTGTCTTTGCTATTGTTTCTGTCTTTCTGAAGGGATCTCCCCTTTTAATCCCATTATTTCAACACCTGTTGGACAATGCATGAGTGATAATGAGCTCATTGATTAAATGCAATTAATGAATAGATTGCCACCTCTTGTTGTGTGTCGTCTGTGTTTCTGTGTTTCCGGCATTTCACATTGGAACACCTCATTCACCTTCCTTGTCTTCTCTCCGCCCTCCCTTTTAGGTAAGTTAAAGAGCTGCACCTGAGCCAGCCACTGATTGATTGATTGATTGATTGATTGATTGATTGATTGATTGATTGATTGATGCAGCACAACAGTCAAATAGTGGAGTGGAGTAGGGGAACAGCAAACAGCCAATAAAGCAGCCCGCCCGCTCGCCTGCCCGCCACAATGGACCTACCTGTGTACACTAGATGGATGTGATGGAATGTACTGTCGTCCCTACATTTCAAGAAGAAGTAAGAATTGCAGTTGCAACAAAGCCTTGCTTGCCTACAAAGAGAGCAGCAATTTGGATTTGTTACTATGTTACCTAGAAGAATAACAAACTGTGCAAGGATGGAGGTTGTAGGAGCAAGGAGAAGTTGTCTGTAAAGTTGGTGGATGCCTATTTTCCATTTTGCAGTCCCTTGTCTCCCTCTTGTGGCCTCCTGGAGGCAACTAGCTGTGCAAAAAAAAGACAGCCTGGCGGCCGGCTGTTGCAGTGTTGCCCTCTCAGGCAACACTGAGTGACTGACTGAGCCTCACCGTCTTATATAAAGTTCAGACGGAACTTTGCACGTGTCATAGTGGAGCCCTCAGGATTCCAGAGCCAGCTTTCTGACATCATAATGGGGCCTCAGAGATAAAAGCCTGGGCCCAGGCAGTGTTGGTCAGTGCTGCTCAGCAGGCAGCACTGGACTGGACTGGATTACAGCTGATACAAGGTGTGAAGGAACAAGGGGTGGCTGTGGGCATGCACTTGCTGCCGCTGCCAGTGTTTATCTGCATGGCAGCAGGGCATTTGGGCGTTGCCAGGAAGGCGTTTTTATGTAGATTCCTCCTCTTTCAGCACTGCATTGTGGTGCAAGCAAAAGAAGCAAATCCTGTCTGGCTTCCTCTCCGGCCTTTATTCACCTCCCGTGTAGCTGTGAGTGTGTGAGCCTGCAGGGCCCCATGGAATTGCCTAGAAGTAGGCTGAATCGCTGCAAGGGCTGAACAGCAGTATCGGGCAGGCTCGGGCAACGCGCGGCCCGTTCGGGTTATCGCTTCTCGGCCTTTTGGCTAAGATCAAGTGTAGTATCTGTTCTTATCAGTTTAATATCTGATACGTCCCCTATCTGGGGACCATATATTAAATGGATTTTTAGAACAGGGAGATGGAAATAGAGCTTGCTCTGTCCACTCCACGCATTGACCTGGTATTGCAGTATTTCCAGGACCGGTGCACCCTTTCCTTATGTGTTGACTAAAAGCAGATTCCAAAAGTGTTTTTTGTCTTTGCTATTGTTTCTGTCTTTCTGAAGGGATCTCCCCTTTTAATCCCATTATTTCAACACCTGTTGGACAATGCATGAGTGATAATGAGCTCATTGATTAAGGCGGGATTCACACGACCGGGTCGGGTCCGAGCCCGAGTGCCGGCCGGTAAAATCGGCCATTCTGCCCGGCCGGTTTGCATAAAGTTATGCATCCGTGCCGGGCCGGGTAGATCCGGACAGTGACATCAGCGGCAGCTCCTGAAGGGGAATCCCCATGTGTTCGGGGATTCCGCTTCAGGAGTTTCCCCTGATGTCACTGCCCAGATATGGACAGAGACATCAAGCGCTCTGTCCAGGAGCGGAATCCCCGAACACACGGGGATTCCGCTCCTTCAAGGAGCTAAAGTGCGGCTAGCACATAGCAGAGCGGGGAGATATCTCCCCGCTCTGCTATAGTGGCGTCGCTACAGTAGTAGCAGCCGCAGCAGCTGCTGCTACTAGCGGCGCCATCTAAGGTGTCGCCGAGCCAGGGTGCTTTTAACAAGCAGGGGAAGGGAGCCAGCGCAGCGCTCCCTCCACCTGCTGTACACCCCGGCCCTGCAACACAGTGTGCAGCGATGCCATTCGTCAAAATGGCATCAACTCCTCCTCCTCACATGCACTCTGCGCTGTGAGGAGGAGGAGATAGAGCGCAAGCGCCGGGAAACCCGGCCATCACTCGGAACACATTCCGGTGATGGCCGTGTAATACCCGGCCCCATAGACTTCTATGGGAGCCGGGCGGCCGGGTGTCCGGGCAAAGATAGAGCATGTCCTATTTTTTGACGGCCGGATTTTCCGGCCGTCAAAAAATCGGTCGTGTGAATAGCCCCATTAGGGGTCTATCATTCCTAATGCAGCCGGGTGCCGGCCGATTTATGAACGGCCGGCACCCGGACGGGAAACCCTGCCGTGTGAATGAGGCCTAAATGCAATTAATGAATAGATTGCCACCTCTTGTTGTGTGTCGTCTGTGTTTCTGTGTTTCCGGCATTTCACATTGGAACACCTCATTCACCTTCCTTGTCTTCTCTCCGCCCTCCCTTTTAGGTAAGTTAAAGAGCTGCACCTGAGCCAGCCACTGATTGATTGATTGATTGATTGATTGATTGATTGATTGATTGATTGATTGATTGATTGATTGATTGATTGATGCAGCACAACAGTCAAATAGTGGAGTGGAGTAGGGGAACAGCAAACAGCCAATAAAGCAGCCCGCCCGCTCGCCTGCCCGCCACAATGGACCTACCTGTGTACACTAGATGGATGTGATGGAATGTACTGTCGTCCCTACATTTCAAGAAGAAGTAAGAATTGCAGTTGCAACAAAGCCTTGCTTGCCTACAAAGAGAGCAGCAATTTGGATTTGTTACTATGTTACCTAGAAGAATAACAAACTGTGCAAGGATGGAGGTTGTAGGAGCAAGGAGAAGTTGTCTGTAAAGTTGGTGGATGCCTATTTTCCATTTTGCAGTCCCTTGTCTCCCTCTTGTGGCCTCCTGGAGGCAACTAGCTGTGCAAAAAAAAGACAGCCTGGCGGCCGGCTGTTGCAGTGTTGCCCTCTCAGGCAACACTGAGTGACTGACTGAGCCTCACCGTCTTATATAAAGTTCAGACGGAACTTTGCACGTGTCATAGTGGAGCCCTCAGGATTCCAGAGCCAGCTTTCTGACATCATAATGGGGCCTCAGAGATAAAAGCCTGGGCCCAGGCAGTGTTGGTCAGTGCTGCTCAGCAGGCAGCACTGGACTGGACTGGATTACAGCTGATACAAGGTGTGAAGGAACAAGGGGTGGCTGTGGGCATGCACTTGCTGCCGCTGCCAGTGTTTATCTGCATGGCAGCAGGGCATTTGGGCGTTGCCAGGAAGGCGTTTTTATGTAGATTCCTCCTCTTTCAGCACTGCATTGTGGTGCAAGCAAAAGAAGCAAATCCTGTCTGGCTTCCTCTCCGGCCTTTATTCACCTCCCGTGTAGCTGTGAGTGTGTGAGCCTGCAGGGCCCCATGGAATTGCCTAGAAGTAGGCTGAATCGCTGCAAGGGCTGAACAGCAGTATCGGGCAGGCTCGGGCAACGCGCGGCCCGTTCGGGTTATCGCTTCTCGGCCTTTTGGCTAAGATCAAGTGTAGTATCTGTTCTTATCAGTTTAATATCTGATACGTCCCCTATCTGGGGACCATATATTAAATGGATTTTTAGAACAGGGAGATGGAAATAGAGCTTGCTCTGTCCACTCCACGCATTGACCTGGTATTGCAGTATTTCCAGGACCGGTGCACCCTTTCCTTATGTGTTGACTAAAAGCAGATTCCAAAAGTGTTTTTTGTCTTTGCTATTGTTTCTGTCTTTCTGAAGGGATCTCCCCTTTTAATCCCATTATTTCAACACCTGTTGGACAATGCATGAGTGATAATGAGCTCATTGATTAAATGCAATTAATGAATAGATTGCCACCTCTTGTTGTGTGTCGTCTGTGTTTCTGTGTTTCCGGCATTTCACATTGGAACACCTCATTCACCTTCCTTGTCTTCTCTCCGCCCTCCCTTTTAGGTAAGTTAAAGAGCTGCACCTGAGCCAGCCACTGATTGATTGATTGATTGATTGATTGATTGATTGATTGATGCAGCACAACAGTCAAATAGTGGAGTGGAGTAGGGGAACAGCAAACAGCCAATAAAGCAGCCCGCCCGCTCGCCTGCCCGCCACAATGGACCTACCTGTGTACACTAGATGGATGTGATGGAATGTACTGTCGTCCCTACATTTCAAGAAGAAGTAAGAATTGCAGTTGCAACAAAGCCTTGCTTGCCTACAAAGAGAGCAGCAATTTGGATTTGTTACTATGTTACCTAGAAGAATAACAAACTGTGCAAGGATGGAGGTTGTAGGAGCAAGGAGAAGTTGTCTGTAAAGTTGGTGGATGCCTATTTTCCATTTTGCAGTCCCTTGTCTCCCTCTTGTGGCCTCCTGGAGGCAACTAGCTGTGCAAAAAAAAGACAGCCTGGCGGCCGGCTGTTGCAGTGTTGCCCTCTCAGGCAACACTGAGTGACTGACTGAGCCTCACCGTCTTATATAAAGTTCAGACGGAACTTTGCACGTGTCATAGTGGAGCCCTCAGGATTCCAGAGCCAGCTTTCTGACATCATAATGGGGCCTCAGAGATAAAAGCCTGGGCCCAGGCAGTGTTGGTCAGTGCTGCTCAGCAGGCAGCACTGGACTGGACTGGATTACAGCTGATACAAGGTGTGAAGGAACAAGGGGTGGCTGTGGGCATGCACTTGCTGCCGCTGCCAGTGTTTATCTGCATGGCAGCAGGGCATTTGGGCGTTGCCAGGAAGGCGTTTTTATGTAGATTCCTCCTCTTTCAGCACTGCATTGTGGTGCAAGCAAAAGAAGCAAATCCTGTCTGGCTTCCTCTCCGGCCTTTATTCACCTCCCGTGTAGCTGTGAGTGTGTGAGCCTGCAGGGCCCCATGGAATTGCCTAGAAGTAGGCTGAATCGCTGCAAGGGCTGAACAGCAGTATCGGGCAGCCTCGGGCAACGCGCGGCCCGTTCGGGTTATCGCTTCTCGGCCTTTTGGCTAAGATCAAGTGTAGTATCTGTTCTTATCAGTTTAATATCTGATACGTCCCCTATCTGGGGACCATATATTAAATGGATTTTTAGAACAGGGAGATGGAAATAGAGCTTGCTCTGTCCACTCCACGCATTGACCTGGTATTGCAGTATTTCCAGGACCGGTGCACCATTTCCTTATGTGTTGACTAAAAGCAGATTCCAAAAGTGTTTTTTGTCTTTGCTATTGTTTCTGTCTTTCTGAAGGGATCTCCCCTTTTAATCCCATTATTTCAACACCTGTTGGACAATGCATGAGTGATAATGAGCTCATTGATTAAATGCAATTAATGAATAGATTGCCACCTCTTGTTGTGTGTCGTCTGTGTTTCTGTGTTTCCGGCATTTCACATTGGAACACCTCATTCACCTTCCTTGTCTTCTCTCCGCCCTCCCTTTTAGGTAAGTTAAAGAGCTGCACCTGAGCCAGCCACTGATTGATTGATTGATTGATTGATTGATTGATTGATTGATTGATTGATTGATGCAGCACAACAGTCAAATAGTGGAGTGGAGTAGGGGAACAGCAAACAGCCAATAAAGCAGCCCGCCCGCTCGCCTGCCCGCCACAATGGACCTACCTGTGTACACTAGATGGATGTGATGGAATGTACTGTCGTCCCTACATTTCAAGAAGAAGTAAGAATTGCAGTTGCAACAAAGCCTTGCTTGCCTACAAAGAGAGCAGCAATTTGGATTTGTTACTATGTTACCTAGAAGAATAACAAACTGTGCAAGGATGGAGGTTGTAGGAGCAAGGAGAAGTTATCTGTAAAGTTGGTGGATGCCTATTTTCCATTTTGCAGTCCCTTGTCTCCCTCTTGTGGCCTCCTGGAGGCAACTAGCTGTGCAAAAAAAAGACAGCCTGGCGGCCGGCTGTTGCAGTGTTGCCCTCTCAGGCAACACTGAGTGACTGACTGAGCCTCACCGTCTTATATAAAGTTCAGACGGAACTTTGCACGTGTCATAGTGGAGCCCTCAGGATTCCAGAGCCAGCTTTCTGACATCATAATGGGGCCTCAGAGATAAAAGCCTGGGCCCAGGCAGTGTTGGTCAGTGCTGCTCAGCAGGCAGCACTGGACTGGACTGGATTACAGCTGATACAAGGTGTGAAGGAACAAGGGGTGGCTGTGGGCATGCACTTGCTGCCGCTGCCAGTGTTTATCTGCATGGCAGCAGGGCATTTGGGCGTTGCCAGGAAGGCGTTTTTATGTAGATTCCTCCTCTTTCAGCACTGCATTGTGGTGCAAGCAAAAGAAGCAAATCCTGTCTGGCTTCCTCTCCGGCCTTTATTCACCTCCCGTGTAGCTGTGAGTGTGTGAGCCTGCAGGGCCCCATGGAATTGCCTCGAAGTAGGCTGAATCGCTGCAAGGGCTGAACAGCAGTATCGGGCAGGCTCGGGCAACGCGCGGCCCGTTCGGGTTATCGCTTCTCGGCCTTTTGGCTAAGATCAAGTGTAGTATCTGTTCTTATCAGTTTAATATCTGATACGTCCCCTATCTGGGGACCATATATTAAATGGATTTTTAGAACAGGGAGATGGAAATAGAGCTTGCTCTGTCCACTCCACGCATTGACCTGGTATTGCAGTATTTCCAGGACCGGTGCACCCTTTCCTTATGTGTTGACTAAAAGCAGATTCCAAAAGTGTTTTTTGTCTTTGCTATTGTTTCTGTCTTTCTGAAGGGATCTCCCCTTTTAATCCCATTATTTCAACACCTGTTGGACAATGCATGAGTGATAATGAGCTCATTGATTAAATGCAATTAATGAATAGATTGCCACCTCTTGTTGTGTGTCGTCTGTGTTTCTGTGTTTCCGGCATTTCACATTGGAACACCTCATTCACCTTCCTTGTCTTCTCTCCGCCCTCCCTTTTAGGTAAGTTAAAGAGCTGCACCTGAGCCAGCCACTGATTGATTGATTGATTGATTGATTGATTGATTGATTGATGCAGCACAACAGTCAAATAGTGGAGTGGAGTAGGGGAACAGCAAACAGCCAATAAAGCAGCCCGCCCGCTCGCCTGCCCGCCACAATGGACCTACCTGTGTACACTAGATGGATGTGATGGAATGTACTGTCGTCCCTACATTTCAAGAAGAAGTAAGAATTGCAGTTGCAACAAAGCCTTGCTTGCCTACAAAGAGAGCAGCAATTTGGATTTGTTACTATGTTACCTAGAAGAATAACAAACTGTGCAAGGATGGAGGTTGTAGGAGCAAGGAGAAGTTGTCTGTAAAGTTGGTGGATGCCTATTTTCCATTTTGCAGTCCCTTGTCTCCCTCTTGTGGCCTCCTGGAGGCAACTAGCTGTGCAAAAAAAAGACAGCCTGGCGGCCGGCTGTTGCAGTGTTGCCCTCTCAGGCAACACTGAGTGACTGACTGAGCCTCACCGTCTTATATAAAGTTCAGACGGAACTTTGCACGTGTCATAGTGGAGCCCTCAGGATTCCAGAGCCAGCTTTCTGACATCATAATGGGGCCTCAGAGATAAAAGCCTGGGCCCAGGCAGTGTTGGTCAGTGCTGCTCAGCAGGCAGCACTGGACTGGACTGGATTACAGCTGATACAAGGTGTGAAGGAACAAGGGGTGGCTGTGGGCATGCACTTGCTGCCGCTGCCAGTGTTTATCTGCATGGCAGCAGGGCATTTGGGCGTTGCCAGGAAGGCGTTTTTATGTAGATTCCTCCTCTTTCAGCACTGCATTGTGGTGCAAGCAAAAGAAGCAAATCCTGTCTGGCTTCCTCTCCGGCCTTTATTCACCTCCCGTGTAGCTGTGAGTGTGTGAGCCTGCAGGGCCCCATGGAATTGCCTAGAAGTAGGCTGAATCGCTGCAAGGGCTGAACAGCAGTATCGGGCAGGCTCGGGCAACGCGCGGCCCGTTCGGGTTATCGCTTCTCGGCCTTTTGGCTAAGATCAAGTGTAGTATCTGTTCTTATCAGTTTAATATCTGATACGTCCCCTATCTGGGGACCATATATTAAATGGATTTTTAGAACAGGGAGATGGAAATAGAGCTTGCTCTGTCCACTCCACGCATTGACCTGGTATTGCAGTATTTCCAGGACCGATGCACCCTTTCCTTATGTGTTGACTAAAAGCAGATTCCAAAAGTGTTTTTTGTCTTTGCTATTGTTTCTGTCTTTCTGAAGGGATCTCCCCTTTTAATCCCATTATTTCAACACCTGTTGGACAATGCATGAGTGATAATGAGCTCATTGATTAAATGCAATTAATGAATAGATTGCCACCTCTTGTTGTGTGTCGTCTGTGTTTCTGTGTTTCCGGCATTTCACATTGGAACACCTCATTCACCTTCCTTGTCTTCTCTCCGCCCTCCCTTTTAGGTAAGTTAAAGAGCTGCACCTGAGCCAGCCACTGATTGATTGATTGATTGATTGATTGATTGATTGATTGATTGATTGATTGATGCAGCACAACAGTCAAATAGTGGAGTGGAGTAGGGGAACAGCAAACAGCCAATAAAGCAGCCCGCCCGCTCGCCTGCCCGCCACAATGGACCTACCTGTGTACACTAGATGGATGTGATGGAATGTACTGTCGTCCCTACATTTCAAGAAGAAGTAAGAATTGCAGTTGCAACAAAGCCTTGCTTGCCTACAAAGAGAGCAGCAATTTGGATTTGTTACTATGTTACCTAGAAGAATAACAAACTGTGCAAGGATGGAGGTTGTAGGAGCAAGGAGAAGTTGTCTGTAAAGTTGGTGGATGCCTATTTTCCATTTTGCAGTCCCTTGTCTCCCTCTTGTGGCCTCCTGGAGGCAACTAGCTGTGCAAAAAAAAGACAGCCTGGCGGCCGGCTGTTGCAGTGTTGCCCTCTCAGGCAACACTGAGTGACTGACTGAGCCTCACCGTCTTATATAAAGTTCAGACGGAACTTTGCACGTGTCATAGTGGAGCCCTCAGGATTCCAGAGCCAGCTTTCTGACATCATAATGGGGCCTCAGAGATAAAAGCCTGGGCCCAGGCAGTGTTGGTCAGTGCTGCTCAGCAGGCAGCACTGGACTGGACTGGATTACAGCTGATACAAGGTGTGAAGGAACAAGGGGTGGCTGTGGGCATGCACTTGCTGCCGCTGCCAGTGTTTATCTGCATGGCAGCAGGGCATTTGGGCGTTGCCAGGAAGGCGTTTTTATGTAGATTCCTCCTCTTTCAGCACTGCATTGTGGTGCAAGCAAAAGAAGCAAATCCTGTCTGGCTTCCTCTCCGGCCTTTATTCACCTCCCGTGTAGCTGTGAGTGTGTGAGCCTGCAGGGCCCCATGGAATTGCCTAGAAGTAGGCTGAATCGCTGCAAGGGCTGAACAGCAGTATCGGGCAGGCTCGGGCAACGCGCGGCCCGTTCGGGTTATCGCTTCTCGGCCTTTTGGCTAAGATCAAGTGTAGTATCTGTTCTTATCAGTTTAATATCTGATACGTCCCCTATCTGGGGACCATATATTAAATGGATTTTTAGAACAGGGAGATGGAAATAGAGCTTGCTCTGTCCACTCCACGCATTGACCTGGTATTGCAGTATTTCCAGGACCGGTGCACCCTTTCCTTATGTGTTGACTAAAAGCAGATTCCAAAAGTGTTTTTTGTCTTTGCTATTGTTTCTGTCTTTCTGAAGGGATCTCCCCTTTTAATCCCATTATTTCAACACCTGTTGGACAATGCATGAGTGATAATGAGCTCATTGATTAAATGCAATTAATGAATAGATTGCCACCTCTTGTTGTGTGTCGTCTGTGTTTCTGTGTTTCCGGCATTTCACATTGGAACACCTCATTCACCTTCCTTGTCTTCTCTCCGCCCTCCCTTTTAGGTAAGTTAAAGAGCTGCACCTGAGCCAGCCACTGATTGATTGATTGATTGATTGATTGATTGATTGATTGATTGATTGATGCAGCACAACAGTCAAATAGTGGAGTGGAGTAGGGGAACAGCAAACAGCCAATAAAGCAGCCCGCCCGCTCGCCTGCCCGCCACAATGGACCTACCTGTGTACACTAGATGGATGTGATGGAATGTACTGTCGTCCCTACATTTCAAGAAGAAGTAAGAATTGCAGTTGCAACAAAGCCTTGCTTGCCTACAAAGAGAGCAGCAATTTGGATTTGTTACTATGTTACCTAGAAGAATAACAAACTGTGCAAGGATGGAGGTTGTAGGAGCAAGGAGAAGTTGTCTGTAAAGTTGGTGGATGCCTATTTTCCATTTTGCAGTCCCTTGTCTCCCTCTTGTGGCCTCCTGGAGGCAACTAGCTGTGCAAAAAAAAGACAGCCTGGCGGCCGGCTGTTGCAGTGTTGCCCTCTCAGGCAACACTGAGTGACTGACTGAGCCTCACCGTCTTATATAAAGTTCAGACGGAACTTTGCACGTGTCATAGTGGAGCCCTCAGGATTCCAGAGCCAGCTTTCTGACATCATAATGGGGCCTCAGAGATAAAAGCCTGGGCCCAGGCAGTGTTGGTCAGTGCTGCTCAGCAGGCAGCACTGGACTGGACTGGATTACAGCTGATACAAGGTGTGAAGGAACAAGGGGTGGCTGTGGGCATGCACTTGCTGCCGCTGCCAGTGTTTATCTGCATGGCAGCAGGGCATTTGGGCGTTGCCAGGAAGGCGTTTTTATGTAGATTCCTCCTCTTTGAGCACTGCATTGTGGTGCAAGCAAAAGAAGCAAATCCTGTCTGGCTTCCTCTCCGGCCTTTATTCACCTCCCGTGTAGCTGTGAGTGTGTGAGCCTGCAGGGCCCCATGGAATTGCCTAGAAGTAGGCTGAATCGCTGCAAGGGCTGAACAGCAGTATCGGGCAGGCTCGGGCAACGCGCGGCCCGTTCGGGTTATCGCTTCTCGGCCTTTTGGCTAAGATCAAGTGTAGTATCTGTTCTTATCAGTTTAATATCTGATACGTCCCCTATCTGGGGACCATATATTAAATGGATTTTTAGAACAGGGAGATGGAAATAGAGCTTGCTCTGTCCACTCCACGCATTGACCTGGTATTGCAGTATTTCCAGGACCGGTGCACCCTTTCCTTATGTGTTGACTAAAAGCAGATTCCAAAAGTGTTTTTTGTCTTTGCTATTGTTTCTGTCTTTCTGAAGGGATCTCCCCTTTTAATCCCATTATTTCAACACCTGTTGGACAATGCATGAGTGATAATGAGCTCATTGATTAAATGCAATTAATGAATAGATTGCCACCTCTTGTTGTGTGTCGTCTGTGTTTCTGTGTTTCCGGCATTTCACATTGGAACACCTCATTCACCTTCCTTGTCTTCTCTCCGCCCTCCCTTTTAGGTAAGTTAAAGAGCTGCACCTGAGCCAGCCACTGATTGATTGATTGATTGATTGATTGATTGATTGATTGATTGATTGATTGATGCAGCACAACAGTCAAATAGTGGAGTGGAGTAGGGGAACAGCAAACAGCCAATAAAGCAGCCCGCCCGCTCGCCTGCCCGCCACAATGGACCTACCTGTGTACACTAGATGGATGTGATGGAATGTACTGTCGTCCCTACATTTCAAGAAGAAGTAAGAATTGCAGTTGCAACAAAGCCTTGCTTGCCTACAAAGAGAGCAGCAATTTGGATTTGTTACTATGTTACCTAGAAGAATAACAAACTGTGCAAGGATGGAGGTTGTAGGAGCAAGGAGAAGTTGTCTGTAAAGTTGGTGGATGCCTATTTTCCATTTTGCAGTCCCTTGTCTCCCTCTTGTGGCCTCCTGGAGGCAACTAGCTGTGCAAAAAAAAGACAGCCTGGCGGCCGGCTGTTGCAGTGTTGCCCTCTCAGGCAACACTGAGTGACTGACTGAGCCTCACCGTCTTATATAAAGTTCAGACGGAACTTTGCACGTGTCATAGTGGAGCCCTCAGGATTCCAGAGCCAGCTTTCTGACATCATAATGGGGCCTCAGAGATAAAAGCCTGGGCCCAGGCAGTGTTGGTCAGTGCTGCTCAGCAGGCAGCACTGGACTGGACTGGATTACAGCTGATACAAGGTGTGAAGGAACAAGGGGTGGCTGTGGGCATGCACTTGCTGCCGCTGCCAGTGTTTATCTGCATGGCAGCAGGGCATTTGGGCGTTGCCAGGAAGGCGTTTTTATGTAGATTCCTCCTCTTTCAGCACTGCATTGTGGTGCAAGCAAAAGAAGCAAATCCTGTCTGGCTTCCTCTCCGGCCTTTATTCACCTCCCGTGTAGCTGTGAGTGTGTGAGCCTGCAGGGCCCCATGGAATTGCCTAGAAGTAGGCTGAATCGCTGCAAGGGCTGAACAGCAGTATCGGGCAGGCTCGGGCAACGCGCGGCCCGTTCGGGTTATCGCTTCTCGGCCTTTTGGCTAAGATCAAGTGTAGTATCTGTTCTTATCAGTTTAATATCTGATACGTCCCCTATCTGGGGACCATATATTAAATGGATTTTTAGAACAGGGAGATGGAAATAGAGCTTGCTCTGTCCACTCCACGCATTGACCTGGTATTGCAGTATTTCCAGGACCGGTGCACCCTTTCCTTATGTGTTGACTAAAAGCAGATTCCAAAAGTGTTTTTTGTCTTTGCTATTGTTTCTGTCTTTCTGAAGGGATCTCCCCTTTTAATCCCATTATTTCAACACCTGTTGGACAATGCATGAGTGATAATGAGCTCATTGATTAAATGCAATTAATGAATAGATTGCCACCTCTTGTTGTGTGTCGTCTGTGTTTCTGTGTTTCCGGCATTTCACATTGGAACACCTCATTCACCTTCCTTGTCTTCTCTCCGCCCTCCCTTTTAGGTAAGTTAAAGAGCTGCACCTGAGCCAGCCACTGATTGATTGATTGATTGATTGATTGATTGATTGATTGATTGATTGATGCAGCACAACAGTCAAATAGTGGAGTGGAGTAGGGGAACAGCAAACAGCCAATAAAGCAGCCCGCCCGCTCGCCTGCCCGCCACAATGGACCTACCTGTGTACACTAGATGGATGTGATGGAATGTACTGTCGTCCCTACATTTCAAGAAGAAGTAAGAATTGCAGTTGCAACAAAGCCTTGCTTGCCTACAAAGAGAGCAGCAATTTGGATTTGTTACTATGTTACCTAGAAGAATAACAAACTGTGCAAGGATGGAGGTTGTAGGAGCAAGGAGAAGTTGTCTGTAAAGTTGGTGGATGCCTATTTTCCATTTTGCAGTCCCTTGTCTCCCTCTTGTGGCCTCCTGGAGGCAACTAGCTGTGCAAAAAAAAGACAGCCTGGCGGCCGGCTGTTGCAGTGTTGCCCTCTCAGGCAACACTGAGTGACTGACTGAGCCTCACCGTCTTATATAAAGTTCAGACGGAACTTTGCACGTGTCATAGTGGAGCCCTCAGGATTCCAGAGCCAGCTTTCTGACATCATAATGGGGCCTCAGAGATAAAAGCCTGGGCCCAGGCAGTGTTGGTCAGTGCTGCTCAGCAGGCAGCACTGGACTGGACTGGATTACAGCTGATACAAGGTGTGAAGGAACAAGGGGTGGCTGTGGGCATGCACTTGCTGCCGCTGCCAGTGTTTATCTGCATGGCAGCAGGGCATTTGGGCGTTGCCAGGAAGGCGTTTTTATGTAGATTCCTCCTCTTTGAGCACTGCATTGTGGTGCAAGCAAAAGAAGCAAATCCTGTCTGGCTTCCTCTCCGGCCTTTATTCACCTCCCGTGTAGCTGTGAGTGTGTGAGCCTGCAGGGCCCCATGGAATTGCCTAGAAGTAGGCTGAATCGCTGCAAGGGCTGAACAGCAGTATCGGGCAGGCTCGGGCAACGCGCGGCCCGTTCGGGTTATCGCTTCTCGGCCTTTTGGCTAAGATCAAGTGTAGTATCTGTTCTTATCAGTTTAATATCTGATACGTCCCCTATCTGGGGACCATATATTAAATGGATTTTTAGAACAGGGAGATGGAAATAGAGCTTGCTCTGTCCACTCCACGCATTGACCTGGTATTGCAGTATTTCCAGGACCGGTGCACCCTTTCCTTATGTGTTGACTAAAAGCAGATTCCAAAAGTGTTTTTTGTCTTTGCTATTGTTTCTGTCTTTCTGAAGGGATCTCCCCTTTTAATCCCATTATTTCAACACCTGTTGGACAATGCATGAGTGATAATGAGCTCATTGATTAAATGCAATTAATGAATAGATTGCCACCTCTTGTTGTGTGTCGTCTGTGTTTCTGTGTTTCCGGCATTTCACATTGGAACACCTCATTCACCTTCCTTGTCTTCTCTCCGCCCTCCCTTTTAGGTAAGTTAAAGAGCTGCACCTGAGCCAGCCACTGATTGATTGATTGATTGATTGATTGATTGATTGATTGATTGATTGATTGATTGATGCAGCACAACAGTCAAATAGTGGAGTGGAGTAGGGGAACAGCAAACAGCCAATAAAGCAGCCCGCCCGCTCGCCTGCCCGCCACAATGGACCTACCTGTGTACACTAGATGGATGTGATGGAATGTACTGTCGTCCCTACATTTCAAGAAGAAGTAAGAATTGCAGTTGCAACAAAGCCTTGCTTGCCTACAAAGAGAGCAGCAATTTGGATTTGTTACTATGTTACCTAGAAGAATAACAAACTGTGCAAGGATGGAGGTTGTAGGAGCAAGGAGAAGTTGTCTGTAAAGTTGGTGGATGCCTATTTTCCATTTTGCAGTCCCTTGTCTCCCTCTTGTGGCCTCCTGGAGGCAACTAGCTGTGCAAAAAAAAGACAGCCTGGCGGCCGGCTGTTGCAGTGTTGCCCTCTCAGGCAACACTGAGTGACTGACTGAGCCTCACCGTCTTATATAAAGTTCAGACGGAACTTTGCACGTGTCATAGTGGAGCCCTCAGGATTCCAGAGCCAGCTTTCTGACATCATAATGGGGCCTCAGAGATAAAAGCCTGGGCCCAGGCAGTGTTGGTCAGTGCTGCTCAGCAGGCAGCACTGGACTGGACTGGATTACAGCTGATACAAGGTGTGAAGGAACAAGGGGTGGCTGTGGGCATGCACTTGCTGCCGCTGCCAGTGTTTATCTGCATGGCAGCAGGGCATTTGGGCGTTGCCAGGAAGGCGTTTTTATGTAGATTCCTCCTCTTTCAGCACTGCATTGTGGTGCAAGCAAAAGAAGCAAATCCTGTCTGGCTTCCTCTCCGGCCTTTATTCACCTCCCGTGTAGCTGTGAGTGTGTGAGCCTGCAGGGCCCCATGGAATTGCCTAGAAGTAGGCTGAATCGCTGCAAGGGCTGAACAGCAGTATCGGGCAGGCTCGGGCAACGCGCGGCCCGTTCGGGTTATCGCTTCTCGGCCTTTTGGCTAAGATCAAGTGTAGTATCTGTTCTTATCAGTTTAATATCTGATACGTCCCCTATCTGGGGACCATATATTAAATGGATTTTTAGAACAGGGAGATGGAAATAGAGCTTGCTCTGTCCACTCCACGCATTGACCTGGTATTGCAGTATTTCCAGGACCGGTGCACCCTTTCCTGACTAAAAGCAGATTCCAAAAGTGTTTTTTGTCTTTGCTATTGTTTCTGTCTTTCTGAAGGGATCTCCCCTTTTAATCCCATTATTTCAACACCTGTTGGACAATGCATGAGTGATAATGAGCTCATTGATTAAATGCAATTAATGAATAGATTGCCACCTCTTGTTGTGTGTCGTCTGTGTTTCTGTGTTTCCGGCATTTCACATTGGAACACCTCATTCACCTTCCTTGTCTTCTCTCCGCCCTCCCTTTTAGGTAAGTTAAAGAGCTGCACCTGAGCCAGCCACTGATTGATTGATTGATTGATTGATTGATTGATTGATTGATTGATTGATGCAGCACAACAGTCAAATAGTGGAGTGGAGTAGGGGAACAGCAAACAGCCAATAAAGCAGCCCGCCCGCTCGCCTGCCCGCCACAATGGACCTACCTGTGTACACTAGATGGATGTGATGGAATGTACTGTCGTCCCTACATTTCAAGAAGAAGTAAGAATTGCAGTTGCAACAAAGCCTTGCTTGCCTACAAAGAGAGCAGCAATTTGGATTTGTTACTATGTTACCTAGAAGAATAACAAACTGTGCAAGGATGGAGGTTGTAGGAGCAAGGAGAAGTTGTCTGTAAAGTTGGTGGATGCCTATTTTCCATTTTGCAGTCCCTTGTCTCCCTCTTGTGGCCTCCTGGAGGCAACTAGCTGTGCAAAAAAAAGACAGCCTGGCGGCCGGCTGTTGCAGTGTTGCCCTCTCAGGCAACACTGAGTGACTGACTGAGCCTCACCGTCTTATATAAAGTTCAGACGGAACTTTGCACGTGTCATAGTGGAGCCCTCAGGATTCCAGAGCCAGCTTTCTGACATCATAATGGGGCCTCAGAGATAAAAGCCTGGGCCCAGGCAGTGTTGGTCAGTGCTGCTCAGCAGGCAGCACTGGACTGGACTGGATTACAGCTGATACAAGGTGTGAAGGAACAAGGGGTGGCTGTGGGCATGCACTTGCTGCCGCTGCCAGTGTTTATCTGCATGGCAGCAGGGCATTTGGGCGTTGCCAGGAAGGCGTTTTTATGTAGATTCCTCCTCTTTCAGCACTGCATTGTGGTGCAAGCAAAAGAAGCAAATCCTGTCTGGCTTCCTCTCCGGCCTTTATTCACCTCCCGTGTAGCTGTGAGTGTGTGAGCCTGCAGGGCCCCATGGAATTGCCTAGAAGTAGGCTGAATCGCTGCAAGGGCTGAACAGCAGTATCGGGCAGGCTCGGGCAACGCGCGGCCCGTTCGGGTTATCGCTTCTCGGCCTTTTGGCTAAGATCAAGTGTAGTATCTGTTCTTATCAGTTTAATATCTGATACGTCCCCTATCTGGGGACCATATATTAAATGGATTTTTAGAACAGGGAGATGGAAATAGAGCTTGCTCTGTCCACTCCACGCATTGACCTGGTATTGCAGTATTTCCAGGACCGGTGCACCCTTTCCTTATGTGTTGACTAAAAGCAGATTCCAAAAGTGTTTTTTGTCTTTGCTATTGTTTCTGTCTTTCTGAAGGGATCTCCCCTTTTAATCCCATTATTTCAACACCTGTTGGACAATGCATGAGTGATAATGAGCTCATTGATTAAATGCAATTAATGAATAGATTGCCACCTCTTGTTGTGTGTCGTCTGTGTTTCTGTGTTTCCGGCATTTCACATTGGAACACCTCATTCACCTTCCTTGTCTTCTCTCCGCCCTCCCTTTTAGGTAAGTTAAAGAGCTGCACCTGAGCCAGCCACTGATTGATTGATTGATTGATTGATTGATTGATTGATTGATTGATTGATTGATTGATTGATTGATTGATTGATGCAGCACAACAGTCAAATAGTGGAGTGGAGTAGGGGAACAGCAAACAGCCAATAAAGCAGCCCGCCCGCTCGCCTGCCCGCCACAATGGACCTACCTGTGTACACTAGATGGATGTGATGGAATGTACTGTCGTCCCTACATTTCAAGAAGAAGTAAGAATTGCAGTTGCAACAAAGCCTTGCTTGCCTACAAAGAGAGCAGCAATTTGGATTTGTTACTATGTTACCTAGAAGAATAACAAACTGTGCAAGGATGGATGTTGTAGGAGCAAGGAGAAGTTGTCTGTAAAGTTGGTGGATGCCTATTTTCCATTTTGCAGTCCCTTGTCTCCCTCTTGTGGCCTCCTGGAGGCAACTAGCTGTGCAAAAAAAAGACAGCCTGGCGGCCGGCTGTTGCAGTGTTGCCCTCTCAGGCAACACTGAGTGACTGACTGAGCCTCACCGTCTTATATAAAGTTCAGACGGAACTTTGCACGTGTCATAGTGGAGCCCTCAGGATTCCAGAGCCAGCTTTCTGACATCATAATGGGGCCTCAGAGATAAAAGCCTGGGCCCAGGCAGTGTTGGTCAGTGCTGCTCAGCAGGCAGCACTGGACTGGACTGGATTACAGCTGATACAAGGTGTGAAGGAACAAGGGGTGGCTGTGGGCATGCACTTGCTGCCGCTGCCAGTGTTTATCTGCATGGCAGCAGGGCATTTGGGCGTTGCCAGGAAGGCGTTTTTATGTAGATTCCTCCTCTTTCAGCACTGCATTGTGGTGCAAGCAAAAGAAGCAAATCCTGTCTGGCTTCCTCTCCGGCCTTTATTCACCTCCCGTGTAGCTGTGAGTGTGTGAGCCTGCAGGGCCCCATGGAATTGCCTAGAAGTAGGCTGAATCGCTGCAAGGGCTGAACAGCAGTATCGGGCAGGCTCGGGCAACGCGCGGCCCGTTCGGGTTATCGCTTCTCGGCCTTTTGGCTAAGATCAAGTGTAGTATCTGTTCTTATCAGTTTAATATCTGATACGTCCCCTATCTGGGGACCATATATTAAATGGATTTTTAGAACAGGGAGATGGAAATAGAGCTTGCTCTGTCCACTCCACGCATTGACCTGGTATTGCAGTATTTCCAGGACCGGTGCACCCTTTCCTTATGTGTTGACTAAAAGCAGATTCCAAAAGTGTTTTTTGTCTTTGCTATTGTTTCTGTCTTTCTGAAGGGATCTCCCCTTTTAATCCCATTATTTCAACACCTGTTGGACAATGCATGAGTGATAATGAGCTCATTGATTAAATGCAATTAATGAATAGATTGCCACCTCTTGTTGTGTGTCGTCTGTGTTTCTGTGTTTCCGGCATTTCACATTGGAGCACCTCATTCACCTTCCTTGTCTTCTCTCCGCCCTCCCTTTTAGGTAAGTTAAAGAGCTGCACCTGAGCCAGCCACTGATTGATTGATTGATTGATTGATTGATTGATTGATGCAGCACAACAGTCAAATAGTGGAGTGGAGTAGGGGAACAGCAAACAGCCAATAAAGCAGCCCGCCCGCTCGCCTGCCCGCCACAATGGACCTACCTGTGTACACTAGATGGATGTGATGGAATGTACTGTCGTCCCTACATTTCAAGAAGAAGTAAGAATTGCAGTTGCAACAAAGCCTTGCTTGCCTACAAAGAGAGCAGCAATTTGGATTTGTTACTATGTTACCTAGAAGAATAACAAACTGTGCAAGGATGGAGGTTGTAGGAGCAAGGAGAAGTTGTCTGTAAAGTTGGTGGATGCCTATTTTCCATTTTGCAGTCCCTTGTCTCCCTCTTGTGGCCTCCTGGAGGCAACTAGCTGTGCAAAAAAAAGACAGCCTGGCGGCCGGCTGTTGCAGTGTTGCCCTCTCAGGCAACACTGAGTGACTGACTGAGCCTCACCGTCTTATATAAAGTTCAGACGGAACTTTGCACGTGTCATAGTGGAGCCCTCAGGATTCCAGAGCCAGCTTTCTGACATCATAATGGGGCCTCAGAGATAAAAGCCTGGGCCCAGGCAGTGTTGGTCAGTGCTGCTCAGCAGGCAGCACTGGACTGGACTGGATTACAGCTGATACAAGGTGTGAAGGAACAAGGGGTGGCTGTGGGCATGCACTTGCTGCCGCTGCCAGTGTTTATCTGCATGGCAGCAGGGCATTTGGGCGTTGCCAGGAAGGCGTTTTTATGTAGATTCCTCCTCTTTCAGCACTGCATTGTGGTGCAAGCAAAAGAAGCAAATCCTGTCTGGCTTCCTCTCCGGCCTTTATTCACCTCCCGTGTAGCTGTGAGTGTGTGAGCCTGCAGGGCCCCATGGAATTGCCTAGAAGTAGGCTGAATCGCTGCAAGGGCTGAACAGCAGTATCGGGCAGGCTCGGGCAACGCGCGGCCCGTTCGGGTTATCGCTTCTCGGCCTTTTGGCTAAGATCAAGTGTAGTATCTGTTCTTATCAGTTTAATATCTGATACGTCCCCTATCTGGGGACCATATATTAAATGGATTTTTAGAACAGGGAGATGGAAATAGAGCTTGCTCTGTCCACTCCACGCATTGACCTGGTATTGCAGTATTTCCAGGACCGGTGCACCCTTTCCTTATGTGTTGACTAAAAGCAGATTCCAAAAGTGTTTTTTGTCTTTGCTATTGTTTCTGTCTTTCTGAAGGGATCTCCTCTTTTAATCCCATTATTTCAACACCTGTTGGACAATGCATGAGTGATAATGAGCTCATTGATTAAATGCAATTAATGAATAGATTGCCACCTCTTGTTGTGTGTCGTCTGTGTTTCTGTGTTTCCGGCATTTCACATTGGAACACCTCATTCACCTTCCTTGTCTTCTCTCCGCCCTCCCTTTTAGGTAAGTTAAAGAGCTGCACCTGAGCCAGCCACTGATTGATTGATTGATTGATTGATTGATTGATTGATTGATGCAGCACAACAGTCAAATAGTGGAGTGGAGTAGGGGAACAGCAAACAGCCAATAAAGCAGCCCGCCCGCTCGCCTGCCCGCCACAATGGACCTACCTGTGTACACTAGATGGATGTGATGGAATGTACTGTCGTCCCTACATTTCAAGAAGAAGTAAGAATTGCAGTTGCAACAAAGCCTTGCTTGCCTACAAAGAGAGCAGCAATTTGGATTTGTTACTATGTTACCTAGAAGAATAACAAACTGTGCAAGGATGGAGGTTGTAGGAGCAAGGAGAAGTTGTCTGTAAAGTTGGTGGATGCCTATTTTCCATTTTGCAGTCCCTTGTCTCCCTCTTGTGGCCTCCTGGAGGCAACTAGCTGTGCAAAAAAAAGACAGCCTGGCGGCCGGCTGTTGCAGTGTTGCCCTCTCAGGCAACACTGAGTGACTGACTGAGCCTCACCGTCTTATATAAAGTTCAGACGGAACTTTGCACGTGTCATAGTGGAGCCCTCAGGATTCCAGAGCCAGCTTTCTGACATCATAATGGGGCCTCAGAGATAAAAGCCTGGGCCCAGGCAGTGTTGGTCAGTGCTGCTCAGCAGGCAGCACTGGACTGGACTGGATTACAGCTGATACAAGGTGTGAAGGAACAAGGGGTGGCTGTGGGCATGCACTTGCTGCCGCTGCCAGTGTTTATCTGCATGGCAGCAGGGCATTTGGGCGTTGCCAGGAAGGCGTTTTTATGTAGATTCCTCCTCTTTCAGCACTGCATTGTGGTGCAAGCAAAAGAAGCAAATCCTGTCTGGCTTCCTCTCCGGCCTTTATTCACCTCCCGTGTAGCTGTGAGTGTGTGAGCCTGCAGGGCCCCATGGAATTGCCTAGAAGTAGGCTGAATCGCTGCAAGGGCTGAACAGCAGTATCGGGCAGGCTCGGGCAACGCGCGGCCCGTTCGGGTTATCGCTTCTCGGCCTTTTGGCTAAGATCAAGTGTAGTATCTGTTCTTATCAGTTTAATATCTGATACGTCCCCTATCTGGGGACCATATATTAAATGGATTTTTAGAACAGGGAGATGGAAATAGAGCTTGCTCTGTCCACTCCACGCATTGACCTGGTATTGCAGTATTTCCAGGACCGGTGCACCCTTTCCTTATGTGTTGACTAAAAGCAGATTCCAAAAGTGTTTTTTGTCTTTGCTATTGTTTCTGTCTTTCTGAAGGGATCTCCCCTTTTAATCCCATTATTTCAACACCTGTTGGACAATGCATGAGTGATAATGAGCTCATTGATTAAATGCAATTAATGAATAGATTGCCACCTCTTGTTGTGTGTCGTCTGTGTTTCTGTGTTTCCGGCATTTCACATTGGAACACCTCATTCACCTTCCTTGTCTTCTCTCCGCCCTCCCTTTTAGGTAAGTTAAAGAGCTGCACCTGAGCCAGCCACTGATTGATTGATTGATTGATTGATTGATTGATTGATTGATTGATTGATTGATGCAGCACAACAGTCAAATAGTGGAGTGGAGTAGGGGAACAGCAAACAGCCAATAAAGCAGCCCGCCCGCTCGCCTGCCCGCCACAATGGACCTACCTGTGTACACTAGATGGATGTGATGGAATGTACTGTCGTCCCTACATTTCAAGAAGAAGTAAGAATTGCAGTTGCAACAAAGCCTTGCTTGCCTACAAAGAGAGCAGCAATTTGGATTTGTTACTATGTTACCTAGAAGAATAACAAACTGTGCAAGGATGGAGGTTGTAGGAGCAAGGAGAAGTTGTCTGTAAAGTTGGTGGATGCCTATTTTCCATTTTGCAGTCCCTTGTCTCCCTCTTGTGGCCTCCTGGAGGCAACTAGCTGTGCAAAAAAAAGACAGCCTGGCGGCCGGCTGTTGCAGTGTTGCCCTCTCAGGCAACACTGAGTGACTGACTGAGCCTCACCGTCTTATATAAAGTTCAGACGGAACTTTGCACGTGTCATAGTGGAGCCCTCAGGATTCCAGAGCCAGCTTTCTGACATCATAATGGGGCCTCAGAGATAAAAGCCTGGGCCCAGGCAGTGTTGGTCAGTGCTGCTCAGCAGGCAGCACTGGACTGGACTGGATTACAGCTGATACAAGGTGTGAAGGAACAAGGGGTGGCTGTGGGCATGCACTTGCTGCCGCTGCCAGTGTTTATCTGCATGGCAGCAGGGCATTTGGGCGTTGCCAGGAAGGCGTTTTTATGTAGATTCCTCCTCTTTCAGCACTGCATTGTGGTGCAAGCAAAAGAAGCAAATCCTGTCTGGCTTCCTCTCCGGCCTTTATTCACCTCCCGTGTAGCTGTGAGTGTGTGAGCCTGCAGGGCCCCATGGAATTGCCTCGAAGTAGGCTGAATCGCTGCAAGGGCTGAACAGCAGTATCGGGCAGGCTCGGGCAACGCGCGGCCCGTTCGGGTTATCGCTTCTCGGCCTTTTGGCTAAGATCAAGTGTAGTATCTGTTCTTATCAGTTTAATATCTGATACGTCCCCTATCTGGGGACCATATATTAAATGGATTTTTAGAACAGGGAGATGGAAATAGAGCTTGCTCTGTCCACTCCACGCATTGACCTGGTATTGCAGTATTTCCAGGACCGGTGCACCCTTTCCTTATGTGTTGACTAAAAGCAGATTCCAAAAGTGTTTTTTGTCTTTGCTATTGTTTCTGTCTTTCTGAAGGGATCTCCCCTTTTAATCCCATTATTTCAACACCTGTTGGACAATGCATGAGTGATAATGAGCTCATTGATTAAATGCAATTAATGAATAGATTGCCACCTCTTGTTGTGTGTCGTCTGTGTTTCTGTGTTTCCGGCATTTCACATTGGAACACCTCATTCACCTTCCTTGTCTTCTCTCCGCCCTCCCTTTTAGGTAAGTTAAAGAGCTGCACCTGAGCCAGCCACTGATTGATTGATTGATTGATTGATTGATTGATTGATTGATTGATTGATTGATGCAGCACAACAGTCAAATAGTGGAGTGGAGTAGGGGAACAGCAAACAGCCAATAAAGCAGCCCGCCCGCTCGCCTGCCCGCCACAATGGACCTACCTGTGTACACTAGATGGATGTGATGGAATGTACTGTCGTCCCTACATTTCAAGAAGAAGTAAGAATTGCAGTTGCAACAAAGCCTTGCTTGCCTACAAAGAGAGCAGCAATTTGGATTTGTTACTATGTTACCTAGAAGAATAACAAACTGTGCAAGGATGGAGGTTGTAGGAGCAAGGAGAAGTTGTCTGTAAAGTTGGTGGATGCCTATTTTCCATTTTGCAGTCCCTTGTCTCCCTCTTGTGGCCTCCTGGAGGCAACTAGCTGTGCAAAAAAAAGACAGCCTGGCGGCCGGCTGTTGCAGTGTTGCCCTCTCAGGCAACACTGAGTGACTGACTGAGCCTCACCGTCTTATATAAAGTTCAGACGGAACTTTGCACGTGTCATAGTGGAGCCCTCAGGATTCCAGAGCCAGCTTTCTGACATCATAATGGGGCCTCAGAGATAAAAGCCTGGGCCCAGGCAGTGTTGGTCAGTGCTGCTCAGCAGGCAGCACTGGACTGGACTGGATTACAGCTGATACAAGGTGTGAAGGAACAAGGGGTGGCTGTGGGCATGCACTTGCTGCCGCTGCCAGTGTTTATCTGCATGGCAGCAGGGCATTTGGGCGTTGCCAGGAAGGCGTTTTTATGTAGATTCCTCCTCTTTCAGCACTGCATTGTGGTGCAAGCAAAAGAAGCAAATCCTGTCTGGCTTCCTCTCCGGCCTTTATTCACCTCCCGTGTAGCTGTGAGTGTGTGAGCCTGCAGGGCCCCATGGAATTGCCTAGAAGTAGGCTGAATCGCTGCAAGGGCTGAACAGCAGTATCGGGCAGGCTCGGGCAACGCGCGGCCCGTTCGGGTTATCGCTTCTCGGCCTTTTGGCTAAGATCAAGTGTAGTATCTGTTCTTATCAGTTTAATATCTGATACGTCCCCTATCTGGGGACCATATATTAAATGGATTTTTAGAACAGGGAGATGGAAATAGAGCTTGCTCTGTCCACTCCACGCATTGACCTGGTATTGCAGTATTTCCAGGACCGGTGCACCCTTTCCTTATGTGTTGACTAAAAGCAGATTCCAAAAGTGTTTTTTGTCTTTGCTATTGTTTCTGTCTTTCTGAAGGGATCTCCCCTTTTAATCCCATTATTTCAACACCTGTTGGACAATGCATGAGTGATAATGAGCTCATTGATTAAATGCAATTAATGAATAGATTGCCACCTCTTGTTGTGTGTCGTCTGTGTTTCTGTGTTTCCGGCATTTCACATTGGAACACCTCATTCACCTTCCTTGTCTTCTCTCCGCCCTCCCTTTTAGGTAAGTTAAAGAGCTGCACCTGAGCCAGCCACTGATTGATTGATTGATTGATTGATTGATTGATTGATTGATTGATTGATTGATTGATTGATGCAGCACAACAGTCAAATAGTGGAGTGGAGTAGGGGAACAGCAAACAGCCAATAAAGCAGCCCGCCCGCTCGCCTGCCCGCCACAATGGACCTACCTGTGTACACTAGATGGATGTGATGGAATGTACTGTCGTCCCTACATTTCAAGAAGAAGTAAGAATTGCAGTTGCAACAAAGCCTTGCTTGCCTACAAAGAGAGCAGCAATTTGGATTTGTTACTATGTTACCTAGAAGAATAACAAACTGTGCAAGGATGGAGGTTGTAGGAGCAAGGAGAAGTTGTCTGTAAAGTTGGTGGATGCCTATTTTCCATTTTGCAGTCCCTTGTCTCCCTCTTGTGGCCTCCTGGAGGCAACTAGCTGTGCAAAAAAAAGACAGCCTGGCGGCCGGCTGTTGCAGTGTTGCCCTCTCAGGCAACACTGAGTGACTGACTGAGCCTCACCGTCTTATATAAAGTTCAGACGGAACTTTGCACGTGTCATAGTGGAGCCCTCAGGATTCCAGAGCCAGCTTTCTGACATCATAATGGGGCCTCAGAGATAAAAGCCTGGGCCCAGGCAGTGTTGGTCAGTGCTGCTCAGCAGGCAGCACTGGACTGGACTGGATTACAGCTGATACAAGGTGTGAAGGAACAAGGGGTGGCTGTGGGCATGCACTTGCTGCCGCTGCCAGTGTTTATCTGCATGGCAGCAGGGCATTTGGGCGTTGCCAGGAAGGCGTTTTTATGTAGATTCCTCCTCTTTCAGCACTGCATTGTGGTGCAAGCAAAAGAAGCAAATCCTGTCTGGCTTCCTCTCCGGCCTTTATTCACCTCCCGTGTAGCTGTGAGTGTGTGAGCCTGCAGGGCCCCATGGAATTGCCTAGAAGTAGGCTGAATCGCTGCAAGGGCTGAACAGCAGTATCGGGCAGGCTCGGGCAACGCGCGGCCCGTTCGGGTTATCGCTTCTCGGCCTTTTGGCTAAGATCAAGTGTAGTATCTGTTCTTATCAGTTTAATATCTGATACGTCCCCTATCTGGGGACCATATATTAAATGGATTTTTAGAACAGGGAGATGGAAATAGAGCTTGCTCTGTCCACTCCACGCATTGACCTGGTATTGCAGTATTTCCAGGACCGGTGCACCCTTTCCTTATGTGTTGACTAAAAGCAGATTCCAAAAGTGTTTTTTGTCTTTGCTATTGTTTCTGTCTTTCTGAAGGGATCTCCCCTTTTAATCCCATTATTTCAACACCTGTTGGACAATGCATGAGTGATAATGAGCTCATTGATTAAATGCAATTAATGAATAGATTGCCACCTCTTGTTGTGTGTCGTCTGTGTTTCTGTGTTTCCGGCATTTCACATTGGAACACCTCATTCACCTTCCTTGTCTTCTCTCCGCCCTCCCTTTTAGGTAAGTTAAAGAGCTGCACCTGAGCCAGCCACTGATTGATTGATTGATTGATTGATTGATTGATTGATTGATTGATTGATTGATGCAGCACAACAGTCAAATAGTGGAGTGGAGTAGGGGAACAGCAAACAGCCAATAAAGCAGCCCGCCCGCTCGCCTGCCCGCCACAATGGACCTACCTGTGTACACTAGATGGATGTGATGGAATGTACTGTCGTCCCTACATTTCAAGAAGAAGTAAGAATTGCAGTTGCAACAAAGCCTTGCTTGCCTACAAAGAGAGCAGCAATTTGGATTTGTTACTATGTTACCTAGAAGAATAACAAACTGTGCAAGGATGGAGGTTGTAGGAGCAAGGAGAAGTTGTCTGTAAAGTTGGTGGATGCCTATTTTCCATTTTGCAGTCCCTTGTCTCCCTCTTGTGGCCTCCTGGAGGCAACTAGCTGTGCAAAAAAAAGACAGCCTGGCGGCCGGCTGTTGCAGTGTTGCCCTCTCAGGCAACACTGAGTGACTGACTGAGCCTCACCGTCTTATATAAAGTTCAGACGGAACTTTGCACGTGTCATAGTGGAGCCCTCAGGATTCCAGAGCCAGCTTTCTGACATCATAATGGGGCCTCAGAGATAAAAGCCTGGGCCCAGGCAGTGTTGGTCAGTGCTGCTCAGCAGGCAGCACTGGACTGGACTGGATTACAGCTGATACAAGGTGTGAAGGAACAAGGGGTGGCTGTGGGCATGCACTTGCTGCCGCTGCCAGTGTTTATCTGCATGGCAGCAGGGCATTTGGGCGTTGCCAGGAAGGCGTTTTTATGTAGATTCCTCCTCTTTCAGCACTGCATTGTGGTGCAAGCAAAAGAAGCAAATCCTGTCTGGCTTCCTCTCCGGCCTTTATTCACCTCCCGTGTAGCTGTGAGTGTGTGAGCCTGCAGGGCCCCATGGAATTGCCTAGAAGTAGGCTGAATCGCTGCAAGGGCTGAACAGCAGTATCGGGCAGGCTCGGGCAACGCGCGGCCCGTTCGGGTTATCGCTTCTCGGCCTTTTGGCTAAGATCAAGTGTAGTATCTGTTCTTATCAGTTTAATATCTGATACGTCCCCTATCTGGGGACCATATATTAAATGGATTTTTAGAACAGGGAGATGGAAATAGAGCTTGCTCTGTCCACTCCACGCATTGACCTGGTATTGCAGTATTTCCAGGACCGGTGCACCCTTTCCTTATGTGTTGACTAAAAGCAGATTCCAAAAGTGTTTTTTGTCTTTGCTATTGTTTCTGTCTTTCTGAAGGGATCTCCCCTTTTAATCCCATTATTTCAACACCTGTTGGACAATGCATGAGTGATAATGAGCTCATTGATTAAATGCAATTAATGAATAGATTGCCACCTCTTGTTGTGTGTCGTCTGTGTTTCTGTGTTTCCGGCATTTCACATTGGAACACCTCATTCACCTTCCTTGTCTTCTCTCCGCCCTCCCTTTTAGGTAAGTTAAAGAGCTGCACCTGAGCCAGCCACTGATTGATTGATTGATTGATTGATTGATTGATTGATTGATTGATTGATTGATTGATTGATTGATTGATTGATTGATTGATTGATTGATTGATGCAGCACAACAGTCAAATAGTGGAGTGGAGTAGGGGAACAGCAAACAGCCAATAAAGCAGCCCGCCCGCTCGCCTGCCCGCCACAATGGACCTACCTGTGTACACTAGATGGATGTGATGGAATGTACTGTCGTCCCTACATTTCAAGAAGAAGTAAGAATTGCAGTTGCAACAAAGCCTTGCTTGCCTACAAAGAGAGCAGCAATTTGGATTTGTTACTATGTTACCTACAAGAATAACAAACTGTGCAAGGATGGAGGTTGTAGGAGCAAGGAGAAGTTGTCTGTAAAGTTGGTGGATGCCTATTTTCCATTTTGCAGTCCCTTGTCTCCCTCTTGTGGCCTCCTGGAGGCAACTAGCTGTGCAAAAAAAAGACAGCCTGGCGGCCGGCTGTTGCAGTGTTGCCCTCTCAGGCAACACTGAGTGACTGACTGAGCCTCACCGTCTTATATAAAGTTCAGACGGAACTTTGCACGTGTCATAGTGGAGCCCTCAGGATTCCAGAGCCAGCTTTCTGACATCATAATGGGGCCTCAGAGATAAAAGCCTGGGCCCAGGCAGTGTTGGTCAGTGCTGCTCAGCAGGCAGCACTGGACTGGACTGGATTACAGCTGATACAAGGTGTGAAGGAACAAGGGGTGGCTGTGGGCATGCACTTGCTGCCGCTGCCAGTGTTTATCTGCATGGCAGCAGGGCATTTGGGCGTTGCCAGGAAGGCGTTTTTATGTAGATTCCTCCTCTTTCAGCACTGCATTGTGGTGCAAGCAAAAGAAGCAAATCCTGTCTGGCTTCCTCTCCGGCCTTTATTCACCTCCCGTGTAGCTGTGAGTGTGTGAGCCTGCAGGGCCCCATGGAATTGCCTAGAAGTAGGCTGAATCGCTGCAAGGGCTGAACAGCAGTATCGGGCAGCCTCGGGCAACGCGCGGCCCGTTCGGGTTATCGCTTCTCGGCCTTTTGGCTAAGATCAAGTGTAGTATCTGTTCTTATCAGTTTAATATCTGATACGTCCCCTATCTGGGGACCATATATTAAATGGATTTTTAGAACAGGGAGATGGAAATAGAGCTTGCTCTGTCCACTCCACGCATTGACCTGGTATTGCAGTATTTCCAGGACCGGTGCACCCTTTCCTTATGTGTTGACTAAAAGCAGATTCCAAAAGTGTTTTTTGTCTTTGCTATTGTTTCTGTCTTTCTGAAGGGATCTCCCCTTTTAATCCCATTATTTCAACACCTGTTGGACAATGCATGAGTGATAATGAGCTCATTGATTAAATGCAATTAATGAATAGATTGCCACCTCTTGTTGTGTGTCGTCTGTGTTTCTGTGTTTCCGGCATTTCACATTGGAACACCTCATTCACCTTCCTTGTCTTCTCTCCGCCCTCCCTTTTAGGTAAGTTAAAGAGCTGCACCTGAGCCAGCCACTGATTGATTGATTGATTGATTGATTGATTGATTGATTGATTGATTGATTGATTGATTGATTGATTGATTGATTGATTGATGCAGCACAACAGTCAAATAGTGGAGTGGAGTAGGGGAACAGCAAACAGCCAATAAAGCAGCCCGCCCGCTCGCCTGCCCGCCACAATGGACCTACCTGTGTACACTAGATGGATGTGATGGAATGTACTGTCGTCCCTACATTTCAAGAAGAAGTAAGAATTGCAGTTGCAACAAAGCCTTGCTTGCCTACAAAGAGAGCAGCAATTTGGATTTGTTACTATGTTACCTACAAGAATAACAAACTGTGCAAGGATGGAGGTTGTAGGAGCAAGGAGAAGTTGTCTGTAAAGTTGGTGGATGCCTATTTTCCATTTTGCAGTCCCTTGTCTCCCTCTTGTGGCCTCCTGGAGGCAACTAGCTGTGCAAAAAAAAGACAGCCTGGCGGCCGGCTGTTGCAGTGTTGCCCTCTCAGGCAACACTGAGTGACTGACTGAGCCTCACCGTCTTATATAAAGTTCAGACGGAACTTTGCACGTGTCATAGTGGAGCCCTCAGGATTCCAGAGCCAGCTTTCTGACATCATAATGGGGCCTCAGAGATAAAAGCCTGGGCCCAGGCAGTGTTGGTCAGTGCTGCTCAGCAGGCAGCACTGGACTGGACTGGATTACAGCTGATACAAGGTGTGAAGGAACAAGGGGTGGCTGTGGGCATGCACTTGCTGCCGCTGCCAGTGTTTATCTGCATGGCAGCAGGGCATTTGGGCGTTGCCAGGAAGGCGTTTTTATGTAGATTCCTCCTCTTTCAGCACTGCATTGTGGTGCAAGCAAAAGAAGCAAATCCTGTCTGGCTTCCTCTCCGGCCTTTATTCACCTCCCGTGTAGCTGTGAGTGTGTGAGCCTGCAGGGCCCCATGGAATTGCCTAGAAGTAGGCTGAATCGCTGCAAGGGCTGAACAGCAGTATCGGGCAGGCTCGGGCAACGCGCGGCCCGTTCGGGTTATCGCTTCTCGGCCTTTTGGCTAAGATCAAGTGTAGTATCTGTTCTTATCAGTTTAATATCTGATACGTCCCCTATCTGGGGACCATATATTAAATGGATTTTTAGAACAGGGAGATGGAAATAGAGCTTGCTCTGTCCACTCCACGCATTGACCTGGTATTGCAGTATTTCCAGGACCGGTGCACCCTTTCCTTATGTGTTGACTAAAAGCAGATTCCAAAAGTGTTTTTTGTCTTTGCTATTGTTTCTGTCTTTCTGAAGGGATCTCCCCTTTTAATCCCATTATTTCAACACCTGTTGGACAATGCATGAGTGATAATGAGCTCATTGATTAAATGCAATTAATGAATAGATTGCCACCTCTTGTTGTGTGTCGTCTGTGTTTCTGTGTTTCCGGCATTTCACATTGGAACACCTCATTCACCTTCCTTGTCTTCTCTCCGCCCTCCCTTTTAGGTAAGTTAAAGAGCTGCACCTGAGCCAGCCACTGATTGATTGATTGATTGATTGATTGATTGATTGATTGATGCAGCACAACAGTCAAATAGTGGAGTGGAGTAGGGGAACAGCAAACAGCCAATAAAGCAGCCCGCCCGCTCGCCTGCCCGCCACAATGGACCTACCTGTGTACACTAGATGGATGTGATGGAATGTACTGTCGTCCCTACATTTCAAGAAGAAGTAAGAATTGCAGTTGCAACAAAGCCTTGCTTGCCTACAAAGAGAGCAGCAATTTGGATTTGTTACTATGTTACCTAGAAGAATAACAAACTGTGCAAGGATGGAGGTTGTAGGAGCAAGGAGAAGTTGTCTGTAAAGTTGGTGGATGCCTATTTTCCATTTTGCAGTCCCTTGTCTCCCTCTTGTGGCCTCCTGGAGGCAACTAGCTGTGCAAAAAAAAGACAGCCTGGCGGCCGGCTGTTGCAGTGTTGCCCTCTCAGGCAACACTGAGTGACTGACTGAGCCTCACCGTCTTATATAAAGTTCAGACGGAACTTTGCACGTGTCATAGTGGAGCCCTCAGGATTCCAGAGCCAGCTTTCTGACATCATAATGGGGCCTCAGAGATAAAAGCCTGGGCCCAGGCAGTGTTGGTCAGTGCTGCTCAGCAGGCAGCACTGGACTGGACTGGATTACAGCTGATACAAGGTGTGAAGGAACAAGGGGTGGCTGTGGGCATGCACTTGCTGCCGCTGCCAGTGTTTATCTGCATGGCAGCAGGGCATTTGGGCGTTGCCAGGAAGGCGTTTTTATGTAGATTCCTCCTCTTTCGGCACTGCATTGTGGTGCAAGCAAAAGAAGCAAATCCTGTCTGGCTTCCTCTCCGGCCTTTATTCACCTCCCGTGTAGCTGTGAGTGTGTGAGCCTGCAGGGCCCCATGGAATTGCCTAGAAGTAGGCTGAATCGCTGCAAGGGCTGAACAGCAGTATCGGGCAGGCTCGGGCAACGCGCGGCCCGTTCGGGTTATCGCTTCTCGGCCTTTTGGCTAAGATCAAGTGTAGTATCTGTTCTTATCAGTTTAATATCTGATACGTCCCCTATCTGGGGACCATATATTAAATGGATTTTTAGAACAGGGAGATGGAAATAGAGCTTGCTCTGTCCACTCCACGCATTGACCTGGTATTGCAGTATTTCCAGGACCGGTGCACCCTTTCCTTATGTGTTGACTAAAAGCAGATTCCAAAAGTGTTTTTTGTCTTTGCTATTGTTTCTGTCTTTCTGAAGGGATCTCCCCTTTTAATGCCATTATTTCAACACCTGTTGGACAATGCATGAGTGATAATGAGCTCATTGATTAAATGCAATTAATGAATAGATTGCCACCTCTTGTTGTGTGTCGTCTGTGTTTCTGTGTTTCCGGCATTTCACATTGGAACACCTCATTCACCTTCCTTGTCTTCTCTCCGCCCTCCCTTTTAGGTAAGTTAAAGAGCTGCACCTGAGCCAGCCACTGATTGATTGATTGATTGATTGATTGATTGATTGATTGATTGATTGATGCAGCACAACAGTCAAATAGTGGAGTGGAGTAGGGGAACAGCAAACAGCCAATAAAGCAGCCCGCCCGCTCGCCTGCCCGCCACAATGGACCTACCTGTGTACACTAGATGGATGTGATGGAATGTACTGTCGTCCCTACATTTCAAGAAGAAGTAAGAATTGCAGTTGCAACAAAGCCTTGCTTGCCTACAAAGAGAGCAGCAATTTGGATTTGTTACTATGTTACCTAGAAGAATAACAAACTGTGCAAGGATGGAGGTTGTACGAGCAAGGAGAAGTTGTCTGTAAAGTTGGTGGATGCCTATTTTCCATTTTGCAGTCCCTTGTCTCCCTCTTGTGGCCTCCTGGAGGCAACTAGCTGTGCAAAAAAAAGACAGCCTGGCGGCCGGCTGTTGCAGTGTTGCCCTCTCAGGCAACACTGAGTGACTGACTGAGCCTCACCGTCTTATATAAAGTTCAGACGGAACTTTGCACGTGTCATAGTGGAGCCCTCAGGATTCCAGAGCCAGCTTTCTGACATCATAATGGGGCCTCAGAGATAAAAGCCTGGGCCCAGGCAGTGTTGGTCAGTGCTGCTCAGCAGGCAGCACTGGACTGGACTGGATTACAGCTGATACAAGGTGTGAAGGAACAAGGGGTGGCTGTGGGCATGCACTTGCTGCCGCTGCCAGTGTTTATCTGCATGGCAGCAGGGCATTTGGGCGTTGCCAGGAAGGCGTTTTTATGTAGATTCCTCCTCTTTCAGCACTGCATTGTGGTGCAAGCAAAAGAAGCAAATCCTGTCTGGCTTCCTCTCCGGCCTTTATTCA